>NC_069130.1:59003007-59603007 GCF_026914265.1 Mya arenaria | reverse complement strand
TACTATTCGATTCAGATTGGAAAATATGTTGTTTTAACGAGACACGATGGTCGTTTTGAAATAGAATCAATTGTGCATGGCGTAGATCATGGCGGCTACAGATCTTCCATCAAACGCACCTTACAACCTCACCAACAACATTTACGTCAACAACATCTACAACAACACCACCGCAGTAAAATTTGTAATCTTTTACGAATGTTTAATTCATGACAAGAGTGATTTTTACTACTCGTATCAGTAATTTTAAGTATCCAGGGATTTTACGCACTCTGGGTTAATTTTTTCGTATGAATAACACACTTTGACTGGTGACCCGGTATCTAATTAAAAGGGTAACATGACCCTTCGTTGATATGAATATTAAATTGACTTCGTAAAGGTTAAACAATACGAAACACATAATATCAGAGGACAATACCGGGGTATAGAAATGATAATATTACATTTATAACAGAGGTATCGTATACAAAATGTTAATGTGTACAATGTGATTAAAAGCATCGTTGTTAACTTATAAAGGTGATATAAAGTATGATGGGTTTATTATTTAAATAAAACAAGTTAAGGCGAAACAGTTCTTTACTTAAAAAGATATGAATAATTGCCCTGTATCAGTTTTGTTATTTTACCGACTATATACACGCACAAGTCTTTGGGGTAATTTTCACCACACATCGGATTGTTAATGGCCAAATCAACACAACTGAATCATTTGTAAGATATGTTTATGTTTATTGACCAAATACATTTCAAAAACATGTTATATCACCCATTATAGTACGGTCAAAGGCGGCAGTTAGGTTGACAGGACCCACCCTATTGCCAAGACCCCCCCCCCAATAAAAAAAGAATATTAAAAATACTTTCTAGACCAAAAATGATTCGAACATGATCATTTATCACAAAAGTCTATATATCAACCAAAAATATATATCAACCAACAATTCCACGAAATCAAACTCAATATATACTTATTTTTACTTATTAAGGGTTGACATGTTAAAGGGACTAGAACCAAGATGATACGCTTGCAAGAAAAAAAAATGTCAAACACTTACATAAAATAGATATCGTTGTGTACAACGCATTGAATCTTACTAACTGATTTATCACATCGCTTTTTGGCATTTTAGTGCATTTTTCCAATTCGAAATTTACTGGGGTTTACTCTAAGTATATTTAAAACTTCAATTTGGTGTAAAGACGATTGGTCTGTGAATTCTGCAAACAACAAGTGATATTCACTAACAATCTGTCAATTGATGTTGCAAGTAGTAAGCTGTGAATGATGCATGATATGCATGCAATAATACAGTATGGAAGAAGTTGTTGCAAAATGTATTGACTTACAAATAATCTATACATCATCCATTGAGACTCGTAAAAACTTGCAACCATGTTCCCATCGTTATGCACTCCTCCATCTGCATAGCGCAGATTGTTCGTGCATATCACATATATCCCACAATCACCTCTTCAATGCTTTACGTCATTAAATTAGTCTAGACAACCATTATACAATTATCCAAGTCTCTTAGTATTTTTAATTCTCTGAGTTCTGGATAACAATCGCGAAAATGTAGACGTCGGCACTGACGACATCCATTACGAAACATGTCAATTTAACAACAATTACAGGCGATTTATCGCTTATTTAAACCTGTATGCAATATTGGTTATGAAGTGCCCCTTCATATTTAAGATTAAGAGGTATATTCCGTTACACCAAAAAAAAAAACAAGTGCATGTGTGCACCTTTCTTCGCCACATTTCCAAAATAAGATGGAGTTTTCAACACAAAATTTAACTCAGACAGTCGCGAATGTTACCAACATCATACGAAATTATATGGATACCATATGTTCATTAAATGAACATCTTCATTACCCTCGACACCCACTATACAATCCTCCCAGTCTTCCACCAATTTCAGTGCTTTGATCTAAGGAGAACAGTCAAGTAAACCTGTTTATGTTGTTTTTTTGTGACAAAACACTTTCGAATAGTCCTCTCTATATAACTACACCCAAAACTAGCTCAATCTGATAGTCGGTGTCAGTTTTCCCAGTTTAACTGTCTGTCCACCAGGTTTTTCAACTGAACCTGGACTCAAATCGCATTTTAAGCATCAAACGGTGCGGTTCTACACACCTTTGCACTCATTTCAAGTTCTCGAAGTCAAATTTTTACCAACTTTGACATTTTGTGTGATCCTAGGAATGCAGACGACTCGATTTTAAAACAAATGGCAAAGTTAAATGTGAAAACCAAAAAATGGCAATGTTTTAACAACAGGACAAGATAAATGAATTTAATAAAGATAATTGGCCAGAAATAGTGAAATCCATCTCTTGCCCCAAATGACAGTTGTTAAACGAAGCAGTTTGGTCCCAAAGTTAATGCATTGTCAATATCATGGCGTGCAGATCCAAACAAGTTTGTGACCAACCAGATATACCCGTCGTTTAAGGCGAAAAGTTCAACTCAACACTGACTAAAACATGAAGCTGAAGCGCACTCATAGTTTGAACGTTAAAAAGGGGAGCAGGTTAATCAATCCGGGATAGCAATTAACCAGAAGCCATACTTTGTACCTTGCAGCCAATCCATACTTACAAAATTACCTTTTCATCAGCAATTTAATAAATAGAAGGTTTCATACAAAATACTATTGGTGTATGCATTTATAAACACATTTATTCAGTATATCCTAAGATATTTCATCGTTGATCAATGATCTTTGAAGATTGCAAAGGGCGGAAAGGGCATTTTCTTGTCCATTTTTGTAACAGATTTTATGTTCGGTAACAATTAAGCACTTCGATTGCTCTCTCAACATGAATGTGAACTAAAGCGTCTCTTGAGCTGACAATTGCATTCAAACTTTCATATTTACATTCACACTTCATTCCTTAACGATGGTTGTTGTTTATCAATTGCACTTTATTTCTGTATAAAGTGCAATGGCATTTCCCATCGATATCGCATGCGTTTGTTCGATACTTCTGTCCTGTCATTAGGCGCAATAATACCAAGGGGCGGGGTATATTTACTACGGAACTATTTTTTTTAATGAAAGCGTTGTATTATTGGCAACAAGCAAAACTGTAATCTGCAGTAAAGCAGTTAAAACAAAATAAGCAACGATAATTTGATTGATTTTAATGTAGATAATTTCATGATGGATGGAACAGTTGAAGAAACGTTTGTGTTTAAAAATGCTGTTAAATGTCACGAAAATGCAAAAACAGTTAGTTCAAAATAACCTCTATAACGGGTGCTTGTATGACGTCATGAGTGATGTCATTGAAAAAAGTTTTACATTAAGCTCGATTCGGGCCGCAACATAACTCGGCAGCTGCATTTTGTTTCGACGCCATTTTTTGCAGTGTTCATTCGTTTTGAAAGTGTTGTTTTTTCGAAAATTGACTGGATTACTGGGATTATTTACACACAATACCTATTGGGTAATCAATTAATTACCTATTCAGTCCTACTTTCACCATGATTTGTTTTGATATCTAATTTAAGCCTGAAAATTTTGTAAACATGTTCTTGATAAAATGTACAGCATCTTCAGCATTAGCTAAAGAACTTCAGCGAACACGTTATATATTACCTTTTTGGATGTGTTCGCTGAAGAGAACGCCGTATCCAAACCCTACCAGAATTCGTGACATTTTTATGTCACGCTGTTATTTCACTTGTATGCATTGTACAGACAAAATAGCTGTATCCATAGGTTAATGAAGTAAAATGTAGTTCACAAACTCATTTTCAAAACCAAAAAACGCTTTAAAGATAGTTGATTTAGCATTTTAATAAATCCTATTACAAGCATTCCTTATCTAGGTCATAGTTGTGTTCAAATTTAATCACGTGACACCAAGATTTTCAGAAAATACCCATGTGACCTAGTGTTTATTTTGCTGTTATTTTTTCTATTTCGAATAATTAATAAATAACTAATAACAAATTTGGAATAAATAAATTGTTTTTACTTATCAAAAGGTATTTACAGCCTTACTGCAATTGGATTCAACTAAATGAACAATGTGAATCCGATGCTATAAATAGAATCCATCGACGTCATCATGGTCATGTGATTGCATTGCATCATCACACTAAATTGATTCTGGTTGACTTTACTATGGGGGTTACGCCATAACTTTAATGCGTTGTAAACATCAAAAAAATAAATATCAACATTAAAGTTATGGAAGCCAGAACTACTTCAGCATCAGAGAAAATATTTGAAATATCTTTGTTCTTGCATACGACATAATGGAATCATGTCCATATAAGTCGTATGTTCTGAATAAAATCAACAGAAATAACTAAAGTTCGGAGAAGTTAGTCGCTTTAGACATTATTTAGTGCATTTAATAGTAAAAACAACTGCAGAAAAAACTATTTGGTAAACAAATCAGCTTGTCAGGAAAAGACAACTCAGCAGAAAATATGTAGGTTATATGACTTTTGTTGTTTATTTCATGTTTTGGTATTTGTATGCAGCTACATTATATATTCTAAAATATGTTTTTGTGCAAAAGTTCGCATCGTTGATCAATTTCGGTCAGAAACCAGGTCGCTCAGCCTTCATTGTTATGATGCGGGGCCTGAAAGCGCATATGTAAAACAAAAAAAACGGGCATTAACGACACGTGAATTTACTAAATAATGCACGTTTTCTACCGATAACGCCCGAGTTTTTGCGTTTTAATACACCACGATAACGGACCGAAAACACACATTGTATGCAATAATACGTATTTATAATATTCTTGACCTTGAAAAGATAGAAAATAAACATATAAATAAGGAACTGTTTTATCTGTGCATTCATTGTCGTATAAAATTAGGTTACGATAGCTGTTCTAATTTACCCACTGTTGAGAACAACGAGAGAAAGAAAAGAGAAAATGCTCTTGAATAATCAATTTATTTTAGCAGAAATGTAGAATTAAATGAATGTAAATATAAGTATTAAAATTCGACATGTTGCATTTTATTGGGGTATGGTTTGAACAGCCCCATTGCATACCATACCCCAATAAAATGCAACATGTCGAATTTTAATCCTTAAATGAACGCATACCATAAAATGATATGGCAGCTGCCAACTGTCTTGAAGACTAAACCGCCTTTCAATGAAAGTTCAGTCGAAGGCTTAACCTACAGTAAGTCATTGCGAAAATTTAAATTGTTACAGGACACGAAGTCTTGTTGCTTGATCAATGTTACAGGGCCTCAAAAAATGTTACAGGACTGAATAATTTCACGACATAACAAATCGCACTGCTGATAATTTAGGGCTTTTATTGATGAATGTATAATTATTGCATAATAAAGGATAACAAATAATAAAAAAAAAACACAAAAAAATGTGTTTCACTTTAATGTAGCAATAAAAACAAATACTTGAATGATCTTTATGGCCACTACATAGTGTGTTGGTAATGAAGAACATTCAAGTGTTTTTATTCAAGTAACTGTGTGGCAATAACAAATTGAAAATAAATTATCATTCTTAAAGCATTGTGCATTTTGCGTAATACATCAGTCGATGCAAATTGGTCGGTATTATTCAGCGATTAATCCCTTAGCAAGTTTCGTTTTCGCCTTTTGTCAGAAGTATTCATGTAAGCTTGTATACGCAGTGCTCCATCCAGAATTTGAAATACCTTAGGGTTTTAGCCAGGATTTAAAAAAAGACAGAGTGCTGCAGAAAAGGGACAGGGTGCTAAAGGTATAAAGGGCACATTAAATTGGGATATGGAGAATTTGAACATTATAAATTTGGCAGAAAATGTTAGACATTGTGATTTATTGAAGTAATATTAGGTTTCAATTACCAGATATGTAAAGAGTGTATGTATTTATAATCTAATTATAAGTTTTAGACAACACAAACACAATATTTGAAAGTCTTGAGCATTTAATTCTTTAAAGGCAAAAGTACCCATGCTGGTCTTCATGAGGGCGGAAGGGTGCTACTGAAAAAGGACAGATAGGGTGCAGCACCCACCTTCAGCTAAAACCGATACCTAATAGATGTTTTGTCATTCTGAATGGAATGTTTTCCGGATATGAGCTAAAATTCATAGTAAAGTACAGATGATTATAGAGTGTTTTGATCAATATTATACAATTTGATTTTCTGCCGATTTCCTTGTTGAAATAAAAAAGCAGCACTTTTTTTCTCAACTGAAGCATTTCTGGTTATTTTGTGACATTTTCCTCCTGAGGAACCTCGCCAACCCAATAAAACTAGGCAGGAATGTGTTCGCTTGACAAACGAAAAATTGTGGATTTTACTACATTTTCATATTTTCAAACATCAATCAAATGTACTGAACAATAGAAACAAAACAGAAGGAGATTGTGTTTCTATCCGAATTACAGCAGGCCCGAATTAGTGTTTTGCTGTACAGTTCTGCATGTTAATATGTTATCCTTCGTTTGTCTATGCTTTTTTGTACAAAAAATAACATAAAATTATTCACGATTTCTTACCAAAGCCTGGCCAGGTGTATTAAAATCCTTCCTAGATATCTCTCAACCACTCCTGTTTCTGTCGACATTTTTCTGTAAACAATGGAATTTAGAAGAGGCGATGCGTGTTTTTGTCACAAATTGCCTTTTTCTATTGGTAAATATATCGCTGGTTGTTGCTGCATCCAATACCAGTAGGTATAAATATTGAATGTCCTGGGATCAGAATTCAAGGAGATCATTTGCATGAGCTTAGCAGCCAATAAGTCCTTTTGCCACGAAACAAGAACTGTTGAACGAATATCAATATATTTGTTGAAACGCTGGACGTCACGGATGTCAAACCAAACAATGATCTTGTAAATACCTTTTTTCAATCATTATATTTATTGTATGACAGAAATACGTTCAATCATCGTTCAGGGTTCAGTAATACATGTGGTGTTGTTTTTAGTCCTTTTTTCCTTTTACTTGCACTATATCAGCTTGTGTGTGTACCACGTGATAATTACGCCAGTCTAAAAACGTTTTTTTGTAAGGGCTCCTCTGGCTGTTTCGTTGGATTTGTTATGATTCTTTTATTCGACCGCAGATGGTTTAGGAGATTTGT
This sequence comes from Mya arenaria, assembly GCF_026914265.1. NCBI lineage: Eukaryota > Metazoa > Mollusca > Bivalvia > Myida > Myidae > Mya > Mya arenaria. The sequence continues at coordinate 59,595,899 of NC_069130.1, read as the reverse complement.
AGTGCTACCATTATAAGTTAACTCTTTAGCTATGTAATGTTTTTGTTTACTTCATTTCTATGGAAAATTCAATAAAAGTCATCCACTAATCAATGGTGATGATCATTGCAAAAAGTAGGCCCATTAACCGATCAATGTTCATAACTTGCACGTCAACATGCATTTTCCAGAGTTACAGATAAGTTTTCCAATGTGGTTGAGTATTACTCCACACTTTTGAAAATAATTGGGTACCTCACATTATAAATGAGTATTTCAAGTTTCCATTAACCCATCGTTTTGATTTTAAATTGAGTAACGACAATGAACGATTATGTTTTTAAGGCCACAACAAATTGATCATTTGTTCTACGGATTTTGCCCAAAAAAAGTAGGAGCGAGCGAGCGAAAAAAAATTAAAATACTTTTTTTTTTTAAATTTAAGGCAATTCAGAGGCGAGCGCAAGGCGAAAAATAAAATAAAAATTAAAAAGTTTATTTCTTACTAAATTTATCATGCAATATGTCAAGAAATGCTTTTTAATTGCAAACATAGGTTCTTAGTTTAAATATAAATGAAAAGGTTTTGATTGTATCACATGAAAATCTGTCTCAATATATAACAAATGGCAATAAGATCCAGTGCTTTACTATTACTTAAGACACTGCCGATTAAATTGCGGGACAACACAATTGAAGCAGTATTAAACAAATCTGCAAATGTGGCACCGGTCATTATATTAGAGCAGGTGGTGGAATAAAGATGTTTCCCTTTCAAGACCTCGCCTTTACCACGAACCAATGGTTTATAGGTCTGTGCCTTGAAAAAAAAAATCATGACACCCTCCATAGCTTCAATGCCCGTAAGAAACAGGCCACTTTACTACAAATCGATCAAAGAAAACAAGTGGATAAGAACAAAGAATTGAGAAAATTAAAACAGTCATTTTACTTATAAAAGGTTTTATTTTCTGATTTTACTGATGTTATTTTTATACTGTACATGTATGTGTAATGCACTAGTCAATTGTAACCACGACCCCCATGGTCCGGGGAATAGCGGGGACTTTGACTTTCGGTCCAGCCAACCCCGGGTAAAACCAACGGCACTGCGGGGGAAGGTGAAAACACGGCCCATTTCACCGGCTATCTCCGGTATACCCCCGGTCCTTCATGGTTACAATTGAATGGTGCATAAATACAGACTGTTTCTGAATTATTTACAAGTCCTTTTATTTTTATCAATTACGAGTATAAAACTGAGAAATGCATTTTAGAATTTAAAAAATAAGTCACGAAAACATGTTCATTTGTTGCAAGTCGAGTGTCCGTGTATTTTAATATAAGCTTTGCACTCAAAATCTGATTTAGTTATTATTTAACACTAAATTTTGAGTACAAAACAATGAATTACTTAAAACACACATAAATAATTATTGCCTTCGACGCTGTGAAACTGTTGTTGTTTACTGAAGACTATAATCCATTGATTATGACACTGATTTTCAAATTTTACATTAACGAAAACTGAAAGTATCCTGCAAATTAATACCGGAAATAGATAACAACGGTGCGTCCTGCAAAATATTCCCGACAAAAAAAGACTGTCAACAAATATCGGCTGTTTTGCGGTTACCCGGAGCTGATTTTGTCCTGACACGAGGAAAGTTTGCTCGCGGAGAATGTAAAGCATGGAAATACCTTCAAAAAAGGCGAAGTCGACGTTGCAGGTTCAAATTTTAAGTAAAAAACTTCAGAAAATAGAGCAAATTCAGAAGTAAAAAAAAAATACATAATATGCGCGGCCAAATAGTAAATGCGGGCGCAAAAAAAAGTTTTTTTTTCGTTTTTCGAATTTTAGGTGCGGCAAATCCGACGAAAAAATGATCAATTTGTTGTGGCCTAAAGTATGATTTGAAAAAATTACTGATAACAACTTTATAATTAAAAATAAGTGAGTGCACAACTTGCATGACATATACCAGTTTTATTTTTTTCGGAAATCGCGTTTTTTGAGCGGCGGGTTTGTTAAACGAACAATCAAAAAACAGTGGCCTAAAAACAATTAATCAAAGTGGTAATTTGAAAAAAAAAATGGTAGCGAAATAAGCATTATTAACCACTTTACACTTGTACTTTTTTCTATTTCATCTAGTTCGGACTTTGCAAAATTGGCTGCTGGAAAGGTGGTGTATTTCACTTTCTGAATAAAGTAAAAATTGTCGATTTATTGATTCAAGTACAGTGTCGTGAGGCGTCAAGTCTCATCACAGCTATTAGTTCCAGACATTGTTCGTTGTCTGTTACTGTGGTTCTCCGCAGTAGATTGTCTTTCTTACTTGTTGTAAATCAATGACGAAATACTGCTAATAGCAGGATGCACAATAAATATATAATATTAGAGACATGCATTATATTGCTGAGGAATTGTAAACAGTATACGAGGGTAACAGTTCAGAATGTCATCCAGGACACCGAGGGTCAACAGTTTTGACTGTTACACAAATGCCCATGCAACACCAGTTCTATAACCTGATTAATAACGAGTCTATATTTTCCAGCAAATTGTTGAGATCAATCTCGGAAACATCTTTAAATCGCGACATTGTTTGTTTACGTCTGATATTGATTTGTTTACGTCTGGTAATGATCTTGATCATATAGACGATTGAGTGCTTGATTTTTTCAGTATTGTCCTTGAACCAATTAAAATAACAAAACCAATACCGAAAATTTACGAGTTTAAACGATATGCAGTTTATTCTTAGAATCTCGGTAAAACTCATGACGTACCAATGACGTAGCCTCACGCGCGGGTAACAGTTCATACTGTATACCGGTCAACAGTTCAAAACATTGTAATGCTGATTACTATTTGTAAAATAGTCGAAAATAGTGAATTACATTTATATAGAGCATCGGGTAATAATATAATGTTATTAATTAGGTGATTTCATATTGGCCTAGTTATTTGTCCGAGGTATATATAAATAACTGGGCCAATATGAAATCACCTAATTAATAAGTATTTTATTAATTAAATATTACTATTTTGGTTAAAACATTTTTATAACTTACCTTTAGTACACTGAAGCCGTATTTATCCCTTATTCATTCATGGCGTCTGCTTTTCTAGACTTGACTTTGCTGATTTTGACATGCATCCTTATAGTGACATTGCGCATACTAATGAATAAAGCACTGTACATTGTAAGAAAGCTTGTCTTTTCGTCATAATTTTATAAATCGTTTGCCAAAACGTCAAATGTTTCACCTTCGTCGTCCATTTTGTCGGTGTACAAAATCATAATAGTCGTAAAATCCACCAACGGGTTAAATACAACTGTTATATCAAACCGTACAAAGTGGTTCAATCATTTAATAGGTTCAAGTACTCCAAAGAGGTTTATACGAAGCACAGAAATTTCAAAACAGACGGAAACGGAAAACAAAATGGCTACCTTTAAAAATAATTTCCAGCGTATTTCTCATATTAGGCGAGTTTCGACAGCCAATGAAAATGGCTCATTTCTCAAATCCTATATTAGGCGAGTTTTATAGCCAATCAAAACGGAGGAAACTCATATTAGCCGAGTCTTGTTGATATTTGCCGAGTTTGGTCGATATAGAGCGAGTTCTGGCATATATTGTCTTCAATTGTCTGGTATTGGTACCACTATTGTCTCTGTATCTCGTCAAATACGTAATAGTTGATTAATAATATGTTATATTAGAGGCATACATTGTATTGCTGTAGAAATTACAATACTGTAATTATATCTTCAAAGACACAAAACCATTTATTAAATGCAACATATTAGGTAGAAACTAAATGATTAAAAAGTGCGGAGCTTGCAAAGTTAGCGAGCAAGATGTATAAAGGGACTGAACACAAGATGGTCTCAAAATGGCAAATACAATATTTCCTCAAAACAAGCCTAAAATTATCAATACCAACTAGTATTAGGCCTATAATACATAATTTTAAAATAATATTTCATCGCTGTCTCAAGTGAGTGTACCCGTTTAAAAATAGCGTATAATGGTAAAATAATTATATATAATACTGCTCTTCCGGGTTTATCATTTTATATCAGGACATGACTACTCAGTGCTACACGTGTTTTTAACTCATTGCGGTAAAACAAAGCATGGTTATACCATCTCAGACAATTGGCTTCTTTCAATCTTTATAGGTTACAAGTAGGTAATGATGCCCAATCTGGAAATTACACATTTCGTAATATTTCTGTTATTGATTATAGTATTGCATCATCTCATCTATGAATGATTTCGAAATAATTGAAGCTGATCCTCTTTTTTCGGATGGTCATAGCTTACTGTCAACAACTATCATATTTCTGTAACCCTGTTTACTCGGTCGGTGGGGTTAAGTTCGTACAACGTAATAACGATGTTCATGTGTTTATTTCTTGGATATATAAATTATTCAATGTTGTATTTGTATCGCCAGGCACAACTGGACTGGATGACATGTTCTTCAAAACTATATACCCTGAGGCGTGCTAATCACATTGCTTAACATTTACAATACAATATAGAAATGTTAAATATAAAACTATCAATCACAATAGTCTAGACACATTAAATGAAAATAGTTCGTCTTCGCTCGTGTCTCATTTGTATTTAAACAGTCATAATATATATCTAAAACATTAATATATTCCTACTCAAATCTATACCAGAAACATTGTATAACCAAGTGTTTGGATAAAAAATGACTAAAGGAATCACTTCAAACTTACATGGGTAAATGTAACCCAAAACCTCTCTACTCAGCTTAATAATGTGCAGAGAATGAAATGGTAAATATCAGCCCGTAAATATTTACAGAAGAAATAGTTCGAAGCAGAAAGAGAGTGCGAATTATGAAAAATCCATAACACCAAAGAACAGGAAAGCCCACAACTGTTACACAAACCTGTAATAAATAATTGTTCCAAGTATATATTAATTATTATATTTTATATAATAAGTAAGTCTTAGATGTTCTCCTTTCGGTTCTGGTTTACAGGGTAAAATTCTCACAGTCATAAAAGCATGTACAATGATTTAAACTCATGCGTTTCTATCAATGGGCAACTGTCTCATATGTTCCCAACTTTTTGTGGAGTCCGTCAGGGAGAAAATCTTTCTCCGATTGTACTTTCTATTAACCTTAACGATTTAGACGAATTCCTTCAAAGAACATGTTCTAGTTTTTCCATAGAAGTAGATGCAAATGCGACAATGGTGTACCTTCAATTACTTATCCTCCTGTACTCTGACGACACTGTACTCTTTGCAGACAATGAAAGTGATTTTCAACAAAGTCTAAATTGTTTTCAAGATTACTGTATGTAATGGAAATTAAATATTAACCCCTCAAAGACTAAAATAATTGTTTTTTTGTGCAAGAAATCAGAAGAAATATAACTTTAGTATTGATAACTAAGTAAAAGAGATAGTTAAGGAATACAAATATCTAGGTGTATATCTTTCGTCCACTGGTAGCTATTTAAACTACCGTAAATATTTAATTAGCAAGGCTAACAAAGCAATGTATGCTCTATATCTTAGAATTAATAACCTAGACTTCCCTTTGGACATACAACTGAAGCTATTTAATGCTGCCATTGTTCCTATTCTAACGTAAGGATGTGAAGTCTGGGGCTTTGTAAACCTTGATCTGTTGGAGTAACTTCATTGTATTTTTTTGCGTCGGATTACATATACTAGAAAGAGTACTCAACGTTACATGCTCTACTTGGAACTTGGTAGATACTCTCTAAATATTATTGTTTAAACCAGAATGATAAGTTACTGGAGTAAACTCGTTTCATCCCATGACTCGAAAATAAGTTTCTTGACCTATAAATACATGTTACATAGCAATAATTCAGTTTGGGTCAATTACATCAAGTCAATACTTGATGCAACGGGTTATTCATACGTTTGGCTTGACCAAACAAAAATACCTGCAAAACATGCTAGTAAACTTGTGGAATCTAATCTTGTTGACCAATTTCAGCAAACTTGTTTTGAACAATTTAATATTTCGCGTAAGGGTAGAATGTATTCTCTGTTTACGTCCGATGTTAAATTTTAAGAGTACCTTAATATCTTACCTAGTCTCTATGTTTTATCGTTTTTATTTTCGTACTAGCAACCATAAATTTCCTTTTGAAGCCGGTAGATGGAGACAAAATGATGTAGCACATGTCAATAGAAAGTTTATTATTAGTAATCTAAACGATATTACTGACGAACTCCACTAGTCACTAATATGTCCACTGTTTATTCCTATCAGGACAAAAAACATACATTGTCATTTTCATTCAAGACCTAATGTCCTGAAATTAGTGAAGTTTTAAACTGTAAGAACCCGGATACCTTAAGAAAAACAGCATTTGTTTTGTTAAAATCATAGTTAATCACTTTAAACGAATCTGACCATGTGTTAAATAGTTTTTCATTAGTTATCTTATTAGTGTTTCGATTATATTGTACCTTATTCAAATAAGTGAAATTGTTTTGATTTTTTAAATACTATATGAACTAACCACATTCCCGTAACTAATTATACTTTTTTTTGTATAATGACAAAACTGTTGTGAAGCCTCTATTAATCCACCTCTTTATACTTGTGTCCACATTTAGTAATATTAAGTTTTCACATGCTTTTACTTAAATGTAAACTGTGATATAATAAAAGAATATTGAGTTGAGTTGAGTTGGCTTTGAAGGTGAATGGTTTGTTATGAATAAACGTAGTTTATCTTAAGTTGTTAATGGCTTCGAATACAACTTTCTTCCCATATTTGGTGTTGGATGTCTTGAAACACTAGAAATCAATCTTTATAGGTTTTGAATGGTTTGTGATAAAAAAAGTATTTCTTTCTTAAGTTGTTCATATGCTTAGAACACTAGTGGATCTTTCTTCACATTTATGGTGTTGGGTGTCGTGAAACACTAGAAATCGATGTTATTTCGCGGTCAATTCACTTGAGAATATATAGGAAAATTATTTCGTGCTCAAATATCAGTGTCAATGAACGGCGCATATGGAAGTGAGTGCTAGTGACTTGTAAGCGTAATTATTACCTACTAGATTCACAAACAGCAACAATTGGCTTTTTCATTACTGTCCACGGCAGATAAGTACGAATGCAATGATATACTACCTATATAATAATATATCCCTTTAAGCTGCAAATAAAGAATGGAATACAACTGTTAAGATGGTGTACTATATACATCGTAAAGGCAATGAAGTGCTTTCTCAGACTTCAGACAAAGTCCAGGCTTTTTTCAAAATACAACAGTGGGATTTTCATGATTTATTAACAAAATAGAGAAATTGATTGAATAAATGGTGACATCATTTTACTTAACTAGTTACAAAACGTAGATATCTTACTTATGATGTAAACAATCAGCAAAGGTCATCTCAAAAATACCCCTAAACATAAGATCAGATAACATGTTTTATGCTTACTGAAGGCTAAACTTAAAATTATCCATTCAAATATGTTGTTTCATTGTTCTTTCAATCTACATGTGCATTGTGCTGATACCTTAAGAAATTATAAATAATTATAACATGATTTGCATTGTCCTGAAAGCATCGTTGTTGTCTTTGACTGTAAGTATTACCCGTTCTGGGTCTATTAACTTGTCCCTGTAGGTTTTCTCGCTTTAGTGTGTTATACCATTATTTCAAGTCAAGTACACTTTATTGTTCGTTTCAGTTGCGGATCCGTCGGTCGTCTTAGACACAAGTAAGTTGTTCATTGTATAAGTATTTTTGAACATAGATTGTCATAAAGTGTGCATAGTTTGTAATAAATAAAACATAGGACGCATTTGTTACGGGAACTCTCTCGATACTATTTGATAAGTATTTAATGGCTAGACGTTGTGAAAAAAATATGATGTTGGTTTTTACAGCAACCTTTATTGAAAATGATTGGGCATTTCTAATCGAACCATAGTTTTATGACTCTCCATCTAATGAGAACAGGCCAAGTGTTGTTGTTGTTGTTGTTGTTGTTGTTGTTGTGATTGTTGAAATTACCATTAGTTTTTAAAATCAGTTTACATCGTGATATTAAAGATGCACTCTTACTTCCAAATAAGATTTACAACAATAAATAAAATTGTTTTAATATACCAAAAAGGATGAATGAATGTCGAAAACAATGGTTTTTATTAAAGGTACCGAGTTAAATTTGATAGAAATATGCAGGTATTTCTGCCTTTTGATACGATAGTAGATCGCAGTAAATATTTTAGCATTCACCAATCATTTAATATTTTTGCGTTTTCAGCTATTAAAAACACGGCAACAATCTTGTTATCAGTAATCAACATTTTCCATGAATGCATTATTTAGTAAGTTTTTCAAGATTTATCACTCAAAATTTGTGTTTGTTATACATGTGTATGTATTGATTTTGAATAAGAGTGTCACTTTAACAGTGTATAAGTAATTACTTTGGAGAAATACTGACGTCATTTTGCACGAACCGGCCGGCGTTATGACGTCATTGTTTATTCCTTTGCTGCGATCTGACTAGACAAGCGCGACGTCAAATTACCAAAGTCAACGACGTTTCAAATGGGTCGTTCTTTTTTGATTTTGTTGAATGCTTAAAACATATATCTCTTATTAATTTTCCCGAAAATGATGTACATGTTAAAGTTAAAAAATGTCAAGAAACATGGACAATGTTAAGATAAGGATTGATTCGTATTGTCCGTGCCCTCCTCCATTTCACGTATTTAAGTACAAATCAGTCCTTATATTGATCCATTTAAGTTTCGCATTTGATAATAGATGAAACCTTCCTTTGAAGCTTGGGGTACATTTAACATAAGGAATTCCGGCAGTCAGCTGACCCAGGCCAGTACCGTCAACACAATTGTGATCCCTGGAGCTGATGGGTTCGGTCATACAGATTCAATCATTCCAAATCGTAAGTAATACAGTACTTTCCTTCTTTTATGGATTGTCATCACTCGAGCTAATGCAGTTTTATCATTTCTTAAGAACCACAAGTCTTTAGTGTGCACATTTCAGTTATTTATTGTATTAATTTAGTTTGTTCTTATTCATAAATGAAAACACTTTGCTTCATTAGTTTAATCTGCTAAATGTAAAATACTTAATTCATGATGAATTATAAATATATCAAACCAAAGCTTGTATAATACTTATATTTAAATTTCGGATTAACTTAAAAGTTAACTTTAAACAATCATGTGTGCAAAGTAAGTGTATGGTTGTTAGGCTGGGGTTCGTCGTTGGTTGAGTGGCCTGGTGTCACACGGGTGGTTTCCGCTCAGTGACTTTATATATACCACTATTTATTGCAAAGTCATTATAACAGAAACAAAACAGATTTTTTTTTATTTTTGACTTAAGCATAAACAGCTCATCGTCACATTTCACAAATAAAAAACGGAATATAGAATACACACACACATAAACAATCAACACACATATAGATACATTATAACGCATTTTAAATGATTTTTGTATCATAGACAGATTTTTTGGAAATATCTCAAAAATGGAAAGAACAAAAGTAAAAAAGGAAAACATCAACCAAGTTACACACAAGTCAGCGTGCATGATGGTTGATATGAAAGTGAGAATGTTAAATATATTATTTAACACATAAACCTTGAAAATTGCGGAAAGAAATAGAATGAGACATGAAAATAGAAGCAATATTGCCGTTTATAAAGGAACCTAATACAAATAGATTGAAGATACATCATTTGTGATAATACAGCAACAGAAAAACAAAAAAACAAAAAACATGTAAAAAGTAAATACAAAGACATATACAGCTCGTCTTGTTTATGGTGACAATTATGGATAAAACACTTAGGCATTGTTCTTTCTTATTTCAAATGCTTTTACACTCATTCCGGCTTATGTGCGACATTAACAGCATGTAAACAGAGAAAAAAAAGTTTTGAATAATTGTTATTTGGGTTCATTTTATTATTGCAATACCTTTTTGGCATTGAAATGTATATTTTTATGAGTACAACTATTATAGTTTTTTAAAAATGAGAGTGTTTATGAAACCACCAATGCATTTTATTATGCTATTTTCGAGACAATACTAATGGGCATGATGCAATAACACAAACAAAACCGCTCCAGTCACAAATTGTTTATTATTATTTTCTGAAGAAGTACTTCCTTCTGTGTAAGAATTTGTTTATTTTAACCGTTTTTAACAAAACTATAAATGTACGACGCCAATCAATTGTCAACTGTTTTATTGAAAGTAAAACATGTTGGCAACACAGCTTGTCTTTAATTTACAAAAACACCATGAGAACAAAGCAATAGGAAACACAAAAATGCATTTAAGTTTATCAAAGTTAAGATCAATAAACCATGCAAAACATAGGAATGTAAGATATCTTGATCAAACATTATTTTGATATTAATTTTGGACTCGTAAATGGTTAAAAAATGTCTCGTACATTGCTATTTAGCATTTAAGTCAAAAGAGACATATTTCTGTTTATATTGATATTTTTTTTCTAAATATGATTGATATATTTGTTTAAAACAGATGTAAATAATTATCATTTGTGCTATTGATTTGTTTTATCCGGCATCAATATTGATGGTTTTTATCAATGAATTACCCTGGGGTCATATTCGCGATACTAAGTATGAAATATTAACAGTTAAGCAGAATTAAAGAACTGTCCCTTGTTCAGGAAACAATTTTACAAAGAAAAATAACACTAACTTTGTAACTATGTTATTAACAATTGTGAACAGTATATGCAAAATATGTGTCCCGTAACTGGTCATTGAAACTTGGGGTTTCTACTTGGCTAACATAAATTAAAGGGTGTTCTCATTAACACTAAAGATTCTTTGTGTTTTCCCTGTGGGTCTAGGAGCCTCAATTGCTTTCAATACATCGTTTCTTTTAAGCCATATCTTATCTGTGTTTCTTGGCCATCTGTAACGACCACTGACCTTACCACATTCCTTCATGCAGTTGACCTCTACCTCGTCATCCTCATCATCTATTTCTGTAACTTGACCTATGTAACGACAATCATTATACACAATCACTACATACTCTTTTTCTTTCAGATTCTCTCTAATTATCTGGTTTTCAGGGTTCTCTACATCATCATCAACAGCAAGTGTTTGAGATGGCAAATCAATTACTTTTTCTGCATCGTCATCTGCATCCTGGTTATTTTGATCTTCTGGTGTGGGTTTAATTAGGTTTTGGGTAATCCATAGACATTTATCGTTTTCAACAAATCCATTCTCATTAAAACAGTTTTCAAATACGCAGGTTGTTTCTCTGGTTCGAACAATGCCTGGGACAATTGAAACTACACTGTGTATCTTCATTGTACCTTTGATAGGTTATATACATTTATTTTCTTTCTCAACTCTTTCTTGACTCTGTTCAAACTCTGTTTGCTCTATCTTATCATACTCAATTTGACTATCAGTTTGACTTGCCCATTTAAAAAAATCCCCAGCATTCTGTATAATAAATTTCCCTTGTTTTACTGCGTTATCTGCATTGCGTTTCGTAGTGCCGCCAATGTCATCGCATGGCCCCTTTCCGTGCCCGCTCTCAAAATACTGCCAGGACCCAGTTATGCCATGTGACTTTTCAAGATTACTTATGAAGTTGAAAATTGTCTTATTTCGGTATTGACTAGTCGGTGAATCCGTCCAAAAGTGTATCGCTTCCAAGTTGTCTACATACATCTTACCGGCAGCAATCACTTTCTCGACGATGGCCAATACCATACTTGCGTTGTGTTGTAAGACTTCTGAAACGTATACAATGCTTTTGTGTTCAATGGTTCCATTTACTCTTTTTTGTACATAACTGTTGGGTGAAGTGTTACTGCTGTAGCATTCCAGTATGCGCTTTGTATCTCTTCCATATTCTGGCAGCAGTAATTTTCACTGAAATCCATTTGAACTAGGATATGGTTAGCTGGCAATTTATATTTCATTACTTTTACAGCTTTGTATTGCTCTACTACCTTGTGTATGTGACCTAAAAACTCTGTGTATGTCCTTTTCATCATTGCCTTAAACTCTTCTAAATAGACAAAAAATATCTAAATTAACAAGTGATTTATTATCAATTTGCAGTAGAGAAATAAGCTTAGCCATACTAGGATGTTCTGAATAGTATATAATTTCTACGAACATCAGCATACACTGGACATTTTAATTAAGGATTAAAATTTGACATGTTGCATTTTATCGGGGTATGGTATGCAATGGGGACTCCACCAACATTTTGAACTGCGAATTTGAATGGGGCTATTCAAAATGGGTGAAGTCCACTCCACCAACATTTTGAAGTGCGCCATTGCATACCATACCCCGATAAAATGCAACATGTCGAATTTTAATACTTATATTTACAGTCATTTTAATCTACATTTCTGCTAAAATAAATTGATTATTCAAGAGCATTTTCTCTTTTCTTTTTCTCGTTGTTCTCAACAGTGGGTAAATTAGAACAGCTATCGTAACCTAATTTTATACGACAATGAATGCACAGATAAAATAGTTCCTTATTTATATGTTTATTTTCTATCTTTTCAAGGTCAAGAATATTATGAATACGTATTTTTGCATACAATGTGTGTTTTCGGTCCGTTATCGTGTTGTATTAAAACGCAAAAAACCCGGGCGTTATCGGTAGAAAACGTGCATTATTTAGTAAATTCACGTGCCGTTAATGCCCGGTTTTTTGTTTTACATATGCACTTTCAGGGCCCGCATCATAACAATGAAGGCTGAGCGACCTGGTTTCTGACCGAAAGTAGGTCAACGATGCGAACTTTTGCACAAAAACATATTTTAGAATATATAATGTAGCTGCATACAAATATCAAAACAGGAAATAAACCACAAAAGTCATATAACTTACATATTTTCTGCTGAGTTGTCTTTTCCTGGCAAGCTGATGTGTTTACCAAATAGTTTTTTTCTGCAGTTGTTTTGACTATTAAAAGCACTAAATTATGTCTAAAACGACTAACTCTTCCGAACTTTTAGTTATTTCTGTCGATTTTATTCAGAACATACGACTTATATGGATATGATTCCACTATGTCGTATGCAATGAACAAAGAAATTTCAAATATTTTTCTCTGATGCTGAAGATGCTGTACATTTTTACAAGAACAGGTTTACAAAATTTTCAGGCTTAAATTAGTTATCAAAACAAATAATGGTGAAAGTAGGACTGAATAGGTAATTAATTGATTACCCAATAGCTATTGTGTTTAAATAATCCCAGTAATCCAGTCACTTTTCGAAAAACAACACTTTCAAAACGAATTAACACTGCAAAAAATGGCGTAGAAACAAAATGCAGCTGCCGAGTTATGTTGCGGCCCGAATCGAGCTTAATGTAAAACTTCTTCAATGACATCACTCATGACGTCATACAAGCACCCGTTATAGAGGTTATTTTGAACTGTTTTTGCATTTTCGTGACATTTAGCAGCATTTTTAAACACAAACGTTTCTTCAACTGTTCCATCCATCATGAAATTATCTACGCCCCGCCCCTTGGTATTATTGCGCCCAATGACAGGACAAAAGTATCGGACAAACGCACGCGATATCGATGGGAAATGCCATTGCACTTTATACAGAAATAAAGTGCAATTGATAAACAACAAGCATCGTTAAGGAATGAAGTGTGAATGTAAATATGACAAAATGGTAATCGTCTTCTAGATCGTTTAAACTACAAAATGTACACTTTCTTTCATTTCTTACAATGTTATTATGTCTCCCAACTTCAATATCTAATCTATGGGACGATAGACTTAATTTTGCAAGTACTAGTCTGTTCTAATGTTATCTAATTTATAAATATAGCTTGAGACTTCGAATGTGTCTTTTAGTTCTTTATATATAAAATTTAAATTTGCAAAACACTTCATTGCACAATTATAAAACCTAGTTTTGTCGCATTACGTCTGATAAGCTTAGTACGTATAATTATGTACCGTCATTATTCGTTTTTACAAATGGCCACAATGTGTTTTAGTTATCTTTCTGGCCTTTAAACGGACACCACCATACAGGATAACGAACACGTTTATTTTCGAGATGAACTTAATTCCCTTTTAAAAATAATGGGACTCGAACATAAGGTTTTCTACTTACCGAAGTGGTCAGCGCACTTGCATCCCGGATTCGATTCCCGGTCTGGGCGATGGGTTATAGCCAGAAAAATTGAATAGTGGGTTTCCTTCGGATGCTCTATTTTTGCCAAAACACTTGATTGACAATTGTTGTAAATAAAATAATTCTAAGACAAAAACTTTTTTCAACACAATTTTCATGACCAATTGATGTCAGCTGTTCCCCCCTGTTTTATATTTGTATTTGTTCGTGAAAGTTCATTCTTTCATCAACAGGATATGACTGCAAACATTACCGGGTGACCTTTTCCATCGATGATCCCGTTTTTCCACTTGCGGTCAACATGACTATCGAATTGCAGGTGATTTGATACTCACAAAACTTGTGCAAATTTACTACTAAGTTTAATATTATAAATGCTCTTAACAATAATTGTGAAATATACTATACGAGTATTAAAATACATCGTTTAGAAGTTAACAAGCGGCACCAGTGTACCTACTGTCCAGAGTGGTACACCAGGTTTGTAACAGTCACAGGGCTTTAATGAAGGACACCAGGTTTGTCATGGCCAGAGGTCTTTAACGTAGGACACATGGTTGGTAATGGCCAGAGGTCTTTAACGAGGAAAACATGGTTCGTAATGGCAAGAGATCTTTAACGAAGGACACCTGGTTGGTAATGGCCAGAGGTCTTTAACGAAGGACACATGGTTGGTAATGGCCAGAGGTCTTTAACGAAGGACACATGGTTGGTCATGGCCAGAGGGCTTTAACGAAGGACATCTGGTTGGTCATGGCTAGAGGTCTTTAACAAAGGACACATAGTTGGTAATGGCAAGAGGTCTTTAACGAAGGACACATGGTTGGTAATGGTCAGAGATATTTAACGGGGGACAAATGGTTGGTCATCATGGCCAGAGGTCTTTAACAAAGGACACCTGGTTGGTAATGGTCAGAGATCCTTAACAAAGGACACCTGGTTGGTCATGGCCAGAGGTCTTAAACGAAGGACACATGGTTGGTAATGTCCAGAGGTCTTTAACGAGGGACACCTGGTTGGTTATGACCAAAGAGCTTTTACGAGAGACACATGGTTGGTATTGACCAGAGGCTTTTACGAGAGACACATGGTTGGTAATGGCCAGAGGGCTTTAACGAGGGACACGTGGTTGGTAATGGCCAGAGGGAATTAACGAGGGACACCTGGTTGGTAATGGCCAGAGGTCTTTAACGAGGGACACCTGGTTGGTAATGGCCAGAGGGCTTTTACGAGAGACACATGGTTGGTAATGGCCAGCGGTTTTTAACACAGGACACCTGGTTGGTAATTGCCAGAGGTCTTTAACGAAGGACACATGGTTTGTCATGGTCAGAGGCCTTTGACGAAGGACACATGGTTGGTAAAGGCCAGAGGTCTTTAACGAAGTACAAATGGTTGGTAAAGGCCAGAGGTTTTAACGAAGGACACATGGTTGGTAATGGCCAGAGGTTTTTAAAGCAGGACACATGGTTGGTAATGGCCAGAGGTCTTTAGCGAGGGACACCTGGTTGGTTATGACCAAAGAGCTTTTACGAGAGACACATGGTTGGTATTGACCAGAGGGCTTTTACGAGAGACACATGGTTGGTAATGGCCAGAGGGCTTTAACGAGGGACACGTGGTTGGTAATGGCCAGAGGGAATTAACGAGGGACACCTGGTTGGTAATGGCCAGAGGTCTTTAACGAGGGACACCTGGTTGGTAATGGCCAGAGTGCTTTTACGAGAGACACATGGTTGGTAATGGCCAGAGGTTTTTAACACAGGACACCTGGTTGGTAATGGCCAGAGGTCTTTAACGAAGGACACATGGTTTGTCATGGTCAGAGGCCTTTGACGAAGGACACATGGTTGGTAAAGGCCAGAGGTCTTTAACGAAGTACAAATGGTTGGTAAAGGCCAGAGCTCTTTAACGAAGGACACATGGTTGGTAATGGCCAGAGGTTTTTAAAGCAGGACACATGGTTTGTCATGGCCAGAGGTCTTTAACGAGGGACACATGTTTAGAAATGGCCAGAGGCCTTTAACGAGAGACACATTGTTGGTAATAGCCAGAGGGCATTAACGAGAGACACATGGTTGGTAATGGTCAGAGGGCATTAATGAGAGACACAGGGTTGGTTATGGTCAGAGGGCATTAATGAGAGACACAGGGTTGGTAACGGCCAGAGGGCATTAACGAGAGACACATGGTTGGTAACGGCCAGAGGGCACTAACGAGAGACACATGGTTGGTAACGGCCAGAGGGCATTAATGAGAGACACAGGGTTGGTAATGGCCAGAGGGCATTAATGAGAGACACATGGTTGGTAACGGCCAGAGGGCATTAACGAGAGACACATGGTTGGTAATAGCCAGAGGCCTTTAACGAGAGACACATGGTTGGTAATGGCCAGAGGCCTTTAACGAGGGACACCTGGTTGGTAATGGCCAGAGGTCTTTAACGAGGGACACATGGTTGGTAATGGCCAGAGGGCATTTACGAGAGACACATGGTTGGTATTTACCAGAGGCCTTAAGCGAGGGACACATGGTTGGTATTTACCAGAGGCCTTTAACGAGGGACACATGGTTGGTAATGGTCAGAGGGCATTGACGAGAGACACATGGTTGGTAATGGGCAGAGGGCTTTATCGAGGGACACATGGTTGGTAATGGGCAGAGGGCTTTTACGAGAGACACATGGTTGGTAATGGCCAGAGGAAATTAACGAGAGACACCTGGTTGGTAATGGCCAGAGGGCTTTTACGAGAGACACATGGTTGGTAATGGCCAGAGGTCTTTAACGAGGGACACCTGGTCGGTTATGGCCGGAAGGCTTTAATGAGGGACACCTGGTTGGTAATGGCCATAGGGAGTTAACCAGGGACACCTGGTTGGTAATGGCCAGAGTGCTTTTACGAGAGACACATGGTTGGTAATGGCCAGAGGTCTGTAACGAGGGAGTCAGTGCAAGAGTCGGTATCATTTGAAAGGAGCAGCAAGGCAAGCTCTAAATGTTTGTTTAATCAATTAGAGTCAAAAGCAATTAACTGCCGAAGTGACAAGCAATTTTCAATCTGGAATCTGACCGTTACCAACTCAAACTAATGACGTAATTATAAACTCCGCCCATTATGCAAATTACCGGATATCTTCGGCTTTTTCGCTAAGTACGATGGTTTGAAAAACAACAATGCTAAAATATATCTTGTCTTACATGAAATTAATGAAATTTGTATTCGTTCTAAATGTGTAATAGAAAGGAATAAAGATTTGGTGGCCACATGGTCTAAAAAGCGTGTGAAACAGGTGCACGCTTACTTCCTGTCAATTTTAATGAAAGTGAAAGAAGAACTGCGTAAATTGTTGTCAGTGTGAAGATCTATAACAAAAGAGTTTTATTATTATGCGATTAATGAAAAATAAAAAAAACAATGTTGCAATATTGACAATAGGAACGTTGAATGTTTTTGTTTGCTTCAGGAAAAAATATGAAAAACTTGAAAGTGAAACCGAAAGTACAAATATGTTGTTGCAACTAGAAAACAATCGATGGTGCATATAGGAGTCTGACAAGGATGCATAGGGTTACATAACGAGTAATACATGCATAATTCCTGTTTCACTGAACATGCATTAAATAAATAATATGCACATTCATAGGAGTCAGAACATATTTTTGTTTTGACTCTTGGAATGTGTTTACCACCCAAGAAACTGAGAAGGAAATAAGACAACAAGGTATTCTATAAGATTATATTTCTTATTCCTTTATTTTTTTCTAGAATTGAAAGTGGATTAATACCGCTGATCTTTATAGAAAATAGAAATTGTATTCGGAAGCTGTTAAACCAAGTATAGATAATCATTACCTTGCAATGCCATCTTATAACAGATAATAACTATTATTTATGAAGAACGACCAAGAATTTAGAAATAAAACGGACAATGACTCTTAAAAAATCTGATTTTGACTCTTGAAAATCAGACCTCATTCATCAGAGGTTTGATAATGATAAATCTAACGGTATGGTACGCATAGCATCATCACTCTGGTTTTATTTTACGAGAATGACTAAAATGTACATAAAATTTTCGGACCTGCAAAAACTGGTCCGGTCCTGCAATGCAGACAGTATTGCAGGACCTCGTGTCCTGCAATGTGATAATGACTTTCGTACAGACTGAGGGACACCTGGTTGGTAATGGCCAGAGGGCTTTGGCGAGGGACACATGGTTGGTAATGGCCAGAGGGCTTTAGCGAAGGACACCTGGTTGGTAATGGCCAGAGGGCTTTTACGAGAGACACATGGTTGATAATGGCCAGAGGGCTTTAACAAGGGACACCTGGTTGGTAAAGACCAGAGGGCTTGAACAAAGGACAACTGGTTGGTAATAGCCAGAGGGCTTTAATAAGGACAACTGGTTGGTAATAGCCAGAGGTCTTTTACGAGGGACACGTGGTTGGTAATGGCCAGAGGCCTTTAACGAATGACAACTGGTTGGTAATGGCCAGAGGCCTTTAACGAATGACAACTGGTTGGTATTGGCCAGGGCTTTTTACGAGAAGGAAAAAGTTGGTTTGATACAAACAGAGGGCTTTAACGAAGGAAACCTGGTTGATAAAGGTCAGAGGAAATTAACAATCGAAAACCTTGATAACTGTCATGTGGCTTTAACGAGGGACACCTGTTGGTAAGGGCGAGGGGGCTTCAATGAAGGACCTGCGGTTGCTAATGGTCAAAGGGCTTTAACAATAGTAAACCTGGACAACTGTCAGAGAGCTCGAACAATAAAAAAACTGGATAACGGTCAGTGTGCTTTAACGAGGAACACCTGGTTTGTAATGGCCAGAGAGCTTTAACGAAAGACATCCGGTTGCTAATTGCCAGAGGGCTTTAACGAGGAACACCTGGTTTGTAATGGCCAGAGAGGTTTAACGAAAGACATCCGGTTACTAATTGCCAGAGGGCTTTAACGAGGAACACCTGGTTTGTAATGGCCAGAGAGCTTTAACGAAAGACATCCGGTTGCTAATTGCCAGAGGGCTTTAACGAAGACACCTGGTAGATTATGGCCGGAAGGCTTTAACGAGGGACACTTGGTCGGTAATGGCAAGAGGGCATTAACGAGTGACATTTGGTCGGTAATGGCCAGAGGGCTTTAACGAGGGACACTTGGTCGGTAATGGCCAGAGGGCATTAACGAGGGACACTTGGTCATTAATGGCCAGAGGGCATTAACGAGGGACACTAGGTCGGTAATGGCCAGAGGGCATTAACGAGGGACACTTGGTCGGTAATGGCCAGAGAGCATTAACGAGGGACACTAGGTCGGTAATGGGCAGAGGGCAATAACGAGGGACACTTGGTCGGTAATGGCCAGAGGGCATTAACGAGGGACACTTGGTCGGTAATGGCCAGAGGGCATTAACGAGGGACACTAGGTCGGTAATGGCCAGAGGGCATTAACGAGGGACACTTGGTCGGTAATGGCCAGAGGGCATTAACGAGGGACACTTGGTCGGTAATGGCCAGAGGGCATTAACGAGGGACACTAGGTCGGTAATGGCCAGAGGGCATTAACGAGGGACACTTGGTCGGTAATGGCCAGAGGGCATTAACGAGGGACACTAGGTCGGTAATGGCCAGAGGGCATCAACAAGGGGCACCTGGTTAGAACGGCGAGAGGGCTTTAACTATGGACATAATGGCACGCCTGGTTTATAACGGTCAGATGGCTTTAATGAAGGACATTACGGATCAGTTGTTTCTTTATCGAACCCTAACCCTTTTCCATTGCGTATGTTTTAGCCAGAAAACAATGAAACGGCATTGGTGAACTTTAAGAACATTTGAAAAGTCATTTATTTTCAAAAAAACGATGTGATTACTTATTGTCTAATCCAACTAATGTATTCTGAACACTTCACCATATTTAGATCTTCTTTTTTAAAGATAACTTGGTTTTTTTTATACTTACTTGCTGTTCTAAATGGAAGCAAGTATATATTGGCAAATAAGACTTTCAAACAAAATTTAGACACCTTTGAATATATATAGATATATATATATACCCAAAACGGGTTTTGCGAGATTACATTTGACATATTTAGAGAATTATTGATATCATTTGGATGAAAACATCTTTTATCACAAAATAAACCTTGATAAACAGTATATAACACTCAATTATACATATATTCTCTTTACATGCAACACGAAGAGAGGACTTTATGTATCAAGGAACAGTAAACCTTCGTGTCAAGTATCATGGGGAGACACACAGGCGACCAACGTGAGAATGGATGGCATTACCACATACACGTTACATACATATCTGCAGGTAAATCAGGCTTTGTATGAAATAAAAACACACATCTTTACTTGAGTGCTGGAAGTTATAACATTGTTAAAATGCTCGACCTTGTCAATGCTTAAGAATAACATTCATGTTAAGCTAACCTGAGCGGTGTCTTAAAACGGAATATCTTACTAAACTAAAGGGCATTGATGAAACCTCAGTTGAATATTCCTCTACAAAAGTTGCCTAAGCAATTTTAATCTAAGTGGAACTGTGGTAACCATTGCTACCGAAATAAAAATAAATTAGAAACGATTAATGATCATAAGATCTTGCAACGATCTGCGACCTTTTTCGAGTCCATACATCAAAACTAAAGTTTACTTGTTACTATTGACAATAGTTCGGACCAATATGGACCAATTAGGTGTGGCAAATCGGGTGTTTAGCAATTATGTTTAAAAAGTCCCTACCTAATTGTATAAGGTTGACTAAGGACTAAATTTGTGTGCGATATATTTCTTTATCACGCATCCAACATATATGACGCAACGCCATTGGTCCAGGACTGGTCACGCGGTGACCCCATATTTTTCATATTGGGTAACCAAATTTATGTCGTACCAAAATGGCGTCTTTTTTCCGATTCCGATGAATAAATGAAACATTTAAACATGTAAACAGGTTGTCGACGTGATATATACGATACGGGGTTAGTAGGTGACCCGATATGGGATATACGGAGCGCAGGAAACTATATTTGGTTTCGAGCTTCGCTCTCACCCGTTATGGTTTTCTTTGCCCCGTTTATCCCATATCGGGTCACCTACTAACCCCGTAACTAATAATATTCGGCATTGAGTTTGTATCCAAAGAACATTACTTGGACGAAACAATGTTTACTATGAAACTCATGGGGACGTTCCTGTAGCGCCATTGCTGGAAAATATTTTTTACAAATACTTTCTGTTGTTACCAATTAATAACAGAGTACTATCAAATTAAAGAATGTCCTTTTGTGTACAATAGAGCAACAAATTTAGCATTGCATTATATACTAACATTATTATGGTGCACACTTTTAAAAGAGACAAATGAACCATTCCGGTTTTTTTGCATTCCGCTTTCTATTTGTTTTTAGGCATTCTATATCTTTTCAGGTTGGCATCTATTTCATAAGTCTCCGCTGCGCTTCACATTTTGGAGACGAGAACTGTCCGAATTCTATGAGTGATTGTGTGACAACAAGCGACTTTTTGGATGACTTCTACACATCTTTCTCGACGCCGATGAAGTTCCTTGCGCATGAAGCAATTTTGGTAAGTATTAATTAAGACAGTAATTACAATATAATGCTTATACATGTATCCAACATCCATCAAATTATATTTAATATGGTAACTAAAATGGTGTGTAATAAGGTAACAAATGTGATACATAATAAGTATGGAAACTAATATGCTAACAATATTGTAACTAATATGGTAACTAATATGGTATGTAATATTGTGTCTAATATTGTTACTAATATGGTATCGAATATGGTAACTAATATGGTAAAATATATACGGTGTCTAATATTGTAACTAATATGGTAACTTAAATGGTAAATTATATGGTGTTAATATGGTAACTAATATGGCATCTATTATGAAAACTAATATGGTGACTGCTACGTCCTCGTTTTCCAAGGTGATGTCGTTACTTCTACTCACCGTTGCATTCATAGCATCTAACAAAATGCCGCAAGTATCGCTCGATGTAACAACCTTGGATACGACCACAACATCGTCGAGGAATCGATGCATATTGCTGTCAATGGACACGTCCAATGTGACGTAAGCGGGGACGTTACACACGTTAATGTCTTCGGTGACGACATCAACGTCGCCATTTTTATCCATAATGGCGTCTTTGGTAACGACTGCCTCGTCGTCACCGAACAAATTGTCGACAATGGCGTCGTCATTGCCTGTCGGCACTGTTATAGTTGTGAAATAGTCTATTAGAGAACCAAGATGAGCTATTGCTGATTCGGATGTTTCTACATCAGATATCTCTTCGATGTTAGGCTGATAATTCTCACGTATAATTGTGAAAGACGCAGCGGGTAATCCAGCTATTTCTTCATATCTTATGTCCTCTAATCCAATTACATTGTTTAGCATAGGTGCCATTTTCACACTTTTCACCTTTTTGGCAAACTTTTAAGCCGACACCCTTTCAAATGTATGTACATTTCTTAGGTGAGTAGTGAGGTAGCCACGTCTTAAAAAACTTGCTTAACACAATGCAATGATGGACGAGTAATGTTTTAAGTCCACATGCTTTTCTTTAACATGCCTTTTAAAATTTTCGCATGTTTAAATTATCTAGGACAAAACTCGCACACGTTCATTTTCTGTATTAACTGTTGTATTGTCAATAGCTTAATGTAACCAACTTTAATTTATACTTAGTTATGAGATCCGTTGCACGGATATTTTGTTGTTTTTCTATGCGCTATAGTGTAGTAAGAAAACTATCGAGATTAGAACCGTAACATGAACAAAAAGTAACCGTTCCACGAGGATCGTTTATACTTTACGGAATTAATAGTTAAACCTGTATTCTTAACATCTTTTACTATTAATTAAGGCTTTGGTATGCTAATATTTCTTTGAATTTGACACTTCGACACATGTTTTAGATCTTGCTCAATATGTTTCCACTCTTCTATGTCTTCATCCGACAAAGGTTCCTACCAATCAACTTTCTTGTTCCAAGGTTGCTGAAGAAACACTTTTCCTTGTAAAACAACGGGGCTTAGTGGACCCAAGGGATCGAACACGGAGGCAAGCTGTTTCAACACTTTGCACTTTGACTCGCCCTTTCGAAATATTTCCGATGCTGATGATTTGATTAACAAGGAATCAGTTTCAAATCCTAATCGTGACCTAAAATCTTTGTCGCTTTTCCTTCCGCTTTATCTTTGCTGCAAAGGTTCTAGCCATTACATCATTGTAAGTAAACCATTCTCTTAGATTCATTGAACCCACGTTTGACATTTGTTTTGATGTAGTGTACAGCTATTTTGCCTTAGAAACAGTATTTGTACCAGTGATCAGATTGTCAACGTATATGTCTTTTTTGATTGTCACCATTGTAAGAGTCCAGATGTGATTCTATGGTAGCACTTAACAAGAATTGACTTGAAATAACTCCGAAAGGAACTGTTTGAAACGTTTTACCTGAATTTTTGTCTTCTCTGTAGTGGGAGTTTCAATATTCTTAAGCCAAAGGAATCTAGTCACATCACGTTGGTCTTCTTGTAATCCAATCTATAAGAATGTTTTTTCAATGTCGGCAAAAACCGCAATCGGATGAGTCCGAGAACGCAGAAGAATACCTGTCAAATCGTTTAACATCACTGGGCCCCGATATAAACACTGGTTCAAACTCTTGTTTTCATTTCTTGTTTTGGCGGACGCATCATAAACTATCATTAATGTTGTTGTTAATTTGTCGGGCTTTATTGCGGCATGAGGCGGAATGTAATGCACTAATCTTTGAGGCTCCGTTTTTTGTAACCTTTTCAATGACCCCTTTGTTTAATTGATCAATGATTACTTCACTGTACTTCTCCAAAACTTCTGGCTTTGTTTTATACGGCTCACCGTTGATCTGAGTCGTCCCATAGATAACTCCTTGATTGTAGGTCTGGATTGTCCTCTTTCCATGGCCATAATACTTGGTATCTGTTTTCTTCAAATTCTAGAGTACCTTTAAATGTCTCTTGCAATGGCATAAGCTGCTTTGTCACTACCATTGTCAACTATTTCAATAAAATCAATGTTCCATAAGTTCTCAATCTCTGTCTTTGTGGGTTCTGATGCATCAATGCTTGCAAACAAATGCATGCGAATTGGCAATGTCACTTCTATTGGAAAGTATCAATAGACTTGATTGTTCGAGATTAGTATCCGTATCACCAGTTCTGCCGCCCAATATCAAACCAAGTTTGGACGCAAGCAAATACAATCCAGGGCAAACTTCTATTTACTCACAGTAAATAAACTTCAAATAGTAGTCATTTCCTACTAACAGTTCAATAGCAGAAGTTTCATTTTCTGTATGAAATACGTCCACACTTTTCACAATACCTTGCACTCGGTCAGAAGATAAATCATTAAACGGTTTCCTATGAAGATTACCACTGATGAATGGTACAATATTCACTGTTATTTGCATATGTTTACCATTTTTTAGTTTCACGTTGACTTTTGTGTATTTTGTCGAATACAAACAAATGTATTAAGATGTATTTCTCTTTCCCATTTTGTCCGTAGGGCAAGCTTTCGTGCAAGTGCTTCAGTAATGTAGCTTCGATGTTATCCTGAGTCCATCAGAAGTCGGATTTGTGTCGATTCCTTTGTCATTGGATTACATACATTTGTCAATGCTGTCTGCATTAAAACCATTTCATTCATTGACATAAGTCCAATTTCATCGTTTACATCATCAGACCGTTCTACTTCATTCACCACAATTGCTAATGCATGTTTCAACTGAAACTTCTTCGGACATAAACTTCTATGATGAACATTCATTTCACCACAGTAAACACATGTCCTATTGCTTTTACATTCCCTGCATAAATGGCCATCCTTCAAGCACTTATAAAACTTCCCTTTAATTCGATTCTTTCGTTGACTTATAATTCTGTATTTGTCACACTCATCACTCAAGTGGTGTGCGCCACACAAAAAATAAAATTTCTTGACCTCCTGTTTAGAGTTCCCGTTGCCTTGTCGTGTTGAGGAACAGGCAGTAAGCACTTGAGCTGATGAGTGGGTACGCTTAACGTCATCGTTACGTATCGATGGCTTTTGTTACGAGAATGATACACAATTTCCCGCCCTTTCGTGGTTTGTATCTTTCATTGCCCTTTCACGAACAACAACGTATTCGCGTATTTGTTCAGTGAGGGCCAATACTGTCCACCTTTTCTAAACACCGTTCTGGACTTCAAGCTGAATCAATACATCTTCTGGTAACTTTGAACGAATAATAGACATGTGTTGTTCGATATTGTCTAAAAGTCCCTCAGACTGTTCACTCTGGTTGATGCTGCATGCAAGTTAATAAGTTGGTATAGTGCAGATCAACGATCCCTTGAGTGTTCCCAAATCGTTTAACCAAAATATCAACTGCCAGTTAATAGTTCTCATTCGACAACGCAAGGCAATCAATTGCTTCTCGGGCCTCGTCGAACAATTTGCTTTTCAGATAATTGAACTTTTCAACATTTGAAATATTTTTTATTGATGTTATATAAATATAAACTACAATCGTCATTCATTATTGCATTATTCCTTCACTATCTCTTTCGTCCATACTCGATACCAAATGTTCGCTTTTAATATCAACCTTTCAAATATGCACTTGAATCTTTTCATTACACGTTGTTACAAAGTCTATTATTTCCTGTTTAACCTATTCTCTTTCATACACTTTTAAGTAAATCCTTTGCTTTTTTCAATTTCCGATTCCAATGTTTGTCGTAAACGAGTCCTCGTACCTTTTTTATACGTGGTACCCGTTATGCCACTAATTTAACGCTTAATTAAAATTGAAACTTATACATACACTGAACATACACCCTTTTGCACAGTTTAACTTTAAAATACCTAAACTATTCATTTAGATACGTTGGCACTACTTCATCACACCATTTTAATCCACAGAGTTCCTTTAAGTTGATTGTCAACACATTATTCGCACTGTAGACTGTCGACACTGGCCTCGTATCCGCTTCGCGGGACCATTCATAGTGGTGGAGTTCACCACTATGAATGGTCCCGCGAAGCGGATACGAGGCCAGTGTTATAACTCATAACACTTTTTTGAGAACTGTATTGACTTCGTTCCTTCCTTTTCTCCGACAAATCGTTGATAGAACGCTATTATATTTTAAGAACAGACAACGACCAAATAATATGTCCCTCATTTGATTGGCACAATCATATAACTCATATATTAATGTCAAACGTTATGAAGACAATCCTTAAGCTTTAGAATTTGTATAGTCCAAAATAGCATTATCCTTAAGAAATTAATATCCAGTTTTAGCGAAATGTTTAACATAATAGAGAAGCTTATATACTGTACAGAACCGTCTAAACAACGGTAAATAAAACGTTTTACACGAAAAAAACAGCACCTTTACAAGACGTTGAAGTCATAGCAAATGCACAACCGTTTCCTTAACGGTTTGACTGTCAATTTGATACCGTTTCCTTAACGGTTCACTGTCAATTTGATACCGTTTTCTGAACGGTTCACTGTCAATTTGATACCGTTTTCTGAACGGTTCACTGTCAATTTGATACCGTTTTCTTAACGGTTCACTGTCAATTTGATACCATTTTCTTAACGGTTCAATGTCAATTTGATACCGTTTTCTTAACGGTTCACTGTCAACTTGATACCGTTTCCTTAACGGTTCACTGTCAATTTGATACCGTTTTCTTAACGGTTATTTTTATTGAATAAACGTATAACTTTTAACAATTTAAGAAGGAAAGAACAGAAATAAAAATAACAAACAATCGCGACATTCGCGACATCTAATATGGTTACCAATATGGTGACTTGTATGTTTTTTTATATGGGGTCTTAAATGGTGCTTAATATGGTATCTTATTTGATGTCTCTTATTGTGTAATATAGGGCATCTAATATGGTGTACAATATGGTGTCTTATAAGACATCTTATTTGGTGTCTTTTATTGTGTTATATAGGGTATCTTATATGGTGTCAATATGGTGTCTAAAATGGTGTCTTATAGGGTATCTAATATGGTGTCTTATATGGTGTCTTACTGGGTATATTATATGGTGTCTATTATGGTGTCTGATATGGTATCTTATATGGTATCTTATATGGTGCCTTATACGGTGTCTAATATGGTGTGTAATATGGTGTGTAATATGGTGTCTCATGTGGTGTTTAATATGGTGTGTTATATGGTGTCATATATGGTGTCTTATATGGAGAACACTATGGTATCTAATTTGGCGTCTTATATGGTGTCTATTATGGTAACTAATATGAAATATAATATAGTGTCTAATATGGTTTCTAAGATTGTATTTAATATTGTATCTTATATGGTGTTTTGTATTGTGTGTAATATGGTGTCTAACATGTGTCTATTATTGTGCCTTATATGGTATCTTATATGTCGTCTCAAATGGTGTCTAATATAGTATATAATATGGTAGTTAATATGGTATCTTATATGGTGTATCGTATTGTGTATTATATTATGTCTAATATGGTGTCTAATATGGTGTCTAATATGGTGCTAATATGGTGTCTATTATGGTAACTAATATGAAATCTAATATAGTGTCTAATATGGTTTCTAAGATTGTATTTAATATTGTATCTTATATGGTGTTTTGTATTGTGTATTATATTATGTCTAATATGGTGTCTAATATGGTGTCTTATGAAGTACCTTATATGGTATATAATATGGTTTCTTATATGGTATCTAGTATGATATCGAATATGGTATAGAATGTGGTAACTAATCAAGCGTGTTTGGTATGGTATAGAACGTGGTAACTAATCAAGCGTGTTTGGCAGGCAGGTTTATTACTAAGTTGGCATGTAAACTGAATTTTTATTTATGTTACGTTTCTTTTTATATTTAATTGCAGATAAACAGTTATATGGAATACACGGACTCAAGTTGCGAAGCCAATATCAACTGGACCATAACACTTGTACACGAAACACAATTCATTCAGTTTTACGATTTCACCCAACCGGGAACTTCCGTTTTAAACATTGGTCAGGGAACTTTGGGGCCAGGCGAGTACTTGGTGTGTCTTGAGCTGACGTTTCCATCCTTAGGAGAGGAATACTGGATAACTGACTGCATGGCAATTCGAGTGTACCTTCCGGAACTAGTTGCACACATCAACGGCGGGGAGTATTTGACCGTTCCTCATGGGGACGTTTTGATAATTGACGCCTCGCTGTCACAAGATCTAATAACGAATCCGACCTCGATAACGTCGATTCCATTGGAAGCGTATTGGTCATTCGCATATTTCCCAATAACACCTGCTTCTCCTTATGTTAACATATTTCAAGCTAATGCACCATATCATGCATTTCTTATTGGACATAATGATTATGATATAGTAATAGGAACTGATTACGCATTGTCAATAGACACCGCCATGTTTCCAACGAACAGTCTCGTGTGCGTTTTGTTTACACTTGTTCGCGGTGACCGACAGTCGTCAGCATTGCAGTTTCTGAAGTTCACAACAAATGCTTTACCTCTCAGCATTGAGTAAGTTGGATAAGATTTATGACGTTGTCCTGAACTAAAGGAGCAGTATGTTTGTTCATTTACAGCTTGGTAAAGCTTATTATTCTTTGCGAATTGCTTTTGTGGCTCTGTGTAGGATTGTTAAATCATTCAAATCATAAACGATATGCATTTGTGTCTAGAATAACAACATATTTATATAATAGGTGTGTATACAATTGCCAAGTGGGACGAGAGCGGAAGTTTAACAAGGACCGAGTTGAGTTAGATGCCGTTATCGACCCTTCTATTGATCCATTTACTCTTACGTTTTCTTGGAGCGTGTTTGAATTCGTTGGCACGTTATTTTCCCCGGTCGTACTCGGACTTTCATCATCCACAGGTGTTTATTTTGTTTCTAAATTTGGACAGCATGTAAAAATACTGATTTATTTTATTAAATACAATATGTATTTATATAAACGGTAGCTCACAATTTGTATCTTCATGAAAACCTTTTTTCAAAGAAAAATGGCTTATTGATTTATTTGTTTATAAGGCTTCAGTTCGAGATCATTGGAAGTTGATGGTTTCTCTGAGGGAAGTCCATACATGATACGACTCACTGTCACCGGCGGAGGCTTTGTCACCACTGTTGCAGAGTTCGTTCGCACTGTCAATTTTCTTCCATATGGTGGATTATGTTCACTTGGCACTACAAACGCAGGTCATAATTTATTTAATTTTAACTTATTATTAATAAGAGTAGTTGTATAAGCATTCCCATAGAGTTTTCTCTACACTGATTCACCAAATTGCCAGGAGCGTTAGTATATGATAATGGTTATGTTTATGATAAAATATCAAAAGACAAGCATTTCAAGACACACGCAGCCGCAGACGAAACACAAATCGTTCAAAATAATGCTAAGGTAATGTGCTGTTATCGCTACTCATTTTCGTCGATGTAAAAATTGTAAAAAATCTTCATGTTTCGTTTATCATACTGTTTTAAATTGCAATGTATGGTTTAAATATTGGTGTTCGCGATCAGACAGGTTAGCTTAGTTGATAACGCACATAGCTAATAAACGGTCGGTCATTAGTTCGAGACACATACTAAGCGTATGTTTCCTTACAGGTTTACTGTTAGATCACACCATATTGATGTCCCGTTCCATAGATTTACTTACTGTTATTGAAGTAAAAAAAATAATGTGACACCGCACCGATACCTTTACTGCGACCCGGATTTGTTTTCTATGGTATCTAGGTTGTTTGAAAGCTCCAATTCAGTCGACTAGCAATGGTAAAGAGATGTTAATCAAGCGTGGATTAAAACCAGTTCAAGATTTTGTGAAAATCCTTTCCAACAAAATCGTCGGTTTAATTTAATAATATTTTATTGCATGAGAACACATTTCACAAAGACAATATCAATACAAATTTCAACACAATATTTAGACCGACATTATAAAATCAACCATGCAAAGGGATTGGGCCACGAGTTATGCCAACATCAGTTACGGCCCTCTCCCGAAACATGTATTATAATTTTCAAACTTATATTGTGTTTTCCCACTTAAAAACCAAACTTCGAATATGTTCGAAATGTTGATTTTTTCCAAAATTCAACACTTTTTTAAAAAGTGCAATTTGTTTAAATATGATAAAAATACAAGCTTGTAGGAGTCTGTTTTTGCTCCTGGCTATTGATGAAAGTCATCATTATCATTACCTAATTTGACCTGTTTGATCTGACATGATGTTTGAAAATCCTTTTTGAGTATATGCTGACATGTACATAACAATCGGATAAAAATCTGGTCGCAAATAGCGTTCATGATAGAACACTGGTAAGTGCACACCGAAACATAAGTAAGGCTACATTCATTCCTGTTTTCTTTGACAACATAATTCAAGGGGCTAATCATTCTCTGACCACAAAATAAGTCTGCCAACATTTCCTTTCGGCAGCACATTCCAGTGCCTTTACAGTGATCATCACGAAATTTAATCAAGAAGCGGAAATGTTTATCGACTCCTAACATTCTGGATGCTGTCTCTCTTGAAACATGCACTACTGCTTTTGCTTACCGCGGATATATATACATGCAATAAGGCACAACTAACCATTGTTTGTTTTTAAAAAATATCCAAAATATATCAAAAGAAGTGTCTTTATACGTGCTAAAGTTATACAGAGTTATTTTTTATTATAAATACAAATATATATTTTTCTTATGATCTGTTATAATTATCTCAGAAATCTGGTTGATCTTTTTTGTACTTACTCAAAACTATTGCATTATAAGTAAGTATTGAAATATTTTTCCAGTTCAAGGTTGTGTTCAAAATAAGTAAAACGGCAATGTGTTGAAAACTCTTCTATTTTTTGCTCCACGCTCGCTTCGGTTTGCTTTTTTTGCGTATCTCGCTTGGTAAGGGTAAGTCTGTTTTTGGTATCTCGCTTGGTAAGGGTAAGTCTGTTTTTGGTATCTCGCTTGGTAAGGGTAAATCTGTTTTTGGTATCTCGCTTGGTAAGGGTAAGTCTGTTTTTGGTATCTCGCTTGGTAAGGGTAAGTCTGTTTTTGGTATCTCGCTTGGTAAGGGTAAGTCTGTTCGGCTTGAGCACTTCACAAACCACTTAGCTTGACTTCTGTACTCGTTCCGCTACTCTAGTTCCATTGTTTCATTTACCAATGCAGGCATAGTTTCAAACAAAAATCAGCACATTAGATACTGAAAAAGTACCATGTTTAAATGTCACCTTTTTTCAAATTACATACATACAAGTGCCTAAACTTTTTCCAATTTTGACCCTAAAGTATGATTTTCTTCAAATGATTAAATAGAACAAGTCAGATGATGTCTTTATGTATTTCCGAAAGTTTTACAAAAATTGATTGAATTATTTCAGTCTATACTATAAGTTTGGGTATTTCCTGATTGGTCTGGATCCAATATCACAAATTAACTTAAGTCATTTAACAATCTCTGTCTCAACTAATTTTTTAAGGCACATTCCAATGACTTATGTTTTTAATTGTACAATAAAAAATGTTCTTGAGTAACAACTCAAAAAATATAAATTGTATTTAAGTACAATATTTGCTCAAGAATCATTGTTTCGTTTGAATATTGACCAAAAATTTTATTAATCTATGAAGCAATGCACTTTTGAAAAGAGTAGAACATAAGATTTTGAGTCATTTCATGTTGTTATTCGGTAAAATGATATGTGATTGAGAATCAAGTTCCATAATATTTGTGATATTTGGGCCAGAAGCGTTTTCATTATTATAAATATTGAATAAAACAAGTAGAACGTAACCCCAAGTGAGCTCCTGTTTCACTGTTCATTCCAGTGCGGTAACTCCAACTGATAATTGTATTTCACTGCGTTCGTGGTGGGTCTGGGGTGTTCTGTATGATTCTACTCTCCATTTTATTCTCTATGTTTGTTTGGTCTGTGACTTTCGTTTAGTGTCTGTTGGGTTTCGGCTTTTTGCCTTTAAACATGGTAATCATCAATTGGGTTTGTGCTGTGTAATTGAAGTAAATTGAATGTCTTATCTTATTTTTGTTACAGTAGTTGTCTCTGCCCGTGATTGGCTAATTCTCACGTGCGAGAATTGGCAGGGAAACGACGAAAGAAAGACTAAAGGAACAGACAATAATCCACTTTTAAACTTCGTCGTGAGGCAGACAACAGTAGGATCTCTGGTTCCAACTGAGCCTATTTTAAGCACAAGTAAGGAATAGAAATGTTGTACGGGATCAATTCAACCAGAATGACATTGCGTAGCAACACTACACATGTATAATGCATGCTTATTCCTGCATTGTAAACAAATTCCATTTTATAAATAAAATATACATTATATAAATATAAGCTGATCGCAACACTCAATGCTTATTCTTTTGGGTGTTTAAGGTGCCACCCGATCACATGTAATACTGAAAGTTGGAGCACCGCCAACCTTTGGAACGACCCTTACCGTGGAAGTCACCGACCTTCATAACAACTTTGCCGTTGTCGAAATAGCTGTTACAGTGAGTATTTTGTGTTTGCTGAAACCCATCTTAAATAAACAGCATTTAAATGTCTCCCTTGACCTAGCATAATAGTGATTAAATGGCTCATATTGGGAAGAAAATACATATTTTACGGTGCAAAATAAAGGATAGTATGTGTTTTATTTAATCAACAAATTTCAGATGCAACAATTTTGTGCAACATTAAACATGAAAGCCTTATATTATTGAATGTTAAAATATACTTAAAATAGGCAAATCCAGTATTCAACTATTCTGCTGTTACTCCAAACACTGCTGGCGCGGATCTGATCAAGGCCTACACGGAAGTAAAGTACCCCTTTGACGAAGCGCAACTCCTGAATATGGGCAAGAGTGACCTGATTATCTCCCTTATATCGGCTGTCTGCAGCAATCTGCACTTAGTTGAGGTCAGTAAGATGGTATTTGCACATGGCGTTACACAACTTAAGATTGAATTAAATTTTCTGAGAAAGGCATCTTTTGTGAGCGATAGGTTTCCAGTTTGAGTTTCAACTCGTGTTGCACTGACCATTCTAAGGCAGTGGTCTCATCATTTATTTATTAATTAGCTTAAATGGTACGTGTATGGTCTGTTTTTGGTGTGAGTACGTTTACTTCTCCCATTCAACTCGTGTGTATGACTGACCGTTTGAAGGCGGTGATCCCATTAATTATTATTAAAGCAGATATGATGCGTGTGTTACAAGTCTGTTTGTTGTGTTATTGCGAAGAAGTTTCAATGACGTATAAGATCGTCGTTCCCCTTTGGCGCGTCATCAGGGCGTATGTAACGCCGGGTTTAAACAGTTTAAGTAAAGTTCTGGGTGCAGCATTCGGTAGGAGAATTGCTTTTAATTACAAGAAGGAACATGGAATCGGCTCAATGAAAATACGGCCCTTAACTAGGCTAGAAAAGCTCAGCGTTGACGGCACGGCAGGGTAGGCTGCCAGCGAGCGGACCAGGCTCAGCGTTGACGGCACGACAGGGTAGGCTGCCAGCGAGCGGACCGGGCTCAGCGTTGACGGCACGGCAGGGTAGGCTGCCAGCGAGCGGACCAGGCTCAGCGTTGACGGCACGGCAGGGTAGGCTGCCAGCGAGCGGACCAGGCTCAGCGTTGACGGCACGGCAGGGTAGGCTGCCAGCGAGCGGACCAGGCTCAGCGTTGACGGCACGGCAGGGTAGGCTGCCAGCGAGCGGGCCGGGTTGGTATTGAGACGTACGGTACATGTTATATTTAATGCAGATGAAGCTTGGTGATGTCAGCAAGAATTTGAAGTAGCTCATTCAAACGAGTGACCTTAACCGTTCCTTGAAAAACCCGACTTTTACGTCATGGTAACGAACGAATGGTTCGAGTTGTTGTCGCGAAGACTATTATTGTAATATGAGTGTTAACTATGTCTTTGTAGAGAAAGCTCGTCACAACTGAATCTATTACTCTATATGTCAACCAGTAAGCATGCTAGTGGGTTTTCTTAATAAGATGTTAATATGGAGCTTAGTTATAGTTCCGTTATATTATGAGTATTGCGTTAGCATTAAAATACTCATCCATCTGACCGTGCACAAACAAATGGGACAACTTAGGCGAGCAGCTAATATGAATGAAAATGCAGGGACACGGCCGATGAAGCTTACAATTCTACTGGTTGGTAAAAGAAAATGCCCATAATTAAACTCATATATTGGAGGTTCAATGTTCTAACTAATTACTGAATAGCAAATGTATTTATGTAAGTTAATATTGAGCAAATATGAAGGAAAATCATTTTAGAGATATGAATATTGTTTAATCATTCCTAATTAATTATTTCGCTAAGCCTAATACAAATACTCGTCCTAAGTTAATTACTTAAACATATATATTTGAAGAAATGAACATTGGGATATCGTGGAGTTTGTCATTTGGCTTGAATGAAAGGTAAATGTAATATCTTACAGATTCAGGTAATAAGAAGTCAAACAACTATTTCCAAGTTATTATGCAGCTCTTATTTCAATAAAAACCATTAGTTAAGATACCCTTCAGGAAACTTATATGTATATTTGAATGTTTCATTTTAATGTGAGTTCTGCCATGGTTTTAAAAAAGTGCACATCCGCAGGGACAAGTCACATGCATACACAAGTTACATGGCTGACATTCGTTAAAGCTGATCCTGATTCTGTCTCACATAGCAAATAGTTCTGGAATAATTACTTCGATTTTAATAATTATCCTGAGATAATTTTGATTACAAAACTCGGATATCTTTCAAATTGACCCATCTAATTAATGATCTTGACGTCTTAATATCAAACATGACAATGATATATCTCATAAATGAGAAATATTCATTTAAAAGTTTCACAAACTTTAGCTTCACCTGGAAAATACTTCATAAAATCATCCGTTTTTATAAATAATAGGAATTTCATTTATGTATTGTAGTTAAAACAGAATCATGTTCAAATTCATAAATGACATTTGGTTTTGCTATTATTTTTATCGAAAAACATAATTATTTTATGATAATAACAAAGAGCCTTATTATAAATGTTTTTATTTTGTGTGACTGTTATGACAATTACAGTTATAGTTTCACCTTACAAATATGTACCCCTTTTCCAAACAATTTAAGCTTCCAATTTGGACACCTCCCGTGCCCAGAGTGTTAAACAGCGGGGGCTCAATTCTAGATCTGAATGCAGCAGGCAATGCTGATGTCGGGACTCTTAGTGATGTTTCCGCCGACGCCAACAATGAAACTATTGATCCCGCTACTCTCGCTATACAAGAGGTATCTTTTGCACAGTTTACACAGTGGACGTCTAGTTTTAGGTTGTCCGTTTTTCATACGTTTTGTGTTGTCGTCGTTAAAGACGTGAACTTGATGCAATCTATTCACATAAATATCTGTACACAGACAAACAGAATTGAACTCTGACACTGTGAATACAAGTAGATTAAAATTACAGTGAAAGCTTTTGTTTATGACAATTTAAATAATAAAAAATGATTTATTTAACAATAAATAACACAGCTAGATTTGCTACCATACAAAAGCGTATCCTATTACCTAATGTTTGATTTAAAAAGAAATACGTATACCAAAATTATGGTTCGTTGTTAAGGTAACGCGCAAAATGGCTTCCAATCTAAGGACTGTGGTTGAAAATGACGTCTTCATACGAAGAAAAGGAGACAAGTATTTGACATCAATTGTTTCGAACGCTTTCAACAATATAGCTGCAAAGAGCCAGTATATTGGAGATGACATGAAGGTAAACCAAGCTTGGCGAATCAGTTATTTGTAAGGGGCATTGCTGGAGTTTGGGAGGTTTATACACACAGATAAGGATTAAATATACAATGTTGGTACATGTGTATATATAAACAAAATAACATATTTTACAGGATAACAGGCTTTCACACATCATGTGTAATGAAAACGATTGTATTCTGATGGCCATCGTTTGTATATTACGATTGATGATATAGAACAGAATGGTAAAACCTTTTCAAAGGCATCAAAACAAGTTGTCTTTCCCTATTTCCGCGCTGAAAATCAACATTTTTTTTTGGTTTATATATTGTAGGAAAAGTAATGAAGATGATGAATTTTATTTATTTCCGCAGAATGACCTGATCTTTCTTACGGATGTTCTTGGCCTAGAAACTTTGACCTTTCCAGGAGAATCTACTGTAGATTTGTCAGCTCAGATTGAAATATCCACTGGTGGTAAGATATCTTGTATTTTTTTATATTAACCATTTGAGGCAATTTTCAGTAAATTATGATAGTTGCTAATGGAGAAGAAATAAGTTTTAATAAACTGTAAATACTATTTCAAATTGATCAAGTCGGAAACAGTACTATGTAGCATCGGAATGGCATCGATGACATTTTGAAGTAAAAAAGACATGCATACCATTGACCATTGCGATTTGTAGTGGGACATATTGTTTACATTGCACAGAGATATATTACATGATGCAGTCAGTAGTCAATGCCGCGGTACCAGACAATTTACAACAACTACGACCGGTTAAGGATATATTCGCCGGGAGAGAACAGGTATCCTCCACGTTTTTCACATACCAAAGACAAAATTTCCGAATATCTGATTTATCAATATGATTTTGGTTTCAATACATATAATATAATAAAAACTCCAGGAATAAGTCCCAGTAGTCAAGCAATTTATGATTTACATTAACCTGTTAAAGGCACAAAGTAACAAACACCAGACGAGAGACATAGTTCGTAAAAAACAATACAGACGTACCACGTATAAAACAACACAGATATATCGCACACAAGACAACACAGACATACCACGTTCAAAACAACACAGACATGTCACATAAATATCAAAACAGACATACCACATACAAAACAACACATACATACCACATACAATCAACACATACATACCACATACAATCAACACATACATACCACATTTAATCAACACATACATACCGCATTCAAAACAAGACCGATATACAACATACATAACAAAAGAGACATACCAAATATAAAACAACACAGACATACAACATACAATCAACACAGATATACCACATACAATCAACACAAACATACCACACACAATCGACACAGGCATACTACATACAATCAACACATAAATACCACATACAATCAACACAGACATACTACATACAATTAGCACATAGATACCACATACAATCAACACAGACATACTACATACAATCAACACAGACATACAACATACAATCAACACATACATACCACATACAATCAACACAGACATACTACATACAATCAGCACATAGATACCATATACAATCAACACAGACATACTACATACAATCAACACAAACATACCATATACAATCAACACAGGCATACTACATACAAACAACACATACATACCACATACATATCAACACAGACGTACTACACACAATCAACACAGACATACCACATACAATCAACACAGACATACAACATACAATCAACACATACATACCGCATACAATTAACACAGATATACCACATACAATCAACACAGACATACCACATACAATCAACACGGACATACCGCATACATTCAACACATACATACCTCATACAATCAACACAGGCATACCTCATACAATCAACACAGGCATACCTCATACAATCAACACAGGCATACTTAATACAATCAACACAGGCATACCACATACAATCAACACAGGCATACTACATACAATCAACACAGACATACCTCAAACAATCAACACAGGCATACTGCATACAATCAACACAGGCATACTACATACCATCAACACAGGCATACTACATACCATCAACACAGGCATACTACATACAATCAACACAGGCATACTACATACAATCAACACAGGCATACTACATACAATCAACACAGGCATACTACATACAATCAACACAGGCATACTACATACAATCAACACAGGCATACTACATACAATCAACACAGGCATACTACATACAATCAACACAGACATACCTCAAACAATCAACACAGGCATACTGCATACAATCAACACAGGCATACTACATACCATCAACACAGGCATACTACATACCATCAACACAGGCATACTACATACCATCAACACAGGCATACTACATACAATCAACACAGGCATACTACATACAATCAACACAGGCATACTACATACAATTAACACAGACATACCACATACAATCAACACAGGCATACTACATACAATCAACACAGGCATACTACATACAATCAACACAGACATACTACATACAATTAACAAAGACATACCACATACAATCAACACAGGCATACTACATACAATCAACACAGACATACCACATACAATCAACACAGGCATACTACATACAATCAACACAGGCATACTACATACAATCAACACAGGCATACTACATACAATCAACACAGGCATACTACATACAATCAACACAGGCATACTACATACAATCAACACAGGCATACTACATACAATCAACACAGGCATACTACATACCATCAACACAGGCATACTACATACCATCAACACAGGCATACTACATACCATCAACACAGGCATACTACATACAATCAACACAGGCATACTACATACAATCAACACAGACATACCACATACAATCAACACAGGCATACTACATACCATCAACACAGGCATACTACATACCATCAACACAGGCATACTACATACCATCAACACAGGCATACTACATACCATCAACACAGGCATACTACATACCATCAACACAGGCATACTACATACCATCAACACAGGCATACTACATACCATCAACACAGGCATACTACATACAATCAACACAGGCATACTACATACCATCAACACAGGCATACTACATACCATCAACACAGGCATACTACATACCATCAACACAGGCATACTACATACAATCAACACAGGCATACTACATACAAGCAACACAGGCATACTACATACAATCAACACAAACATACCACATACAATCAACACAGGCATACTACATGCAATCGTCACAGACATACCACATACAATTAACACAGGCATACTAAATACAAGCAACACAGGCATACTACATAACATTAACACAGACATACCACATACAATCAACACAGGCATACTACATGCAATCGTCACAGACATACCACATACAATTAACACAGACATTCCACATACAATCAACACAGGCATACTACATAACATTAACACAGACATACCACATACAATCAACACCGGCATACTACATACAATTAACACAGATATACCACATACAATCAACACAGACATACTACATACAATTAACACAGACATACCACATATAATCAACACAGGCATACTACATACCATCAACACAGACATACCACATACAATCAACACAGACATACTACATACAATCAACACAGACATAACTCATACAATCAACACAGGCATACTACATACAATCAACACAGACATACCTCATACAATCAACACAGGCATACTACATACAATCAACACAGGCATACTACATACAATCAACACAGGCATACTTCATACAATCAACACAGGCATACTACATGCAATCAACACAGGCATACTACATGCAATCAACACAGGCATACCACATACAATCAACACAGGCATACCACATACAATCAACACAGACATACCTCAAACAATCAACACAGGCATACTACATACAATCAACACAGACATACTACATACAATTAACACAGACATACTACATACAATTAACACAGACATACTTCATACAATTAACACAGACATACCACATGCAATCAACAGAGACATACCACACACGCATTGCACTATCTTGTATAATAACGATATGTCATGATTATATGTGATTTCGATAAAGTTCAGGTTTCTGAACAAATAACTTTACTACAATTTTTTCTGTTAAAGTGAAGACTTAGCCAATGGATTTAAAATCAGATTAAAATATCGCATATACTGTCATTAAGCTCGGTGTTAGGTTTTGCAGATGTCAATGTTAAGCACCTTTCAAAGTCTTTTGCAGATTTATATACTGACTTGTATGATGAATAAACTATAGGTCTTACATATGCTAATTTTAACCATCACAATATAATTAAAGAAAAAATCCAAACTTCGAAATAGTAAGCTTTATTATCTTGCTTCCGTTTCGGCCATGTTGGCCTCTGTCAGTGCATATTAAACAACAGGAAATGACATTGACGTCAACAACATTTAACATTTATATGTATTCCAGATATCTCAGATGTTGTCTATAATTGGAGGTGGGATAAACCTAACAGATACAAGCCTAAGTGACGACGAGAGGGCCTGGTTGTATTTCCGCCTGCAGAAAAAGTTGGCGTTTCAAACAGAAGCCAGAAAAGAAAATGTAAGAAATATTTACCGTCTTATACTCTAAAATTTGAAAAGTAATACGACTTGTACCAATTTAAGACTTTTCTAAACCTAAATGTGTACATATAATAATCATTTGGTATCTCACATTAAATCAAACTACAAACAGCTGCTACCTCCCGATGTCGTACAGTAATCACTGCCAGTATGAATAGCACGTGGTGATGATCGAAATCACGTGACGTCAGTCAAAAGACATACATTTTCTTTCATTTGAAATAAATGATTAATTTTTAACTTTAAAATCAACGCTATTCAATGGAACTTTACTAACATGGGACATATTTAAAAAACAAACCAACTTATATCGCTTATATCCAGCTAATTCCCTACCTGATAGCATACATAAAATTATATTTGTCAAATGAGGTCACTGTGTAAAGTTGACCTTCAATGTATACTTTTTATCCTTCTTCAGGGCAGAAACGCAGCCGCAGTGTAAAGTTGACATTCAATGTGTACTTTCTATCCTTCTTCAGGGCAGAAATGCAGCCGATGTGTAAAGTTGACATTCAATGTGTACTGTTTATCCTTCTTCAGGCCAGAAACGCAGCCGATGTGTAAAGTTGACATTCAATGTGTACTTTCTATCCTTCTTCAGGGCAGAAACGCAGTCGCAGTGTAAAGTTGACATTCAATGTGTACTTTCTATCCTTCTTCAGGGCAGAAACGCAGTCGCAGTGTAAAGTTGACATTCAATGTGTACTTTCTATCCTTCTTCAGGGCAGAAACGCAGTCGCAGTGTAAAGTTGACATTCAATGTGTACTTTCTATCCTTCTTCAGGGCAGAAACGCAGTCGCAGTGTAAAGTTGACATTCAATGTGTACTTTCTATCCTTCTTCAGGGCAGAAACGCAGTCGCAGTGTAAAGTTGACATTCAATGTGTACTTTCTATCCTTCTTCAGGGCAGAAACGCAGCCGCAGTGTAAAGTTGGCATTCAATGTGTACTGTTTATCCTTCTTCAGGGCAGAAACGCAGCCGCAGTGTAAAGTTGGCATTCAATGTGTACTGTTTATCCTTCTTCAGGACAGAAATACGGCCGATGTGTAAATTTGGCATTCAATGTGTACTTTTTATCCTTCTTCAGGGCAGAAACGCAGCCGCAGTGTAAAGTTGGCATTTAATGTGTACTTTTTATCCTTCTTCAGGACAGAAACGCAGCCGCTGTGTAAATTTGGCATTCAATGTGTACTTTTTATCCTTCGTCAGGGCAGAAACGCAGCCGCTGTGTAAAAATTGCAATCAATGTGTACTTTTTATCCTTCGTCAGGGCAGAAACGCAGCCGCAATGGCTATTCACCTTGCTCAAAAGAACCAGGACGAGCTTCGAGTCTGCAAAACATGCAACAATATAAATAGTACAAAAACGGAGCAGCTTGTGACAAAAAACAACGCAGCAAACATAACGAACAGTACGATCAAAACCAACACATCAGCCTTCCAACTGACTGGGTTATTTGATGCCATTTCAAACAGCAGTGGTAGCAGAAAGAACAGATCTCTGGAAGACATTGCGGGAGAAGATGTTTCAGTGTCTGTAAGTTACTTCTAATATTCAAACAATAAACATGGCTTCAAGTCAGTATTTATATGCATGTTTGGATATACATGGCTACAAGTCAGTATTTATATGCATGTTTGAATATACATGGCTTCAAGTCAGTATTTATATACATGTTTGAATATACATGGCTACAAGTCAGTATTTATATACATGTTTGAATATACATGGCTACAAGTCAGTATTTATATACATGTTTGAATATACATGGCTACAAGTCAGTATTTATATACATGTTTGAATATACATGGCTACAAGTCAGTATTTATATACATGTTTGAATATACATGGCTACAAGTCAGTATTTATATACATGTTTGAATATACATGGCTTCAAGTCAGTATTTATATACGTGTTTGAATATACATGGCTTCAAGTCAGAATTTATATACATGTTTGAATATACATGGCTACAAGTCAGTATTTATATACATGTTTGAATATACATGGCTACAAGTCAGTATTTATATACATGTTTGAATATACATGGCTTCAAGTCAGTATTTATATACATGTTTGAATATACATGGCTTCAAGTCAGTATTTATATACATGTTTGAATATACATGGCTTCAAGTCAGTATGTATATACATGTTTGAATATACATGGCTACAAGTCATTATTCATATACTGATAAAAATGAGCCGCGACGAGCAATTTTCGGCCTTCGAAGATAATTCTTACCAAAAAAAACATAATGATTGATGAACATTGCCAAAAACAATGACAGTTCTAATAATGTGTTAAAATGACTTGAAAACTGCCGTCTTTGAACGAAAATGTAGTATAACATCATTTCCATACATACATCATGATTTCCAAAGTTACCAAATATTTTGTCTCGAAATATTG
Source organism: Mya arenaria (assembly GCF_026914265.1). NCBI lineage: Eukaryota > Metazoa > Mollusca > Bivalvia > Myida > Myidae > Mya > Mya arenaria. Next base: position 59,552,701 of record NC_069130.1, on the reverse strand, counting down.
TAAAGAACACCCTGTTTTAGATCGACTTTTAATTACCCTATGCTTCAATATGACATATAAATGCAGAAAAATCAGTAAAACGAGCATGTAGTGTTAATTATTGTTGTTTCTAAGTTTGATGTGTAATTTTATTTCCTCATATTTTTTGGTGATTGGCTTTCGAATTTAGTACCGTAAGATAGGTAGTAGTACGTGTTATATGGCGGTCTTCGTTTCTAATGCGTACATACTCAATGAAGCACTATTGTGAGCTCGTTTCATTGCACGCACATTTCTAAGTGGTAGTAAAGCGTGTGCTTCGTTAAAGAATCACAACATTGTTAAAAAGAAGCACCATGACGAATAGAATAACGTACTTAGTTGATATCATTTCAAAAATATTGTTAGCATGTGAACATTTACTTTGCCATATGATTCATGCATTTCTTGTTCATACATTATGGCATGCATTTTTTATAATCTTGTTTACATCAACTGATAGTTTGCAACGATAATACAGTAGAAACAACATCGACAAGCCAATAGCAACGAGCAAAGGACGACCTAATTATTGAACTTCTTTCCTGCTTTTCAGGCATTTGAATTCACAGAAAATGTTTACATGTATGACACGGACGGCATGTCGAGTTATGTTACATCAAATGTGTTACGTATCGACGTCAAAACACCAACGGCGCGAGTAACACCCGGTTGTATTACGTTTGAACAAGACGTTATAACGCCCGCCGCTGTAACTATTTCTCCAAAGGACATAGTTGACGACGAGGATGCATCTGAATTTGCATACCATCGTTTTATATACGGAAAAGCAAGCGACAACTTCTGCTTGATGGTCAAGCCAGTAAAAGACGTCACATTTAAATCATACGACGTTTATGTGGGGCTCAGTGAGTCTCCGTCCATCAAAGTTTTTCATTTGAAAGTTACGTTAGATGTTGAAAACAATTGGCAGACGTGCGTTGACTCCAGAGATATGACTGGACACACGGGATCTGTCTATTACGCTGTACATGTACCTGGAGAAGGTAAGATCGTTTAGTACTATTAACGTTTCGCTAACACTGTTTGGATAATAATAGGCTCAATATATTTACATTGTTGATAGTTGATAAGGGCATTTGAGAGGAAAATTATGAGAAGTGGACGAAATAGACGACATCCCATAGCCCGCCTTGCAGACCTTTGGGCTAAAACAGTGTCCTTGACTTAATTTATTGAATTCGACGATATAACGCCCACATCCGAATCTAAATAATAAACATAACTATTTTTTTTCTCTTTTACATATAGAATACGGCAGCCTTTGAACATATGAGTGATTTCCATAACGCAAAACATAATCGGTGTCGTAGTAAACAGTCTGTTTGACGACTTCAAACTTAAAATACATTGAACGATATTTCATGAATGATGGAAAAATTGAAACTCGGGTCGATCGAAACATCTGTTCCCTCGAAGTTTAAGCTCTGACCCCGGCGTCCTCGAGCGATCGCAGTTTTACTGTACTATTGCACGCTATTCCATGTAAATACACCAACACACACAATACTAAAGTTACCTTTATTTACGCTTGTGCTTTTTCGGTCATATTTTTGGACGTTTCCAGCAAATTTGTCTTCAAACTGAAGAATAAAGATGATACAAATATTGGCTAACCTAGTCGAGAACAAGACTCATACCTTAAACAATTCTATTATACGGTGAAACTACTGTGTACAACTCATTGATCGTCGTGTGTAGCTTAGTAAGATTAGCAGCAAACGCGATTAACGCGCGTATTGTTTACTTGCTTTGCAGTGAAGGAGATCGACTATAATCTCACCTTGGTAACGTTGGGGTGCCTGACATGGAACGAAATGCAGACAAAATGGGAAACAGACAAATGTGAGGTAATTCATCACTTAATTATGTTTTCTTCACATTGAAGGCGGATAATATATAATAGGTTTCCGCTTGCTAGATGTACAAAGAAACGTATTAATTTAAATGCATTTTCATATTTTACTCATTTGATTTTAATGATCGATACAAAACGAAAGCATATGATTTGTATAAAGCTAAAAGTATTATTCTTTATAAATGGGGATTTTCATTAAATTGCTACGTGGCCACGAATTCACCGGTTAAAAAGCCAAAATATCGCTTTATTTGTTTTTTATGATCATTAAAAGTCAAATGGGTTAAACAAAAGAATGCTTTGAAATTAATATGTTTCCTTTCTGCGTGTTCACTCATATTGTGCCCCTTTAAGATTATAGCTAGGTTTTGGTTGGCAGGTATGTCCTTGTTCGTGTACATCTTCTGTGGTGGGTACTAAAGTCACTGGGAGTTGAACAAACTGATATTCTTTCTTTTTAAATTTTAGTCTACTTGTCAAAAAATAGTTCGTCATCTTTGTTATTTATGCATAGTTTACGTATTTTGTTTATCAGTTAAACCTATGAATGATGTGTTTTTTCATATGCATTAACAAAGAAAGTATTATCAGTTATGATATATATACTTGATTTAAATATGTTAACCAAGTTCCACTATTGCAATATGTTTCTGTATTATGATTTAAGACGGAATGGAAACCGTCAGTAAATAGAATCGTTTGTAATTGCAAAGAAGTTACGGATCTTGTCTTTGCAAATTCCTTTTTCGTCGCGCCCAATACGATAGACTTTGCGACAGTGTTTCTCAAATTTTCTCCACTGAGCCAAGCTGCAGTACTAGGTGCTCTGTCAAGTCTACTGTTGATATACATCGTGGCAGTGCTCTTTTTAATCGGATTGGATAGGCGGGACCAGCTGAAGGTAGATGGTTATTTGTGATATCACAAGAGGCCTTTAATTCTATATGTAGACATACATCTTAATTCGAATGTTTTAAGGTATATTTAATATACACCAACGGTTACTCTGTAGGCTAGCTGATAGTCGCATAAATATATTGACTCTACGTAGTGCACAAAAAAGAAGCTCTATATTATTAGGAAATGAAACCAAAACAGGCTTATCAAGAATCTACCACATATATGTTTTAATCAGCCTACTATAACACGGAACTAAATACATTACAATTACGGCCAAGAACGCGATTTAAAACAATAGGATTTCCTTCACAGTGGGGTGTTACACCATTACGAGACAACACTCTTGGAGACAGCAACTATTATCTGATCAAGATTATGACAGGAATGCGGCGGGGGGCAGGGACCACCTCCAGAATTGCGTTTGTATTGACCGGAGCCGAGGACGATACTGGTCCGCGTGAAATGTTCGATGGAATTAGAAAGGTGAAGTGAATCAAAATTGTAAAAACATTACGAAAACACATTCCAATGCAATCATAATTAGTTTAAATCCTAACTAGCAATCATCACATGGGCATCTCTAGATTCAGTTACAGGCTTTTAGCATTTCTTTTACAATGATTTACGGAAATGTTTCGGTTTCAATTGAATTAAATAGGTTTTCGTAACTGCGACAACTGTTGCTGTTTTATTAACTAGTGTTACAAATTTTATTTTAATGTAACTGTTTGTTATTTAAGGAGTTTAGCACTGGTAGCATTATGTCATTCTTCATGGCGACAAAGCAACATTTGGGACCATTAGAACATCTTTACATTTGGCACGATAACCAGGGTGATGGGGACGAAGCCTCGTGGTACCTCAACCAAGTTGTTGTCTACGACGTTGAAACTAAGACGGTGTATGTTGATCTTAGACATTATAGATACACCATTTCAAAGCACACACTACCTCATTAGTAATCTTGGTTTGATGCGAGTTTCGATTGACATTGATTATTAAAGGAGAACCATCACATTATAATTGATCTCACATAATGGTGGTGAACATTATTTCTATTTATTTCAAAATACCACCACAGCAGCAGAAACTAATAACCATTTCCAAAAATAGGTCTTTGAATCCGGTCTAGTGGATCACATTTTAAAGGCTGGCGGACATTTGCACCGCCAACTGTTTTAAAAAGATGACAGACAACATGTTTAAAACTAAATAAACAATCGTGTTGAATATACGCATAAACAGTAAATGAAGGTTCACTCATTTAAAAAGATTTTATGCTTTTATAATCCATGTTTTGTGTGGATGAATGAACTGGTCGTAACTGTTTATTGATTATTAGACTGATATAATCTCTATGTGCACCATACTCCGGCTTGTTTTGCTCTGTAGTCTTTAATTTGACTCATCTATTATATACCTATTTTATTACAGGTACACCTTTGTTGCAGAGAAATGGCTGTCGGTGGAAACGGAAGTAGATACAAGTATCTCCGTTACAGTACCTGAGACACCAGTGCAGTTTGAAAGCAGATTTTTCTATCATGTATGTTACTGTATTGTAAAATGTTGTACAGATTTTCTTGTGTTGACATGTGAATGTGTGCTTTACATTAGTGCTGATAAATGAAATATCTAGCTAGCCAACTCATCGTAAGTTTAGTTCTTTTTATAGATGTAAATATCTTTCAATGAACCAAAGAATCTCTGCACTAACTGGGTAAACTGACACGTGAAAAACATATGGTTTACATAAAATATTATTTAAGACCTCCGGATATTAACACTTAACAAATGGTCCATTTCTTTTCAGGCACGGGACCGGCTGTCAGAAAGTCATATGTGGGTTTCCATCCTATACCGACCTCAAACAAGCACTTTCACAAGGATTCAAAGGGCATCGTGTGCTCTCGTGTACATTTGTCTTACCATGATTGCTAACGCCATGTATTTTGACCCTGGCGATGAGTACGAAAGCCCGCCTCTCGTTCAAGCTGGACCATTTAGATTCACAGCGCAACAGGTTGTTGTTTGTAAAACACATCATGTTTCTTGGCTAGTTCATATCTTAAGCTTTAAGATTTTTTTTCAGTTTGAACAATTAACACGTAGTTGTGAGTAGTTGAACTTCTTCGACACATAAAAGCAGGTGACATGTTTTGGTCTATGATATTACGTATTTACATAACGTGTTCAATAGGTATATGTCTTATTCGGTTCTTGTTTGTGTAAATCATATGTTATAGGTAAATGAACGCCAAGCCTTATAAAATAACATTTACATTATAACATCTGTGATAACATGCATGTATAATATTTGTATTTCATTCATTTGAATACTTTTGATGTATATATTTTTCTGGGTTTCAAAATAAACTGTTCCATTACAGATTTTCATCTCAATAGTGTGTGCCCTAATAACAACCCCTCCAGTGATGCTCCTCATATTTCTGTTCAAACGAACCAAGCGAAGACCTCCAGGAGCCGGAATATACTGCAGTTGTTGCTGCAGTGGATCGTGTTGCCGATCGTGCAGTGTTAGTTGCTGGCGATTGTTTAGAACACCAGAGGAAGAGAAACAAAGGCTGTATGAGCAAATGTTGAAAACGAAAATGCTTTGCGAGAATGTGCCAGAATTCTCTGGATATCACCTTCCCTGGTGGTAAATTTTCTTTTTTGTTGTTGTTGTTTTGCTTTGTAATTGTTTGGTTCTTGCAAATTCATTGGAATATAATTATTACACCGTTACACAGTGGCCAATTTTAATGACCCCTATTGCTGAGCACATGCTACCGAAAATCAAAACATTTAAATATGAATATATTTGACAGGTTTGGAAACCACACAAGTAGCAACCCGAACAAGTAAAATTGGAGTTAGCCTTCAAGTCGATTATCGTATAAAATGCTGCCCATGATACTTTATCGGCACCAATACCTTGCACAAGAGCCATATATATGTATTACGTAGATCACACATTGTGCATGTACCTTTAATGTCGATACCTCGCTTTAAACATGTACAGCGTATACATACATGGATGGTGTAGAGAGCTATCAGTAGTGCACACATAAATATGGAATTACCGTTGAGCGACCTCTCTAAATACAATACCGTTAGTTTTGAAAAAATAATGAAAATTGTCATTTATATATACAAATTATATATTGTCATATTTTGTGTGAAATAAACCAAACAAAGATTGATTGATTGGTATATTTTCATGCTAAAACATACTCACTATGCACTGTGTAATACTTAACACAGTTGATAAAATGTTAACATAAAATATAGCTGTAAGTACTTAAAATAGTTCTTAGAAACGTGTCACAAATTCTAAAATATATGCAGAATTTTAAAATGACAACTCAGTATTGAATATTAATTTGGGCAAAGAACTTAGAAACTGCGGTTGGTAAATGCTAATTAAGTGCAGGGAGAAGAAACACTTCCTATTCGTCCATTTATGCGTTTAGTTGGGATTCACATCGAGTATATCTGTTAAACAGGGGTATTTCTGTTCACGAATACATTAAGAAAACATATTGTTGATCGATTTATAGCATGCTTGTGCTACATAGTTTTTTTTCTGTTTTTCAGGTGCATATATTTTGCATGGGCCTTGTTTTTAGCGGGTACAATTGTCCCAGCGTTCTTTGTGTTGCTGTACAGTATGCAGTGGGGAAAACAGAAGTCAGAAGAATGGTTAACTTGTTTTTTGATGTCCATGTTTGAATCAATGCTGCTCGTGGATCCATTCATGGTAATATAAATTATACAATGAAAACTACAGGTCCAGTAGTCAAATATTTAAATATCAACCCTGTTTAGAGGCCATGTGTGAGGCCCAAACGAAACTGTACGAGAGACACAAACCTACAAACACCACATACACAAGTAGAAACACCCTTAACAGACCACACACGCATCAACTTAGCTTAACTGATACACGATGGGATAACCGCTTCAACGTTCCATAGTTTAAAATGTTTTTCGTTTGCATGAGTATTTTCTACTAACATCACCTTCACCATTTTACTAAAAAGGTTGCCTTTCAGAAGGGATTGTTATGTGTATATAATTAAATCCACACAATTCAAGTTATACGAAATGGGATAATATGTGCCGAATAAAATATTTGAAATGCATTTAATAGGCACCCCAATAATATATTTAGACATACGGGTGATGTTTAATGAAACGTATTCAATAACGTGAATTATTTCGTTTGACAAGTGTTTCATCCTGACTTCTTGAGTTCTACAATGTATTATATATGTCTTAGTTTTAAAAAAGAGCTGGATGTGGCTGATAAAATTACAAAATATTGCGTTTCAGCTATGTAGCGGCCACAAATGTACAGTATAAAACCTGCTGAGATGAGTCTTTCTTAGTAAAGTAATAACTGATTATTTTTCATACTTTACTTAGGTTGTGCTGATCGCATTTGTGTTAGCCTGTATCTTTAAAACATCGAGAGAGGACAAAACTATCGACGTTAGTGTGATGTGTGCAAACTACCGGAAGTCAATAGGAGACACTCAAGGTAAGACTAACTTTTGATATCGCTGTCAAATTTGTGTGTGATATTTGTAAGGAATGTTGTTGAGAAAATATATTAATCGTCAAGATAACCCTAATTGTTTTGATAAATCCATGAAGCTTGGTACATATTTCTACAATTGTATTAGGCGTAAATGGTTGATATGGTATTACTCTGGCTGTTTTACCCTTTTCTGGTCGCCGTAATTCCCTTAAAACAACAGTGATGAATACTTTTATGCAATCACTTATCTTGTTATGGTGTCGTCATTGTTTGACCAACGTCATTATTCAGTGGTATTAGCGTTGTAGCAAGATCATTTGGAGCGAAGACCTCGACGTAGAATCATGTTCCGTGCACATTTTGACGTCATTCCTTTCTAACAATAACTAAAATATTTGAAACAAATTAAATCAAAATTATATAATACCTCATAAACGTATATAAGTGATTCACTTAACAAAACACTTATATAATCCAATTTATACCGTCGTCACCGTTTAACTATTATATGCTTAAAAATGTCATTTAAATACCATTAAGTCGATGAACTTTGGGTTGTGCCCTTGTCTCTTCATAAAACGGATATCGTAGAACATAATAAGTACACGTAAACTTTTTGTTAAGTTTTTAAAAAGTCAACGTATTTTTTTTACCATAGTATATAACGTTTATGTGTTTTTTGTTGCAGATAACGTATCTTCAAGCATCACCATACTTAAACGCCTTACAGACGAATACCGTTCCTATGTGTGTAAGTATATCATGTCATACAGTCGTCATCAGATTTGTTTTTTTTTTGTCCTTTTTATAGGTATATTTTGTCTGTCATTAACATCAGATAGCTCGTACACGTAGCGTTTAACGTATGGTAGTTGTGGCAATCGCCTTTATTCGTTGATTGTAAGCACTGTTTTGATTACTTAACACTACAAAAAGAAGCGAATCAATTACCGTACAACAGTAAGATGTATCTATTTACTGTTTTTTTTTTAGCACTTCCTAGAAGCATCACAAAACCATTAAAGGGAGCCAACCTTGAACGAGTTGCAAATATCGTGAAAAATAAACAAGATTTAATGGCGGTTTTCCAGGACATTCTTCTCAATATGTTGTTTATGTTCATCATTTTCTCAATTGCATTTAGCAATCGGGATGATAGGTATATACGACTTTTTTTTAATCAACAGAGTATGGTTAAAAATGTTGAAAGTGTAGATTTAATGTCCATTGTAACATCGTTTGATAAAGTAACCTTTCTGAGCTGCAAATCGCTATAAAACTTATACTAAAACTGTGATTCTGCGGCAGACGTTTTCCTTTGTAAACAATCAACTCTTAAATCTGCGGCCTATTTAAACACATATTATTTGTGTATTGTGTATCTAAAGGTCTTACCAACTTCACGAAGAAACTATCAACCAGTTTGTGACGCCATGGAGAAAGCCACACTTAGCGAAGGTGAGTTTCTTAGGCATCTCAAAATTGTATTGATTTTACAGACAAAAGAAAATACATTGATTCATATTTATCTAAGATAGTCATCGAACGTGGACAAAGGTGACATGTCAAAGTATAATTTTATTGAAATATTTAATTATAATTAACCTGTTTGCAATGTCATTGGGGGCATTATGTATGAATATGTCCCGAACCTGACATTTCAGTAGCTTTTATGTGAACATTATAATTTCAGTGTTTGAGCATGGTTGCGGCAAATGTGTTTTTTCAATTGCAATGTTATAAAAGTATGAAAAAATAAAATAAATGTGCAAAGATTCATTATAAATACCATAAACTAGAATATTTTCCAACTGATCTAACCAAGTGATTCTGAAAGAGTCAACATTATTGCACTACATATATTAGGGAAAATGTATCTTTTCTACTTTACTATTTAAAATATCGGGCTAATTTCCTATTCAGTAATAACTGTCCGCTTCATCCTTTCTTTAATTTTGCGTTAAGGCGATATGCATAAATGTCTTATTGTAGCATTGTTATACGTATAGTGTCGATGTATACGTACGAACGCGCATTGGTCATCTCTTCCGTGTACTATTTTTTTTTAAATGTGTCTTAGTCTTCGGAAATGTTACTGACAACGGTTGTATTCTGTACACGTAGCATTTGAATTCACTCTATTTTAGATTAAAACCCAAGGAGACATGTACACTTGGCTCAATGTGTCTGTTATACCAAGCTTATTTCCGGAGTTCGATATAAACGGAAGTCCACTGCAATGGTCCGACAAGAAATTCATTGCTGGTTACAATACCATGAGGCTTGGACCCCCCAGGCTGCGGCAGCTACGGGCAAAAAACGGTTCGCATGTCTTCACTCTCGTTTTCTAACTTTATCAATATTTTTAGATAACTAATAAATACATAAGAGATTTTAAACAAAAACCAACAACAGGGAATATGATATTGGTGACATTTGAAAAGATTCTTCGTGAAAAATAGATTGTTATTCCAATTTTTCGGTTTTGCTTAGATGAAATGATAAATATGCTTGATTTTTTTCTGTCAAAAAAATAAAAAAGATCATGTACAAAACCTCAATACGTTATAAATATAATCGAATGGTTCGCTATGTATTTTTTATTTTTAGACAGCAAACTAAGCCGCTTTGAATTTTCCCAGTAATTTTTGTGTTCATCGTGTATTAAAACTGATATTTTGATAAATAGAGCAATAATTTGATACTGTATGAGGAATGGATATATACGTACATCGTTATGGTATGCTATAGTGAGATGATAAATGCATACGAGAGGGTCACAATGCCCTAATGTTTATGCCGAAACAACAAATAGGGCTGAAAAGGACCAATCAAAACAATGTACATATTTAACCAATCAATAACTGTATGACTTTAAACGAAACCATTTTCCTGTAATTTATATACTATCTATAACGTTTAACATTTTAGCGAAATATATGTACATTAACTGTTGTATAATGTAAAAAAGAACTGATATATTAAACAGGCACAACATGTAATATACCATACATCGGAAACGTACAATGCTTTGAGGAGTACAGCATTTTTACAGAAGAAGAGGAAGACTTTTGTATTGGTTGGCAGAGTACGCCGTGTAACGATATTGAGAGTGCGTTCAATGTTTCTGTTGATTCCTGGAGCTTTACATCAGGTTTGATTATTTTTGAGGGAAAAAATTATCACATGCTTTCCAGTTGGTTAAAGAGATTAATGAGTGAAATAAAATGATATTTCAATGTTTGAAACAGTGAAATAACATTATAATATATCTCATTGTTGAAATTTTGCCCGCTCTCAATTGCAAATCAAACGTCAGCGTTCACAGGGCTGGGACACAAACTCAACGACGTCATTTCCAAAATGACGTTACGTTCATATACATTTTTGCGCGCTTTTCTGAAAAACAACAATTTACCGTAATTTCATATCCTTTTAATAAAAGTAATAAAAAGACAAAAAATGTTCGCTTTAGGTTAAGATCGCAATTTATTTCACCTCGTGAACACCAAAAGTAAATGTTTCATTCGTGGCTCCGCCACTCGTTAAATATTGCATTTGGTGCCCACTCGGCGAAATATATTACGATCTTACACTAAAACAAACAATTATCCTCTATAAAGTTTTCAGTAGCATGTAAGCAAACTAAATGACCGAGTTAAGTAATTTCCTACCTTAATGTACGACCGAGTTTGGCTTATTCCCCCGAGTTAAGTATATACCCTATGTTTATTTATGATCGAATTTAGTTAATTCCAACATTTATGTACGACAGAGTTAAGTCAAATGCAACATTTGCAAGAACAAATGATAACATCTTGTTTGATTAGATTAGGAGAAATGAACGAACAAAACAAGTTTTTCTCCATAAAATAACAACATATCATTTTTCAATTAATTTTACTATTTTATTTCATAAGCTGTCGACATCTGGGGACTGCCTCTATCCGGATTCTACACAACGTACGGTGGAGGAGGATATATCGCACAGTTTGACGTCGGTAGAGACGTTTCCATCGAACTTGTAAACGAAATGTTTCGAGCGTTATGGGTCGATCGACAGACGCGGGCAGTTTTCTTCGAATTCACGCTATACAGCCCTTCTACAAATATGTTTATTTACAACGTATTTCTGATAGAGTTTCCACAAACTGGGGGAGCATTCACAACCTACTGGGTGTATCCGATACGGGTGTATACGCATGTTGGCGCCATTGGAACGTTTACCCTATGCTGTGAAGTTATTTTCGTCATCTATTTAGTCGTCCTTCTCGTTAAATTGTGCATACGTATTTATCAAAAACGAATGGAATTCTTTTCCGAGTTCTGGCAAGTTTATGAGCTAGTCATGTTTTCCCTAGGTGTCACATCAATTGCAATATTTGCTATTCGGCTCGGGTTTACCAACATGACAATCAACAAATACAAAGAAAACATAAAATATTTCGTGAACTTCAGCCATATTGTTTTTTGGGATCAAATTCTTGTGGCCTGTTTGAGCATTCTTGTGTTTATGGCAACTCTTAGATTTTTGGAGGTGTTTGCTACTTCAAAGAAAGTCAGTGCTTTGGTAAATGTGTTTCGAGAATGTGGTAAAGACTTGTTTTGGTATGGAACGGCATTTCTACATATGTTTCTAGGCTTTTCTTTCCTAGGTTACCTGCTGTTTGGATCACGTCTGCTGTCGTATATGAGCGTCTTTAAGTGCTTAGGCACGCTGTTTATTTCAATAATCGGGAAAAGCAAATTTACTGAAATCAATGAAATGCAGCCATTGATGGCTAAGATATTTTTCATCTGTTACATTTTAACAATAGTATTCTTTGCGTTATCTATATTTCTGTCTATTCTCGGTGCGAGCATTGATAGCTCTGTTCAAGATGCAAAGGCAGATTGTAAAGAAGATTTATTTGAGCTTCTAATACGCAGAGTGAAAACAATGTTTACAAAGCCAGATGCCAGCAGGAAATCGTCACCGAATATGCCATCTCAGCGCTCAAGCGATAAAATCAATCGAATGTGTAAGCATTAACTCTTTATATATATACTTATGAATTGCTAGTGTATACACAATACTATTTCTTCAACTTATTTTTAAAAATGACAGTGTATACATCAAGCTTTTAGAAGTCGACCCATTAAATCACAAAGGCTCTCACGAAGTCTCATACAAGCTATGTAATTGTTTGCTAAACTACATATAATATGTTTGCAAAATAACACATTTTAATATGAATTAAAATGCTAAAATGAATTAGTTGCTGCTTTATCGTCGCTAACGATGTACACAATAGTTGATCATTACACTGTAAAAGTAATGTAATACTATGTATTATGTTGTGCTGTTTTCAGTGTCATTGACGCCTCCTCCGTTCCAAATGTTCCGTATGGAGGACACACAGACCGGGTATCAAGGGAGTAATGCCATGATGAACAAGTTGCTATCGCGAAATAATATCGAAGAAAGGATCAAGCGCCGGGATAAAACCCGTAAAAAATTAGTCAGGGGAAAAAAGGAGCCAGTTTCTTCGAGGTGATTTCATTCGTTGCAATGAATCGGATATTTGGATCATCGAGTTTTTTCAGACATCACCTTAAAAAAATACTTGATTTTTTCAAAGAAAACATTCGAAACTTGTTGAATGTACTGTGTATACACATGTATTTTCATTACTAGACGTACTATTTCTATACTTTACTACATGTTTATGAAAGAGGATTTGTAACAAAATCATTTGCCTCAAAACGTGGACGGTCTGCATCAGTATAAACGTTTTGGACAAGTTTGGACTGTTGTGAGCATTTGACTATAAACGGGTCACTACAGTCTATTTCGCCGTCGGGTCGTGGATCAACATGTATTTGTTAAGATATTCTGAAGCATGTAGTAGAAAAGGGTATCTTTACTGTTAAAACATTTTTGCGTTTGGATACAAAAGAAATTTTATTATTTTTCATGTGCTCTTTTGTCAATAGTTTTTTAATTGCTCATGCTTAATACCACGTTGTAGATACCACGTGGTTTAAACATCATCTTATTGTCTATTTCGGACATTTGGTTTAACCCGGACTGTATCGATTTGCGCTTATTTCTTTTCACAAAAGCTCAGCAATGTGACAAAGGTAGACGCAGATTGACTGCATAGATATTAGGTGTACGTAGGCACATCATGCAATTGGTTTTGTAGCATTTGTATTTAAGATAATTATAGGTAAAAAAAAAACATTCGTCGCAAGAAAACTGTCTGAAATGTATATCACTATTATGTCTTCTATGACGTAGAATCACTTGGTATGTATAGCGGAAATGCGCTTTCAAATATTATACATAAACAAGAAACACAATATTAGGCTTTTTAACGTATAGGTTTTGACTTTATCAACCAGATGTAAAGTGTGAAAGAACCACAAAAGAGGCAGGCGCGATCGAGGGGTGATAGCGAAGTTGGTTTAAGCTGCATTATTATAAAATGAAAAAAAAGCAGAAAGAACCTTTTTGATTCACCACTCGATACGTGTTAATACAAATCCCTCCATATTGTATTGTTGACTCTATATAAGGATTTAAAGGACTCTGATTCAAAAAATGAAACGTCAGTAAATGTAATCTTTAGTCCGCCAAGATGAACGCATATATTGTGACTCGGGGATAGTCTAACATAAGAAATAGGTTACGCTCAGAATCCTATATTTATTTTCCAATAACGTTGATGTTAAGATAAGTCTCGGGTCACCCTGTATTGTAGTATACAATTTGTGTTTCTCGCCTGTATCTTTTGTGGAATTTAGCTAATTACAACTTATTCTCTTTTTTTTTATTATGTTTAAATAAAGTGTATTAAAAAGTCGGATGATTGTTTTAGCTGTTGGCGGATGATGATAACCTTTCCAGCAATATTAAGCACTATGCTTCCGTTCATCACATGTCACATAAGACCGACGACTGTTATTGTCGAACCTTTCAGCGGGGCTACTACGAAGAGGATTGACATCAGGTTTTGAAAAAAATGATTGGAACGTTGCGTAGTAGCGTTCTTTACATTGACTTTCATACATATTGCTGCAATGTTCTGTTGAAGACTTGTTGTAAACTTGTAGGGAGACGTTTATAATTAGTTTAGTGAATAGGCGCAATTAATCAATATCACATCAATTAGCATGCCATTTGTTAATGTATTGACGAAGTGCAGTTTAGAAACAGCCTTTTAATGTATGTTTATGCCACATGTCCTTACCATCTGAATTGTATTTCATTTTTCAATAGTTGCATCAGTAATATTCGTGTACTATTCAATAAAACATTAAGAAACAAGTCAGGGCCTAACAGACACTCGACGCGAACACTTTACAGGATAAGAAACGGAATGTACCAGGGTTATTGAAACAATATATAGACACTTTCCATTAATCCACAATACAGGTAATAATTATATTTTTACATATCACACAAACCGTCAGAATATTTCCTCAGTATGAGCCAAACTTCAATTAGATACGTTGATTTATCTTGATGTAGTTATATTATGAATTTATGATGAGATAGAGTAAGGCGTTACAACATAATGACGTTATTTTCAAATATGCAAAAAGAATCTTCAACTTTAAAAAGAATATAGTTATTTTCTTGATTTAAAAAAAAATGACTACTGAGTAAAGGATGTCTTTGGAATATAACCGTTGCAACATTAGTTCCATAGCACAGTCCCTTTTTATGCTTTGTTAGCATGTATGGATATCAAGCACATATATGTGAACGTCATCATTTTCTATCACCCATTTTGGTAATAAAAGCTTGATTCTCAGAAATTCGACACATATTTAAAATATTTATCATTAATACATAAGTGCATTTAGTCACAATGTTTGGTCGCTCTATACACGCATGTATGTAAGTTTAATCTCTAAAACTTTTCCATAAAATCCTTTTTCAAACAGTCTTAGCATTTTGTTGCATTAAGTCTATTTTCTTGCAGTTGCTTTAAAGGGGTACCTTAGTTTATATTTTCACCAAATAGTATGAGAAGACGTCAACATCCGAGTTTATTATGAAAAAGAATATAATGTTTTTATGAAAAAAGTCTAGAAATACTTGTGAGTGCTGAGTTAGTAAACCATTGGAAGCACTTCCAACGCCTGTGATTTTACTAAGCTTTATTTTACGTCAATTTGTTATATTGGAAGCCATGGAACGGTATAAAAAATTGATATCGTTTATGAAATCATACATTGATATC
The DNA here is from genome assembly GCF_026914265.1 of Mya arenaria. Classification (NCBI taxonomy): domain Eukaryota; kingdom Metazoa; phylum Mollusca; class Bivalvia; order Myida; family Myidae; genus Mya; species Mya arenaria. The sequence goes on along the minus strand of NC_069130.1, from coordinate 59,537,124 downwards.
CGTTTTCACGAATATTCTTCACCTGCCACGCTTTTATAACAACAGCACTTAAAATATTTAAAACAGTCAAAACTCGCTTTGTCGAAGGCGTTGGGACCTCGAGAAATACTTTGAGATAACGAACGGTCCCATGATATCAATCCATACCATTATGTTCCATTTGTGTGAATGTTCGAGAAAATATATAATGAACAGATTGTATGGTCGTCGTCAGATCAATTGGATTGCTAGTACAATCTAACTTTTTATGGCTTATTGTCTGTGTAATCAGGCTTTGTAGTATTGTGATGTTGTGAATATCTCGCTAAGGACAGGTAAGCAAGCTTGCAATGTGTTTAAATCAGTGTATACGAAAGAAAAACGGAGGAAAAAGTCAAATACAATTTAACAAAATATAATGTTAACGGTGTCAATATAAACAATACCCTTACATCGATTGTTTTATCGAAATACCAAAAATAAATGAAGAGAAACTATTAAACGTTTTCGCAAATAATTGTTATGTAAATCATATTATTGTAGGTAATTATTAATTGAAGCAACAGGACTGTAAACTTGTTTAAAATACAGGAAAATGCACTATTTCGATTACTAAAACTATAAATCGCTGGTGGGAGGGTACACGCCTCTCGAACCCTTTCCTCCCGACACGCCTTATGAAATTTCTACCGAAAACATCGGTTAGGTTTCACAAAACAATTCAAAACAAATTATGAACCGTATCTGTTATACGCTAAACAATATAATTTATAAAGTAAACAAAAGTGGGACACGAACTTGCAGGGATCTTAAATATAGTCTCTGAATCATGAACATCATTTCACGAATTTTGCGTTACGTTTTCACGATATGATTTGACATTGAACAGGTTCGTCCTTCCTTTGACCGTGTAAAAGCGTGTATTTATAACTAGTTATTCCCCTCTATTCCTTATTGAAATCTAAAAAGGTCATATACATTACCTATGACCTATTTCAAACATCATGCAGGTTCAATGTTAATGAAATCATGACCATAAGTGTATTAGACCAAGTGTAAGCCAATAGACTGACAATAATCATTTATTCCATACAAAATATATACTCAGACTTGGTACCCTCTTTACAGATTTATTAGAGTTATCAATGACAGTATTCTCTCCATTCTGGCTGAGTGAAGGAAGACTGGGGAGGGAGTCTTGACTCCCTGCTGTTTGCTGGGACATACACATGGAGTCTGTGCTATAGGGGTAACTGTCTGATATGGAGCAGCGGGCATCACCCAGCTCTGAGGGGCTTGTATCTCTTAGTTCTGGTTCTTTCTTACATAATGATGTGTCTTGCTCGCTAACTTCCAAGTCTTTATCAGTAAATCCTGCATCTTTATCACATGTTTCATTATCATTATCACAGTCTGTCTTGCTGTCTATATCAGAGTTAATCATGCCTCCTGTATCAGCTGTATCCCTGCTATTGAGGATGGATGTTGAATTTGATTTACTTGATGAAACAACTTTTTTGAAAGGATTATGTACAGATTTGGTTGTGTCTAAAGAGTCTGAACTTCCTTGTTTGTTAAATTTGAACTTAGACCAGTTGAATGCAGAATTAGATGCTGGGGAAGATACATCACTCTGGGATGTTTTTGTAAACTTAAATAGCCCCGATGAACTTGTCCTATCTTTTGTAGATGGAGACATTGTCCTTGGAGAATCTACACTAGGCACACTGTCTTTAGGGTCTGTCTCAGGGTTGTCACATATTTCTGTACCCGTCTCATTGTAAACGTTCTCAGTGTTTGAATGTGCTGGTCTGAAACCACTTATACTGGTCTGGTACGATTCCTTTGTATTGAAAACCGTTTGAAAGTTGTATAATATTACAGTTAAACGTACATTTTTATCTATGTCCGTGAAGTAAGAAGCACAGCAGAAATGAGTTAGCTACCAGAAGCGAAAACAAATTGCAGCTTGCAGGTGTGCTAGAACCTTTTTTAATCAACTAATGAAATAAAACTGTACATTAAATGCATCATGATAAACCATATAGGCAATCAAGTGCAAAGCGAGGTGGATAAAATCGCACCAAAGAGCAACAAATTTCAATTGTGAATTTGACACCCCATGACCATTTTTTAAGAGCTTTTCATATGTTGGCTCACTGCTGTGATTGACTGTTTGTATTGGTTGGCCGAATCGCTGCATCACAGACGAACATTTACTAATAATGAAAATATTCATGTCATTTACGTTGTGTTTGTGTAGATATTTATCTGTGATCTTTATTCGTTCTCGTAACAATTTATAATTCCTATGATTGGCATACATGACCAGTCACCAGCTATCAATCAATTGATAAAGAACAAAATAACTTTCCTTTTGTTAATAACTAAAAGTACATTTTTAATTAACACATTTGTAATCGAAACAACTGCCCACATTGAAATTGCTATTGTTAACTGGTACTTTCTCTTCCGATTAGAGGAGAATGTATACATATATTATTTGCCGCCCATTGGGGGTTTTATTTCTTTATAACTGCAGTGTAAGTATGTGCTTAAAAGTGACATATAAACTATAATACTAGTAATATGTATTGCCGATTCCGCTTGTGTATTGATGCAGTGATTTTATTTGTTAAGGCTCATTGTTAATACTCAGCCTTTTTTGTCCGGATCATTGCTTGAAAAGTATTTAAGGTCAAGTTTTTAAAATTCAAATACAGATTGATCTCAATGAGGAAAAGTGCAGTTTACAGGAATCATTACTCTGGGGCATTTTTTCTTGTTATGGCCATTTGTAAATGGTCATTTGTTTATGTCCGAAAGCATAACTTGGAAAATCTTTCAGGTACCGGTATTGACTTCACACACCATGTTATGTTATATTTCATGAACATATATTAAAAAAATAAACAAAGAAAAATCTTTTTCCTTCGTATATGATATTTCATGGTTTACAATGACCAACGATAAAAACTAATTTCGTCACTGAAAACAAACATGGTGGCAGATGATTTGAATATTTTCTCACTGCGTCCAAAATATGATATTAATGATTTATGTTTTTCGCTCTTATTTTTATCGCATTTTCTGCCTGCGCCCTATCTATGTTCGTGTTCTAAACACAGTGATTTATGGTATTGAATTCAAACATCATATACAGAAATATTTCATTAAGGTAATGTGCAGTATACAGTAACCATTACTCTGAGGCAATAGTTTAATTATTGCCCTTTGTTAATTTTCAAACTTATTTTTTGTCCCTAGCATAACTTGAAATGCTTTGATGTATTGACTTCAAACTTCACAACAGATATTTCTTATTATTGAACAGTGCATTTCACAAAAACCATAACTGTAGATGCAGTATTGTTTGAGTTATTGCCCTTTGTTTATGTTAAATGTTACCGTTTGTAGTAAAGCGTTAATACTGTTCGTAATTTAGCGGGGTGATATGGCAGTCTGTGACTTCTATTTTATTCCCACCCTTGCACACCAACTTAACTTCATCACTGTAAAATCATGATGTTACTCAAAACATGTCTTTCTTGTCAATAATGACTAATGATTTCTGTATTTTTATTCAAGCACTGTGATAACTGACGTTCAGCCTGAAAACATTTCGAGATATTAACTGACACTTGGTAAACATATACAGTCACAATACTTATATGTTGAATAAGGCCATCCGCCTGTAACAAACTATTCCCGAATATGAAAACATAGCGTTATTATTCTTAGCGTTGCTCTTGCTCATTATGTATGTATGTTACAGCTTTTGTTCAGTAGCTTTTTTGCAATAATGCATGATGACTGCTTTAAAAACTACAACTAGTACCGTCCTACAGCACTCTCAGTGCTTTGTCTTATTAATAAATCGGCTTTCTATATGCAGTTCCAAACCGGCATTACATACAGAGCGCTTCCACGAGGCGCCAATAACATTTGAGCAAACAGAAATATAAGACGTTTATTCAGATTTAAGAATTCTGAAGTTTCGACTAAGATCTTTCAATGAAATAGGACCAAGGCACGTTGAATTAACTGGACTCTTTTCTCAATGAAAGCAAGTTCAGTGTTTCAATTATGACGTAAACAAACGCAGAAGAGAAAAAGAGTTTATTTATACTGATACACTTATAATCTCATACATACATACACAACATTTAAACAAAATCCCATGCATGTTACTATCGTTGTCATTACTTAGTACTTAGTCAATAAAAATCATATTGTCACAATTCTAGTTTTTTAAATAAGAGAGTACATCATATGGCAAATTAATTTCTTAAAGAGCAAAGTTAGATATCTGGTTTGTGGTTACAACATTAAAATAATAAGTTAAACAATATCATTTATTAACAGATCTCTCGGTTTCCGTGGAATAACATATAATTATATGCATAATTTACAACCCTAGCGGTTTGTTTAGTACAACTAGCAAGACAAACAACGCAACGAAACACAACTCTATCCGTATAGCAATACTAAACATCGTCAAAACAAGCGTTTCACATACTTGAGAACCAGGGTTTTCCTGAATTACTCCTTTATTATACACTATTTTTCAATAACATTTGGAGAGTATGTCATTCGTGTTTTGATGTCGCAACTGATACTCTGATACTTAAAGAAATGTTCATATGCATTCTGATAATCAGATGTCGTCACCTGTCTAAAGAAAGTTCTGGTGCTACAGCATGTGAAACTCACATCATATAAACTACGGCATGTTCAAGACAATAAAATAAAACAGCAATAAAATATATTGAAAACATCAAAATAAAACTACCACCAACATATAATTGAATTGGGCACGAATGACCAACGCTCAAATTCATACAATACAATCTCAAATATACGTACCGGCGGATGAAACAGTTCTGCACAGTTGTTGTTTATCCCACTAGTATATATAAATGACCATATGCCGAACAAGAAAGAAGTCAAAATCTTACATTCATGACATTAAAGACACATTCATGACATTAAAGACAAATTGTAGTTGTATTTTTTTTTATTTGCTTTACTTTAAATTTGAGGCCCTGGGTGTTTATGTTCTGTCGATATTTGTTTTACTTGTCAGTTGAAAATGTAATAAATAGATTGATTATCAACAAAGATATTACGTCTGGGCCTCATTAAGTGTGGCGCAATTATGCTTATGAAATGTGTGTATCTAACATTGAACACTATGAATACACTGTTTTCGCTATGTACAAATATAATAAACCAACCACAGTGCAATTTGTCTTTAAAAATGCCTTTTTATTAGATTGCACATGGTCAAAACCATTGTAAAATTGAACAAAGATTGTCTTTAAATAACGTATCTTATTGATAGATATAGTTTACTATAGTGAATTATTGATGCTTGAGTTATTTGTATTAGTTCACAAGTATTGGCCCCAGCCAGATGGGGCGAAAACCAATACTGCAGACTGAGGAAGAATAACCTGGCATATAGTTTTCAATATTACTGAGTAGGAGAATACTACTACAGTGTTAAGTTGAATGATGCAATCACCCTACAATCTACGAATATCGTCAGAATAACAACAGCAGAAAACAACAACAAATACTTTTAATTGAACATACCATAATATTAAGATAAAAATACAGATTCGTACAGTCGTACAAACACGACAAGCAGACCACACATGCATCACAATAATTTTACCGATAAATGATGGGATTACCGCCATGTAATACAAGTCTACCAGGTGTTTTAACTTATTTATACTAATTTATACAGCCCAAACCTCACCTTTGTCCCAACACTTATCAATAATTACAAAATTAAGGGCCAGCACCAACTTGAAAACAATGTAGAATAAAGTAACAAATAACTCATATACTATTCCAAGTACTCTACGACCGGGTACAGACGTTTCCAGCAAACGAATAAATCAGGCCGGAGCAAAAAGCTAGGCTCAGCTTTAAAAGGCACGATCAAGTTATTCAAAGACAGCCATCTGTCACAGCTCTCCGAAAAAAGGTTCAAAACTTTATCTTCATATAGTCTTAAAATGATAGTAGCATTGTAAAATGCAGGGAGGAAATGGAACAACAATTATAAATTAATTATGTATCAATGCTGTCGAACATCCTACAATTTAAAAAATGTCATGTTTAAAAGCACAAAGATCAGTCCGCCTGAATACTATTGAAACACTATGGTCTAATAATGATGGACAATTGTAAAAAACAATTTGAATAAAAGAAACAAAAACAGAAAGAAACATCAGAAGTAATTTAATACGATATCGCAACTTCCATTTGTTATTTCTAAAAAAATGAAATACCTTGTTGAGTTTAACATCTAAAACATATTCTACAACATTCATTTATTTTGAATAAAATTCAACATCGTTCCCAACGTGCAAAAAAAAAGATTTTCTATATAATTACATTGTTTGAAAATACATATTTGTTGAAAATCGTTTGGTGATGTAAGGGAGTAGGGGTAGGGGGGGGGCATTTATTTCAAAACTGCTCGTTGGCATGTTTATAACTATTTAAGTGCTAGAACGAGACCCCCCCCCCCCCACACACACACACGCTTTACCACTTTCAAACACATATTTAAGGCATATGGAAAAAAGTGATACTGAACATTTCATTAACTGTTGAGATGTTATCGGTAGAGAGCACAGCCGTTAACGCCGGTCCCGTGGTTTGCAGCACCCTGCCGCTTACATCGCCACATACTCTCGCAATGTGAGTAGTCTGATCTTCTGAACTGCCATCGTAAAACTAAAGTGAAGACAATCATTCACAAGTCATCACCTTATTTTTTTCAAGCAGGTCCAACAGAACTAATAAATTCGTCTAAACTAGACCAGTTTTACTGTTCAGCAGTAAAATCATGGGGTTAAAAATAAAAATAAAAATCCACGCGAAATAAAAGAAGAAAAAAGTTCAACTCTTTTATGTCTTAAATGCACTGTATAATCTTTAGATTGATGAAAAAGAATAAGATTTGTGTACAGATAAAACAATAAAAGCGATAGTTTAGAGTTTTTAACGCCTCGTATATCAAGGCGAACAGAATATGTATATCAAGGGTAGATGAACGTGAACAACAACTGTACTAGAACGTGTGTTACAACTGTACTAGAACGTGTGTTACAACTGTACTAGAACGTGTGTTACAAGTGTGCTAGAACGTGTGTTACAACTGTACTAGAACGTGTGTTACAACTGTACTAGAACGTGTGTTACAAGTGTACTAGAACGTGTGTTACAACTGTACTAGAACGTGTGTTACAAGTGTACTAGAGCGTGTGTTACAAGTGTACCAGAACGCGCGTTACAAGTGTACCAGAACGCGTGTTACAAGTGTACTAGAACGTGTGTTACAACTGTACTAGAACGTGTGTTACAAGTGTACTAGAGCGTGTGTTACAAGTGTACCAGAACGCGTGTTACAAGTGTACCAGAACGTGTTACAAGTGTACTAGAACGTGTGTTACAAGTGTACAAGAACGCGTGTTACAAGTGTACTAGAACGTGTGTTACAAGTGTACTAGAACGTGTGTTACAAGTGTATTAGAACGTGTGTTACAAGTGTACCAGAACGTGTGTTACAAGTGTACTAGAACGTGTGTTACAAGTGTACTAGAACGTGTGTTACAAGTGTACTAGAACGTGTGTTACAAGTGTACTAGAGCGTGTGTTACAAGTGTACTAGAACGTGTGTTACAAGGGTACCAGAACGTGTATTACAAGTGTACTAGAACGTGTGTTACAAGTGTACTAGAACGCGTGTTACAAGTGTACTAGAACGCGTGTTACAAGTGTACTAGAACGTGTGTTACAAGTGTACTAGAGCGTGTGTTACAAGTGTACTAGAACGTGTGTTACAAGTGTACTAGAACGTGTGTTACAAGTGTACCAGAACGTGTGTTACAAGTGTACTAGAACGTGTGTTACAAGTGTACTAGAGCGTGTGTTACAAGTGTACTAGAGCGTGTGTTACAAGTGTACTAGAGCGTGTGTTACAAGTGTACTAGAACGAGTGTTACAAGTTTACTAGAGCGTGTGTTACAAGTGTACTAGAGCGTGTGTTACAAGTGTACTAGAGCGTGTGTTACAAGTGTACTAGAACGAGTGTTACAAGTGTACTAGAGCGTGTGTTACAAGTGTACCAGAACGTGTGTTACAAGTGTACCAGAACGTGTGTTACAAGTGTATTAGAGCGTGTGTTACAAGTGTACTAGAGCGTGTGTTACAAGTGTACTAGAGCGTGTGTTACAATTGAACTAGAACGAGTGTTACAAGTTTACTAGAGAGTGTGTTACAAGTGTACTAGAGCGTGTGTTACAAGTGTACTAGAGCGTGTGTTACAATCGTACTAGAACGAGTGTTACAAGTGTACTAGAGCGTGTGTTACAAGTGTACCAGAACGTGTGTTACAAGTGTACCAGAACGTGTGTACAAGTGTACTAGAGCGTGTGTTACAAGTGCACTAGAACGTGTTACAAGTGTACTAGAACGAGTAATACAAGTGTACCAGAACGCGTGTTACAAGTGTACTAGAACGCGTGTTACAAGTGTACTAGAACGGGTGTTACAAGTGTACTAGAACGTGTGTTACAAGTGTACTAGAACGTGTGCTACAAGTGTACTAGAACGCGTGTTACAAGTGTACTAGAACGCGTGTTACAAGTGTACTAGAACGTGTGTTACAAGTGTACTAGAACGTGTGTTACAAGTGTACTAGAACGTGTGTTACAAGTGTACTAGAACGCGTGTTACAAGTGTACTAGAACGTGTGTTACAAGTGTACTAGAACGAGTGTTACAAGTGTTTTAGAACGCGTGTTACAAGTGTACTAGAACGTGTGTTACAAGTGTACTAGAACGTGTGTTACAAGTGTACTAGAACGTGTGTTACAAGTGTACTAGAACGTGTATTACAAGTGTACTAGAACGTGTGTACGTGTGTTACAAGTGTACTAGAACGTGTGTTACAAGTGTACTAGAACGCGTGTTACAAGTGTACTAGAACGTGTGTTACAAGTGTACTAGAGCGTGTGTTACAAGTGTACTAGAACGTGTGTTACAAGTGTATTAGAACGTGTGTTACAAGTGTACTAGAACGTGTGTTACAAGTGTACTAGAACGTGTGTTACAAGTGTACTAGAGCGTGTGTTACAAGTGTACCAGAACGCGTGTTACAAGTGTACCAGAACGCGTGTTACAAGTGTACTAGAACGTGTGTTACAAGTGTACCAGAACGCGTGTTACAAGTGTACCAGAACGCGTGTTACAAGTGTACCAGAACGTGTGTTACAAGTGTACTAGAACGTGTGTTACAAGTGTACCAGAACGCGTGTTACAAGTGTACTAGAACGTGTGTTACAAGTGTACTAGAACGGGTGTTACAACTGTACTAGAACGAGTGTTACAAGTGTACCAGAACGTGTGTTACAAGTGTACCAGAACGTGTGTTACAAGTGTACCAGAACGCGTGTTACAAGTGTACTAGATCGTGTGTTACAAGTGTACTAGAACGTGTGTTACAAGTGTACCCGAACGTGTGATACAAGTGTACTGGAACGTGTTTTACAAGTGTACCAGAACGTGTGTTACAAGTGTACCAGAACGCGTGTTACAAGTGTACCAGAACGTGTGTTACAAGTGTACCAGAACGTGTGTTACAAGTGTACCAGAACGTGTGTTACAAGTGTACCAGAACGCGTGTTACAAGTGTACCAGAACGTGTGTTACAAGTGTACTAGAACGTGTGTTACAAGTGTACTAGAACGAGTGTTACAAGTGTACCAGAACGTGTGTTACAAGTGTACTAGAACGTATATTACAAGTGTACCAGAACGTGTGTTACAAGTGTACTAGAACGTGTGTTACAAGTGTACTAGAGCGTGTGTTACAAGTGTACTAGAACGTGTGTTACAAGTGTACCAAAACGTGTGTTACAAGTGTACTAGAACGTGTGTTACAAGTGTACTAAAGCGTGTGTTACAAGTGTACCAGAACGTGTGTTACAAGTGTACCAAAACGTGTGTTACAAGTACACTAGAACGTGTGTTACAAGTGTACCAGAACTTGTATAACAAGGGTACCAGAACGTGTGTTTCAAGTATACCAGAACTTGTATTACAAGTATACCAGAACGTGTGTTACAAGTGTACCAGAACGTGTGTTACAAGTGTACCAGAACGTGTGTTACAAGTGTACCAGAACGCGTGTTACAAGTGTACCAGAACGTGTGTTACAAGTGTACTAGAACGTGTGTTACAAGTGTACTAGAGCGTGTGTTACAAGTGTACTAGAGCGTGTGTTACAAGTGTACTAGAACGTGTGTTAAAAGTGTACTATAACGTCTGTTACAAGTGTACAAGAACGTGTGTTACAAGTGTACTAGAACGAGTGTTACAAGTCTACTAGAGCGTGTGTTACAAGTGTACTAGAACGTGTGTTACAAGTGTACTAGAACGTGTGTTACAAGTGTACTATGACGTGTGTTACAAGTGTACTAGAACGAGTGTTACAAGTGTACTAGAACGTGTTTCAAGTGTACTAGAACGAGTGTTACAAGTGTACTAGAACGTGTTTCAAGTGTACTAGAACGAGTGTTACAAGTGTACTAGAACGTGTGTTACAAGTGTACTAGAACGTGTTTCAAGTGTACTAGAACGAGTGTTACAAGTGTACTAGAACGAGTGATACACGTATACTAGAACGTGTGTTACAAGTGTACTAGAACGTTTGTTACAAGTGTACCAGAACGCGTGTGTACAAGTGTACTAGAACGAGTGTTACAAGTGTACTAGAACGTGTGTTACAAGTGTACAAGAACGTGTGTTACAAGTGTACCAGAAGGTGTGTTACAAGTGTACCAGAACGTGTATTACAAGTGTACAAGAAAGTGTGTTACAAGTGTACCAGAACGTGTGTTACAAGTGTACTAGAACGTGTGTTACAAGTGTACCAGAACATGTATAACAAGGGTACAAGAACGCGTGTTACAAGTATACCAGAACATGTGTTACAAGTGTACCAGAACCTGTGTTACAAGTGTACCAGAACGTGTGTTACAAGTGTACTAGAACGAGTGCTACAAGTGTACCAGAACGAGTGTTACAAGTGTACTAGAACGAGTGTTACAAGTGTACTAGAGCGTGTGTTACAAGAGAACTAGAGCGTGTGTTACAAGTGTACTAGAACGTGTTTAACAAGTGTACCAGAACGTGTGTTACAAGTGTACCAGAACGTGTGTTACAAGTGTTCTAGAGCGTGTGTTACAAGTGTACTAGAACGTGTGTTACAAGTGTACCATAACGTGTGTTTACAACTGTACTAGAACGAGTTTTACAAGTGTGTTAGAACGTGTGTTACAAGTGTACTAGAACGTGTGTTACAAGTGTACCAGAACGTGTGTTACAAGTGTACTAGAACGTGTGTTACAAGTGTACCAGAACGTGTGTTACAAGTGTACTAGAACGTGTGTTACAAGTGTACCAGAACGCGTGTTACAAGTGTACTAGAACGAGTGTTACAAGTGTACTAGAACGTGTGTTACAAGTGTACAAGAACGTGTGTTACAAGTGTACCAGAAGGTGTGTTACAAGTGTACCAGAACGTGTATTACAAGTGTACAAGAAAGTGTGTTACAAGTGTACCAGAACGTGTGTTACAAGTGTACTAGAACGTGTGTTACAAGTGTACCAGAACATGTATAACAAGGGTACAAGAACGCGTGTTACAAGTATACCAGAACATGTGTTACAAGTGTACCAGAACCTGTGTTACAAGTGTACCAGAACGTGTGTTACAAGTGTACTAGAACGAGTGCTACAAGTGTACCAGAACGAGTGTTACAAGTGTACTAGAACGAGTGTTACAAGTGTACTAGAGCGTGTGTTACAAGTGTACTAGAGCGTGTGTTACAAGTGTACTAGAACGTGTATAACAAGTGTACCAGAACGTGTGTTACAAGTGTACCAGAACGTGTGTTACAAGTGTACTAGAGCGTGTGTTACAAGTGTACTAGAACGTGTGTTACAAGTGTACCATAACGTGTGTTACAACTGTACTAGAACGAGTTTTACAAGTGTGTTAGAACGTGTGTTACAAGTGTACTAGAACGTGTGTTACAAGTGTACCAGAACGTGTGTTACAAGTGTACTAGAACGTGTGTTACAAGTGTACCAGAACGTGTGTTACAAGTGTACTAGAACGTGTGTTACAAGTATACCAGAACGTGTGTTACAAGTTTACCAGAACATGTATATTAAGGGTACAAGAACGCGTGTTACAAGTATATCAGAACGTGTGTTACAAGTATACCAGAACGTTTTTTACAAATAAACCAGAACGTGTGTTACAAGTATACCAGAACGTGTGTTACAACTATACCAGAACGTATGTTACAAGTGTACCAGAACATGTATAACAAGGATACAAGAACGCGTGTTACAAGTATACCAGAACATGTGTTACAAGTGTACCAGAGCCTGTGTTACAAGTGTACCAGAACCTGTGTTACAAGTGTACCAGAATGTGTGTTACAAGTGTACCAGATCGCGTATTACATGTATACCAGAACGTGTGTTACAAAGTACACCAGAACGTGTGTTACAAGTATACCAGAACGTGTGTTACAAGTGTACCAGAACGTGTGTTACAAGTATACCAGAACGTGTGTTACAAGTATACCTGAACGTGTGTTACAAGTGTACCAGAACATGTGTTACAAGTATACCAGAACATGTATAACAAGAGTACCAGAACGCGTGTTACAAGTATACCAGAACATGTGTTACAAGGGTACCAGAACGTGAGTTACAAGGGTACCACAACGTGTGTTACAAGTGTACTAGAATTTGTATTACAAGTATACCAGAACGTGTGTTAAAAAGTGTACCAGAACGTGTGTTACAAGTGTACCAGAACGTGTGTTTCAAGTATACCAGAACGTGTATAACAATGGTACCAGAACGCGTGTTACAAGTATATCAGAACTTGTATTACAAGTATACCAGAACGTCTGTTACAAGTACACCAGAACGTGTGTTACAAGTATACCAGAACGTGTGTTACAAGTATACCAGAACATGTGTTACAAATATACCAGAACGTGTGTTACAAGTGTACCAGAATGTGTGTTACAAGTGTACCAGATCGCGTATTACATGTATACCAGAACGTGTGTTACAAAGTACACCAGAACGTGTGTTACAAGTATACCAGAACGTGTGTTACAAGTATACCAGAACGTGTGTTACAAGTACACCAGAATGTGTGTTACAAGTGTATCAGAACGTGTGTTACAAGTATACCAGAACGTGTGTTACAAGTATACCAGAACATGTGTTACAAGTACACCAGAACGTGAGCTACAAGGGTACCAGAACGTATGTTACAAGTATACCAGAACGTGTGTTACAAGTATACCAGAACATGTATAACAAGGGTACCAGAACGCGTGTTACAAGTGTAACAGAACATGTGTTACAAGTATACCAGAACGTGTGTACAAGTATACCAGAACGCGTATAACAAGGGTACCAGAACGTGTGTTACAAGTACACCAGAACGCGTATTACAAGTATACCAGAACGTGTGTTACAATTATACCAGAACATGTGTTACAAGTATACCAGAACGTGTGTTACAAGTATACCAGAACGCATATAACAAGGGTACCAGAACGTGTGTTACAATTATACCAGAACGCGTATTACAAGTATACCAGAACATGTGTTACAAGTATACCAGAACGTGTGTTACAAGTATACCAGAACGTGTGTAACAAGTATACCAGAACGTGTGTTACAGGTATACCAGAACGTGTGTTACAAGTGTACCAGAACGTGTGTTACGAGTATACCAGAACGCGTATAACAGGTATACCAGAACGCGTGCTAGAAGTGTACCAGAACGTGTGTTACAAGTATACCAGAACATGTGTTACAAGTATACCATAACGTGTGTTACAAGTATACCAGAACATGTGTTACAAGTATACCAGAACGTGTATAACAGACCTTGTTTGGTCTGGTAATGTCTAAGGGACCTCTACCAAGTTCGAGGTCATTATGCCTTTTTTTCAATTAATGATAGAAAACTGCGTATTTTCAGTTGATGGTGTCAACGACCTTGATCTTTGACCCACTGATCTCAAAAGCTATAGTTTTCATCTGCTGGCCATTGACAAGTCTGCTGACCAGCCTGCAAAGGTTGAGGATCTTGGGTCATAGTATTTTTCAGATATTGATCAGAAACCGATTTTCAGCTTACGTTCACCGACAACTTGACCTTTGATCCACTGACCTCAAATTCATATATATTTTTTAATTGCATAACGTATTATAAAACAACATCTAAATTCATGAAATGGTTTAAGACTGAAGCGTACCAGTGTATACATAGCGTACCCGTGTATACATAGCGTACCAGTATATACATATGTACATAGCAATAGGGTACCAGTATATACATAGCTTATTTTTAGCTAATCTAGTTTCTGAAGGAAAAAATCAAGTTCTTTTGATAGCTGCTGCATTGGCGTTCAGTTGACAATCTTTTACCTTGGCCATAACTCAAGAACCATTCAAGATATTTGAATGAAACTTGGTACACATATTGCCACAGACATCATGCACTTGTATAGCAAGGGCCATGAATCTGACTTTAATAATTGCCCAAAAGTGCCGAAACAACATGTTAGCCATTGGTGTTTGTTCCATTGTGCTCTTGTTCATTATTTTGCTTATTTTTTGGCTTTCTTTTGATTTATACATTTAATTGGTGTTTAATTTAAGAAACAACGTCTAAGCAGTGCATATTTTTAATGAAAAATTGATAAAACAATTTAATTCTATTGGTTATGACAGTAAAACATAAAGGTATTGATTATACATGTATCTAGTATTATGATAGTGTCTGTAGATTGGACTCTCCTACAATATCCTGGCCGATTACAAAATCTTAGCTAAAACATTCCTTCCTTTACTTTAAGTTGTGTACTTGAACTTGCAGAATGAGCTGTCGAGAATGTGTCAGTTCTCCGAGATCGCCAATGAGAAAGGTTTGGATGCCCAGAACTTCCAGTGTAAAGGATGCTCCAGGTCCATTGGTCTTAGTAAGTGTTTGTTTTATCAAGTACTGGGTGTTGTGTGTTTGAATATGTATTTTTTAACTGTTTGGGATTACTTGAATGCTCAATATTGTATTGATCAGGATTCCGTTGGTTATTTTATTTTGTCTCCGGTATTGGGTAGTAATATTCCCTGTTTATGCAGTCAAATTGCTCAGGTACATTCAAACTACAAATCCATGATGCCTGCTAGCCTGTCTTTGGAAATTTGCTAGCGAACAGATCTTTCATAAGGCATGAGTGCACAAAATAAGAAGTAAAACACTTCATTGGATTTGAGTAAGACATGTACTTACAATTATATTAATATGTATATGTCTGCAAAGAACAGGTCAATATCTGTTATTATTTAAGGAATGAATTTCATGATTGATGTCATTATCAGGGTACGAATGCAGTTGGGCTGTTTAAAGTGTGTGGTGACCGAAGGAATCAACACACTTTAAACAGCTCACATGATTGTGTTCATAAGATGTGGACCATCATTATAACAAATCAAACACTCATAACCATTTCTCAAGGTTACTGTTAGATCTCCAACATAAGTCTGAGATATTGAGTTAAACTACAAAGTCTCCTGAAAAGTAAAATCGACATGTTTGCATTGTTCAACAGAGCACAACAATCAATCATGATTTTTTTCCTGTACATTTAACACATGATAAAGGGAAAGTAAAATGAAAAACCAAGCACTTTCTTTCCACAGAGGTTGTCTCCCCTAGACTGTTATTTTTACTTGTCTAGTAATGGTGTGAGTACCAAATATTAAATTATTACTATGTGAACATGTATAATAGTTTGGAGTTTACTTATATTTGAAAAAGTCCTTTCTTCTGACGGTATCGGCAAGCCATTTACTTGCTGGTACTTAAGAGTGACTGACTAATACATCATTCCCGCCCTTACAGTAATTTATGTATTCATTGTAATATGCTGAGGTGGATTTTAAGCAATATTTTCGGTTCTCTATCCAGTATTTGGCAAACCGCGTACGTGCAAGTTTGATGGCTGGTATTACTGCTACGAGTGTCACGAGAATGATGAATACTACATTCCTGCCCTCATTGTACATAACTGGGATTTCCGAAAACAGAAAGGTTTGACTCTCTTCACTCTTCAGACAAACTAAATTCTCATGAGGTACAACTTGTAAGTTGATTACACAAATCTGGCTGATTAAGTTAATTTTTTTATTTTATTTTAAAAATACCCTTATATCAAATGAATATCATTTTGTAAAATTTTCATCATAATTATAGAATATAATTATGATGAAAATTTATGTAATAATATAATTTATATTATTATGTTATTTATTATTAAGGAGCCCTTTTTTACTTGTAGTGTGTAAGAAGAACTTTGAGTACCTGCAAGACAAGGAGGAACAGCCATATATTAATGTTGAAGATATAAACCCACGACTGTATGAACATGTCCCAGAAATGCTAGAAATACAGGTGAGTGCTCACATACTTAATTATCATTTCATTTTCTTATGAATAATCTTATACTATATAATGTAAAAAACAGTTTTTATATTGTCTGATTTTTGGAAGAAAAAAAGGTGTTGTCATTGTCTGTATGTCATAGCCGCTGTTGTTGTCAGCAAGCAATGGCTAGATTGTCGACCATTACTTGAAAACCATAAAAATAGTAACTTTGTATGAATACTGACTGTAATAATAGATGCACATTTGTTGAAGCAAGTCCCAAAACTGTTACTTGAATATTATAAAGTGCCCCTTGAATGCATGAGAAAAACAGTAGAGTGTTTGCATCCACCAAACGTGTAGCTTTTGTTTTACAGAACCTGCGAGTTCAGCTCATGCACCTGAAAACATACCTGTTTACATGTAAGCAGTCGATAGCGGAGGACTTCCGCAAGCTCATCTGGCCAAGGGATTATCTATATGAGGGGAGGGAACTATACTCACTGGCGGTTAGCACTTCCCCTTGTTCAAGTCATTATGTAGTTTACTAATAAACTATGCAAAAAAGTTTGCGTAAATAAAAACACAGATTACAAAGCAAACCAAAGCACAGATTAATTGAAGAGAAGTTTTATACCACCCCAGTGGAAGGTTTGAAAAGCCTGTTTTATCATTTTAAGCAATTCATTTTTCACCTTGCATCTTTGAGGAGGTAATTGAAAGCTTTGATGATTTAATAGGTAAGATGACCCTTATGCAGATTGTACATCTGTGGATATTTTACGTGTTTCCATCCTGCCTGTTCAGTAGTTAGACTGAGTTCACATGATGCACACATGTGTACACCAGTTGCTGATGGCTGCTGGCAGTTACTTTGATGTGTGCCCTTACTTGACAGGGCCCGTATTAACACTTAATAAGTAAAAAGTAATAGTTTGATCCAATCTTTGGAAATATGGCTATGAACTTGTTCAAGTAACAAATATACATGAAGTCAATTATGTATTGATTTCATTATTTGGAGCTTTTTGACCGACTATCTTGAGAAATTAACTGAACAGTTTTCAGTTGAACTTCTTTAGATAGATGAAGTCCCAACAGGTAAACATTGCAGATACCTTAATAAGAAATATGGCCCTTTGTTAATTATCAAATCAGCAATGTTTTGATATCTTCTCTCAAGCAAAGAATTCCCTTTCTTGTAGTTTGTAATGATTAGTATCATATAATGTTGATCAGTAGAGTTTTTGAAAGAAATTTGTATACCGTTGACAATGGAAATTCAGAATGTCCCAATGATGCGCAAAACAAATTATGTTTGTTCTTAAATTTCAGGACTTACTGCAAGTTCCAACAGGGTCACTAGCCAGTAGTTTACAGAAGGTCATCAAATTTGCCACCAAACATGTGTACAGTTGTCGACTGTGTAGCCAGAAAGGATTTATATGTGAACTCTGCAACAATCCCAAGGTCATCTATGCCTTTGAGATGGATGCTACATTCAGGGTAAGTACATGTAATAAGTATGCATCATGATTTATAAACATTGACTTTCATGAGGGGGACAGTGCATCTTGTTGGCTCAAGTGGACACTCTAGGGGGACAGTGCTTTCTCAGGTGGATAGTGTTCCCTCCGGTTGATGAGATACACTGTCCCCTCAAGAACATGAATATACCAATCAATATCCATGATATGCCACTCAACAGTTGACATGATACCATATATATGCGTTACAAGCACCATCCTCGGCACCCCAGCATATTTATTACCTATATGATACCCTGGGTAGCTAAGGATATACCAACGGACCATAATTCTGATTTTAAAGTTATGTCCCTTTTTGACAAAAAAAACAACAACAACAGATGTGTTTTGGGATTTTCATGCAGTGCTTTTGTTTTCAATGATAATAACTGGCCAAATGTATCATGGTGCATGACTTCATGAATAGATTACAGTGTAATCAATAGTTTTGGAAGTTATGGAAATTATTACATATTTCTTGCCATCAGTTTATGTAAATAAGAACATTTTTAACAGTCTGGAATGTTTATGGATAGCTACGGTATTATTTGTGAACAGTTTTGTCTTATTTCTTGAATTTAAAAGCTTATCATGTGGTCAACAGTATCAGACTTTTCCATGTGAAGATAAATACATGCACTTTCATAATTATGTTTCAGTGTCCCCAGTGTAAGACGGTTTTCCACAAAGCATGCAAAACAGACAATCGACCATGCCCGAAATGCCAGCGACGTCAACATCGTCAATCACTGCACGGATCCAACAAACCCCTGCTGACACCGGACTATGACTCACATGTGGACCAAGTCTAAAGAATGATTTGAGGGTATCAGACATCTTATACAACAGACAACATCACCCTGGATTTTACCAAATTATGTTACAAAATTGGTATGTGTGTGGGATTTTTATGCCCCCACAAAGTGGCGGCATATAGGGTTGCCCTTGTCCGTACGTACGTCTGTCTGTCTGTACGTACATACGTCCCGAAGATTGTTTCCGATCTAATTCTTGAAAACCGTTTGTCCAATCCTCATCAAACTTTAAACACATGTTTGTGACCATAATATCTTGATCAAGTTCGATAGTCATGGAAATCGCTTTAGTCATTTAGGAGTTAACCCTTTTTTTGCCAAAAATACTTCAAAAATATATGTTTCCAATCTAATTCTTGAAAAGTATGTGTCCAATCCTCACCAAACTTTACATACATGATTGTGACCATAATATCTTGATCAAGTTCGATAGCCATGGAAATCGCTTTTGTCATTTAGGAGTTACGGCCCTTTATTTGCAAAAAAAGACTTGAAAAATACGTCCCGAAGATTGTTTCCGATCTAATTCTTGAAAACTGTTTGTCCAATCCTCACCAAACTTTTAACACATGTTTGTGACCATAATACCTTGATCAACTTCGATAGCCATGGAAATCGCTTTAATCATTTAGGAGTTAGGGCCCTTTATTTCCCAACAATACTTAAAAAATATCTTATCCGATCTAATTTTTGAAAAGGATTTGCCCTTGTGCAGATTATCCTGAATAATCATTATGGCTTATTTTCTGTGACAAAAAATCGAAGTGGGGGCATCCGTGTCCTATGGACACATTTCTAGTTTTTTTAGGTATTTGTCAGTGTAGGGAATGTGTGACCGTGAAGTTTCATGCTAACTAGTTATAACTGAACATACATAATGAAGCTTCAAATTAGACTGTGATATTCTTTAATATTATTTAAGCTTTTATATATTTTTATTCTGAACTGTTCAGAACATGACACCAATGTCTTCCATAAGATAATAATCCTTGTTTTGTTTTCATTATGTTTGATGCTTAAACATGGATTCATATTGGAGTTATCCTTTGTAAGTTTGAGAACAAAACATCAAGTCTCTTTAATAGCATATATTTACATCTCAACTTAGTTTCCTTCAATTAGTGGCCTTTTGATAATTTCAAATATGTTGAAAAGTGTTCATTTATGATTTGTAATATGTATTGTTGTTAATTAGCAATTCAATTTTCTTATGAAGTGATTTTATTTTGGGACTATTTTTGTCTGTAGCAATAAAATGTGTAAACTGGTTGGTTCGATCAATTTTTGCATGGGGGAGAAAGAATTAAATACTGTTAAGCTTCTGTTAGGTTTTCTTAAATGAGATAAAGTATTTTATTAACACTTGTGAAAAGAAATAAACATGGTGTAAATACAAGTGTTAAATTGTGTGATTTATGTCATTATCAGGGATATAAATGCAGTTGTGCTGGTTTCAGTACACGTTGAGTTGACCACGCACTTAAACCATCCCAACTGCATTCATACCCCGAAAGTGACTTCATTCACATAATTTATTCTTAAATATTGCTTTTCCTATAGGCTCCTTTGGACATTTCAATATATAATCTTTTGGGCATTACAAGCAGGGTATAAGCAGTAATATACATGTATTGTTTTTTGCAAAATTGGAAATGTTGTGACTTTATACACTTTAAATTGTCCAATTTCATGGAATTGGAAGCCATTTTGGTATGAAAATGTATGTTAGCCACTGATAGCTTAAATGAATGTTTCGGTGATTAATTTATATTTGTATGTTTTTATGTCTTAAGGATATTCTGTTACTGGCAATCATATAGAAATGAGTGCTACAAATGTTATACAAAGATTACTACCATCTATATTAGTAACAAATGTATAGGTTATGAGTTATGTATGTCTTTCCTTGATACATTGTTCATTAAATAAATCATTTGTTGACTATTTCTTTGTTCCATTTGTTGCAAATTTACCGACAATATTATAAGTTTTGTCATATTTTATTGCCTTTGTTTAAGTTCCCTTGAGCATTAAGTACTTGGGGTCATTTGTGGTCAGTTTCTCATGTGTCATCTGTCAACATTTCTAGCAGCCACTCTTTGATACCAATGAACTAGTAAAGC
Organism: Mya arenaria; assembly: GCF_026914265.1. NCBI lineage: Eukaryota > Metazoa > Mollusca > Bivalvia > Myida > Myidae > Mya > Mya arenaria. The sequence continues at coordinate 59,516,125 of NC_069130.1, read as the reverse complement.
CAATATAACGTTCAACCAGTAACATAAAGTTATTATATCAATTTTTGTCTGCTTTAATTTCAATGTTAAGTTATGCAATAATTTGCCAAAAGACCACCATTTTGTTGCCAAAAAACCACCATTTTGTTTTGCATATTTAGAAATTTTGGAACATCAGGCAAACAACAAAAATAGCATAGAGGCCACAAATGGTTATCTATATACAATGTCCAACTTTAATTGAAATAAGAGTTAATAGTAGAATCTGAGTGTACTGTAAAAATAACCGGCCAATGGTTAGGTGCCAAATAAACGTTATTGTTTTTTTCATTATGTAGCTCATGGATTTGTTTGTGTGGCATTGAGCCCTGAAATATTGCACAAACACTCATGAAAGTTCCTAGGAATTATGGTCAGTATGACTATTGTGCCCCTGTCATTCTTTTACAAATTTAACGCAGGTAAGGTCAATGTCCCTGTCTCAATTGCAAAAACATTTTTTTGCCTCAGACATGTTGTGTCGCCTGTAGCACCAATAGTATTGCATCTACACCAATGAAACTTCATAGAAATGTTGGACGGCATGAGCTTTCGTGCAACTGCCATTTATTCACATGTATTTTGGTCTAACAAGAGAAATGGACTTGGACTTAGTTAAACGTGATCTGAACGATATTGTGGCGCATTTAGCACCCAAAATATTGCACCTACACTCCTGAAGTTTCTGAGTTGCGCACATATTATTTAATCATGCCTGGTTCCCAGCAGCGTCTGCGAGTATTCACATGACCATGATAGCTCTAGACCTGTCATTTAACCATATCTGTGTCCCAGCAGCGTGTGTGGGTATTCACATGGCTGGGATATTTTTAAGCCTGGCATTTATTCATTCCTGTGTCCCAGGAGCGTCTGCGGGTATTCACAGGAACGTGATAGCTCTAAGCCTGTCATTTAATCATGCATGGGTCGCAGCAGCGTCTGCGGGTATTCACATGACTGGGAAAGCTCTAAGCCTGTCATTTAATCATGCATGGGTCGCAGCAGCTTCTGCGGGTATTCACATGACTGGAATAGCTCTAAACCTGTCTTTAATCATGCATGGGTCGCAGCAGCGTCTGCGGGTATTCACACGACTGGGATAGCTCTAAGCCTGTCATTTAATTATGCATGGGTCGCAGCTGCGTCTGCGGGTATTCACACGACTGGGATAGCTCTAAGCCTGTCATTTAATCATGCCTGGGTCCAAACAGCGTCTGCGGGTATTCACATGAGTGGGATAGCTCTAAGCCTGTCATTTAATCATGCCTGGGTCCCAGCAGCGCCTGCAGGTATTCACAGGACTGGGCGATCGCACATTAAAATCACACTTAGGAGAAACACCTTATTCATTCACTTCAACAAGCACTAGACGAAAATACCGCCCCCCCCCCCATAAAACAACAACAACACACACACAGAACATTAGAAAGTATTGCTGTACGAGCTAACGAGTACCCGGGTACCAGTACAAGCCAAAAATCGGATGCTAAATAATTGTAGACACTCAACAGGGAGAACACAAAACTCTCTGTCAAAGGGATGAGGTTTAAATTTTATAGGTATGGTTTGCCGTGTGTGTCAAAGTTGTTTCGTGTCGTACAAATACGCATTTAGTCTAGGACATGTCCCCCGGTAAGCTAAAAGTCTCAGTTATTTATGTAGGGTTTGAGCATTGAATATCGTGCCATTGTTAGGTTGACTGTTTTCAAAACACAAAAAGTCAAGGTATACTTTTATGTCGTTAGAGGCAGTCATACCAGTACAACACTTAAGAAACACTTATATGTTCATGTATGACGGTATTCACATCAAACTTGGTACCCATTTAACAGTATTTTCATGAAGAGCATTACGCATTTGTGAAGCAAGTCCAGTATATTTGGCTAGTATATTTGTTCTTTGTACTACATGATGAACATACAACAACTTTTGACCATTATTAAACCATTATCATAGCAAGTCAAATCATCATTGTTTGCTTCCATGCACTAGAAAATATGTATAAATGACCATCTTTCGGGGGCATTTGTAATGTTTTGGACATATCATAAGTTATTCATTGACAATTGAGTTTCATCGTGTTTGTGTATGATCTATAAATATATTGTGACTTGTAAGCTTTTGTTTTATTCATTATGATTTTCTTATAAGTATATTTGACCATCATATTTACTCTAAAAAGTGATTATAAGTATCTTCCATGGCCGAGAGTGTAAGATAGGTTCATTCCGACCCGAGCGTAGGGTGTTTTGCGGAAACGAGGTTTACCGAGCGGCTATGGTAGATGCTTTTTCTCCCACCTCAGTTCAACAAAATTAAGTAAAAATGTATATTTTGCTGGAACTCTTTTGTGCTTAGTGAAAATAATTGCGTATGGATATACAATAGTTCGTGGTTGTCATGGATATGCGCGCAGTGATTCAGATTATGTGAATAGTCAAATCGGTCTTTAAATAGTTCTAAGGAGAGTGAAGCATTATTTCTTGAAAGGTGCGTGAAAACTGTTTTATGGTGATATTTGAAGCGAGAAATAATTAATTAGCGTTCTAAATATTGCCTCAAGACAAGGTTTCCATGATGCTACAGACGACAGTCTTCAACAAGGGAGGTAATTACAATCTGGTGACCATTAAAAGGAGTTCCATACGGGCATTCTATCTTCGCCCGTGGGCAAGATAAGAATTTCTAGCATGGTTAAATTATTGGATCTACTTATCTGAGGTGGGAGAAATATGCATCCGAACACAAAGCAAATGGTTATGGGGGAAATCAAAAATATTAAGTTGTTGGAGAGTGTTCGCCGCTCACACAAGAGGTTTCTTGTTCAACCCCACCTCCACGTATGGCCTCTCTAAATTTAAAACAAGTTCCAACATCGTGGAGATTTCAATCGAGGTTTTTTATATTGTCTTTAGAAGGTCACCTCCACTGTTGAAATCAAAGCGCTTAAAGCGATGAAAGGCCTGCTCCGTTTAGTTAGTATAGTCATGTAATTTGCTCAACAAATTAACATTAATATCTAAAGATAGTATATATGCATACTCATAAACTCCCTCGCAAATAATTTTAGATTTCATGCTGATACTCAATTTAATCAAAACCATGGACTACTAGCTAGTCTAATGAAATACGCATTTAAAATGTGGAATACCCAAATTATTACTAAGGTATGGAGTAACAATCAATTGAATATTAAACCCTATCTGGAACTGTGATTTGATAAACAATGCGCTGTCACGGCTATAGCATATAGGTATTTTTTGTAGTAAAATCTACTCTACACATCAAATATGATTCGTAATTCATTTACTACCAGAGTATGCATCAAATGCATCCAACAAAATACATTGGGCATGTTAATAAAGTGTATGTTTATGGTGTGGTTTATAATAATGATGAAACGATTATCGATTATAATCAATAAATCGTCGCTGACAATGCTATGTCGGCGTCAATCGATAGTGTTGTTTAAAATCGATGTCGCTAATGTTATTTCCAGTAACTACGATTTTTTTGCTTTGTAGTAAAAGTCGTTTTTTCTTTCCGGTAAATTCTTATTGAATTCATTTTAACGAGGGAGGTCAATCTCTTACACAAATGCGGTGAATGTTAACTCTTTTGCTGAAAAACTTACAAACTCTCCCAATGTTACAAAACTAAAACCTTCTTCAATAACCCGTCTCTTCATGTGTTGTCTTGGGTTCGGTCTTACCTGCAAATACAGGGGATCTCGGCGCGATGCATTCTGTCTGAAACCTTTTTTGGTATCGTTTGTAATTAACTAATTATCTTTTTTGTAACATTTTTGACATTAAGATAATCTAATGAAATGTTCAATATAACAGGTTATTGAATGTTAAAAGGGCTGTACTCCGTATGATAAAATAGCGGAAAAAAAGAAAATTGTCGAAAACTGACATAAACTTGGCATCGATGTGTACAATGCATTAAAACTTACTAACTGAAGTACCACATAGTTTACAATTTATTTAATTTAGCAGTTATTTTGTATTTTTCCATTAAAAAGATTACTGGGTATGTCTAACAGGTAGAATTCATTACTTATGCGTGATTAGCTAGTCGGTGTTATCACGTAATATTACCGAGGTAGGTCTATAGCTTAATTATGTCACCCTATTAGAGTAAGCCTTCATAACTCAGTGGACACGACGCTGGTCTGCAATTTTAGAGACACGGGTTCGAACCCGGTCTACGACACATTTTTTTTTTACATTTTGGTTCTTTTTTTTACAATTATGGTATCAAAGCGTAACACATTCTATTAGATAATTGTCCTGAGATTTGTTACAGAAAAAACCTTTTTTGGTGTCAATCTGGTGTACAGTCCCTTTAAGCTGGTTCACAGATATTTAATATGCTTTTACATGAATAAAATGCTACGATAATTAACTTACTTGGTGCGGTTTGCATCATTTTGCAATTGATCTGCAATTATTAAGTATGTGTTGTGTTATGTTATTTCGTTAAGTTATTAAAGACAGAAAAAGGTTATGAAAATTTACTTACTGTTGCAAACAAAACATGACTATAGCATCACACGTACTGATTCCATGTTTATCCATATACATGATCATGATGATACTATTTATAAAGAATGTATTCCTTACTGATATTCTGACCTTTCGATTATTGTCCGATAGTTAATCGAACTACTTGGTCCGATTCGATTCGATTATCGATAGCAAATGGAGTCCGATTTTCAAACATAAGTTTATAAATATGAATGTGCAACAGGCTTAAGACTCTGGGCTGAATTTACTAAGACAAAATGAGGAATATTTCGGCTTTACATGACTATACTCACAAATCGTAGCAGACCGAATGTCTGCCAATACTTGAAGCGCTTTGAAATTAATTGTATAGGGTATAATATGCATTAAGTAATGGTTAAACGTTGTAAAAACGTTTCGTTGCGATGAAGTAGCATACAAATTTATTTTGTTCAATCTAACACTTATTGAAAACATGTCAAGTAAGACCCGCTTGGAAAGAAGCCTGAAATATGATTTTGACTCAGTTTTTTTCAATAGATATCAATGACCTTGTCTGCGATTAGCGAGGTCGTTACCCATCTGAATTCAGGTCTCCAGAACTGATGTCAAGGATCTTGCCCGAGGTGAGCCAATGCAATCACCAACTTCATCGAGTCCTTTGACGATCATTGTACTTGAAAGACTCGAGTTAATTATACAGGGATTCATAACAAATGTCAAAATGATTAAAAGATTGTCACAATCTCATTAAAATCTGATCCCGAATACACGCTTCACGACGTTATGCTATGTTCATAATGTAATATTTACACCTCAACTTCCATTCCTTAAATGAACTGCTGTTCGGCAATTGCGTTTATCAATCGATGAACGCAACATCTTCGGATATGTTCGGATCGCAATTCATCGCATAACAATATACATGAAAACTATTGATCTGGTTATTGTTTGTATTGTGTCAGCAGGTCCCGTAAAATATAAATCAACATTTTAGAAAGTGTTAATTTATTAAATTTTAAATGTATTGTTGCCATAAGTGTTTCAAGTTTACGTTTTAAACTGATTTCAAGTGGTTGATCTTTTCCCGCGTTATTGTGACGTCATTTGAAAAAAAACGTTTCCGGTTACACTCGGGTTGTTCTATTTACAGAATGGGTAAGAAAGGATAACTGAAAGGTTTTCTGTAATGAAATGAAGTATTTTTTTAACAATTCTTGAATGAAATAATGTACTATTGGTGTAAATATAAGTAATGAATTGCGGGATTGATGTCATTATCGGGGATATGAATGCAATTGGGCTGGTCAAAGTACGCGTGGAGTCCTTCGGACTCCACACACTTTGACCAGCCCAATTGCGTTCATACCCCGATAATGACATCAACCCCACAATTCATTCCTAAAATGAAATAAAGTGAACGTCACGATATGATATTAATGAGTTTTAGGTATTCATGAACGCTCATTTTTGTGGCTAGGCAATCATCAATCCTTAGCCATGATGAACTCATTTTACACATTTTCTTTTACTGCAGTCTTCGGTTTTTGTTCATGAAATGCAAATTTAACAACAGAGGAACATAACTTGGTAGAATAGCAGCTCCTCACCAGGGGTGCGTTTCAGATAGATTTTACGATCTGCCATTATTGTAAATTTACGATCACAATAACGACCAATTTAACGATAATCATATAGGCGTTTCAGAAACGTCTCGTAAACTCTCCGGTCGTACGTAAAATATAACGATAAAGTTCAGCGTTAAAGCGAGTGACACAGTCTGAAGTAAAATGACGTCACGTCATATTAAACTGGTGAGCGCACCTGTCTTTTATTAATAATAATAATAATAATAATAATAATAATAATAATAATAATAATAATCATGATAATAATAATAATAATAATACATCCAATAATGGAATCAATTAATGTTACGATACAAACCGATTGACTATTTGCTGCTAATGCTACACTTATACCTATAGTAGAACATTGTGTTGGAGGCAGGGGCGGCTATATATCGTGGGGGCACAATGGCCCGTGCCCCCCCCCCGTCGTTAGCGAGAAAATGAAGTTTATTTAGATCATAAATTGATACCTTTTCGGGTAAAATGCTGATACATACATAGCGTTTTTCTACGGTTGTGTACACCCCAGTTATGTATCCCTGGGCCCGCCACTGGGGTGGGTATTAAAACCATCGGAAGCCGCTACACAATTAAATGTAAGTCTTATGCGTTGTGTTGCTTGTGGAGTATTCAAAAGGCACTTGTTCTAAGAATATGACATCAAAATGGGTGCTTGCAAGTGACTACTATTACACAATGATGAATATGATTCTGTTTCTGCCGGGAAACCCGACTCTCTGTAGAAATTTTGTGTAACTCTGATAAAATTGGACAACAAAATACGATTGGTTTCATGCAGACAGCTAATTTTAAAGTTATTATATTTTAAATTCGTATTTGATAAATGAAATATTAAAGTACGGGTATTATGACTGCCCTGAGAAGTAAATGCAAACGTGCAGCATGGTGCTGATGATGATAGTAACGATGATGCGACGACAACGACGATGATGATATAATAATAATGATGATAATAATAATACAAGGACTACGACGACAAAGGTGATGATAATGATGGTGGGATGACGACGACAATGATAATGCAGAGACAACGACGATGATGAATATAATGATTATAATGATGATGATGGTAACATTGTTTAATAATTCACTGACTATAATATGCCATAGAGGCCGGTAATATTACATTGAATCTGTTTATTGTACAGGCATTTATTTATCCGAATTAAAAACCATCCGAAAAATATGAATATCAAGAAATGTTTTACAGGACATGTTACACAGCAATGAAAGCAAATCAAATTCTACATCATATTCAATGCCTAAGATGTACACAATGTCAGCGCATTAACGAAATATAACATAAAGCTTACATCTTCTACAGTTAAAATTCTTTTTTTTGACAGATCGGCGGAAATAGAACATTTTCGTACTGTTTTCAGCTATTTTTAGACATAGTTTGAAAATTCCACACCAGTGAACGTGCTACACGCAATATTAAACTCTTAAATGTTGATAAAAAGTTAAAATATACTTTGATATGGAGAAAGTCTTCATCCGCCATCTTGATCGTTAAGTTAACGAGTGCCTCTTACCGGTCGTAGGTTTACGAGCAAAATTAACGATCAAGCAGGTGCACGTTGCGTCTCTGAAACGGTGCCGATCGGTAATTTTGGTCGTACTACCAAAATCAGCTAACGATCGCCTTAACGATCGTCTCTGAAACGCACCCCAGTTTCGTATTTAAAGTCTATTTTTAAAATCTCACGGACATTAACGGAACTGTAAGCGTAACGCCACCTACGGATATTTAATAATATTAGACACTCGTAAATATCAAGTATTTCATTCTGCTTGCCAAAATTGGCCATGTGATGTTCGTCCTGATGCTTGCTTTAGTATTAGAACGAATATGAGCTAAGAAGACAGAAATATTTTAGATATATAGCGCAAAAGACGGCACAAAAATAAGAAAATTTAAACAATATTATGTATGATTTTAATAAATAATTGACTGACGAATAAATCAGACTACAGCAGCAGGTGATTAGATGTACTTTTATGGATAGGCAAATGTGAAATTTCAGTCAATCGTTTAGAAGACCAACACTAAAATTTCTTTTGTCACCTCACTCCACTAATTCATTTTCAATTACAACAAAAGCAAATTTTAAAGCAAATCAATTTTATAACTAACTTGAGTCGTACTGGTTTTGGAACATACTTATTACTTGGCGTGTTAACAAAAAAATTCCCAGAATATGTTTAACCCAGAGTCGAATTGATCAATGTAAGAACGTTTCAGTGATTGTTGTGTCTTTTAGAAGTACTAGTAATCGAATTAATTGTGGACGCCGAATAGACAGACAATAGACATCCGAAGATATCACCTTTATCAATTGCATGTAACGGTGAGCTGAAGTCTCAGTAAGGTACGAGAGTCTCAAATATTTGAATCAAATATGTCCTTGGCCCCATACTATTTTGGTATAAATTTTAGGGGTATATATGCAGATGGAAATGTAAAAGTTAGACCGCAAATAATATAATATGCTTGACAAACTGTAGGTCATGTCACGTTCTTTTCGTTGATAAAAAGTAGCTATGAAGTTATTAGTAAACATAAGTATTACATTTTGAAATAACTCAAATATTGTTTGGATTTACCAAAATCAAAATTGAATATTATTGTTAATGTAGCTATAAAAAAACTAGCTTATTTGATGGTCGGAGTAATAAGAGTCGTAGTATAACGTAACACCTTTCTCGCGTGTGTTTGTGGCGCCATGTTGCCGTACAGCGGTGATGGTTGGTACGGTGGAGGTGGGTCATGAATTTCCACTGGTGATGTAATCAATCCGGAAACCTTCCCGTCTGAATGATAATTCTTACACAGCCTGACAGGGTGATGAAAAAGAACAAAACAACCAAAGCAAAGACTAATAAAAATACTTTCCTGAAAAAGCAAATCCATATTAAGGCATTTGAATAAACTTATCATTTGTAGTACGGAAATACATCAGACTTTGATTATACTAGTTCTAGCTACTTTTGCATAAGATATGCGATGTTTAAGTCAATACTAATTTATGATTTTTAAATAACAAAAACAACCCATTGATTTGATTCAAGATGCTCAACATTCACACTGGGAAACACAGTTTCTTTTTTATCCAGTAGAGTATTTAAAAAAAAAGTTGTTTTTTTAAAAAAAGGAACCCTATTTAGATTTGGTTTCCCGTTTGCAGTGGATGCGCTGCAATATTATCTGGCTTTGAGTTAGAGCTTAAATGTATTTCAAATTCATATCAATGACGTTTATTCCATTTGTTGGCTTAAAACGATGTTATTTATCGTTTTTCAGAAACAGACATTGATATACGTAAATGAAAAATCAATAAACACACATGTACTATCTGGAAAAAAAATGAGAATGGTCTTAATATTTAACAATAAATATTCAAAAAAGATATTGTGTATATGTATTTTGGTTTATCAAGAGTAGTTACCAAAGAAGTACACAGATGAACATATTGGTGTGTAATCCAGATAAAAGACCAGGAAGTCAGTGCAGTTGGTGTGTAATCTAGATAAAAGACCAGGAAGTCAGTGCAGTTGGTGGGCAATCCAGATAAAAGACCAGGAAGTCAGTGCAGTTGGTGTGTAATCCAGATAAAAGACCAGGAAGTCAGTGCAGTTGGTGTATAATCCAGACAAAAGACCAGGAAGTCAGTGCAGTTTTAACTTGTACATTTATGGTTCGGTTGCAGCAATTGTCAACCATTTCGATAGACGCGGTCATGTCCTTTGCCTCATCTGATACGCTCGGAAAGGAGCCTGAAATGTGCAATACAAATAAAAGGTAGGCTCGATTGCAATGCTGTACGTTAAAAGTAGAGCATTATAGACACCGGTATATAGTAGGGATGCAAACGAATATTCGAATATGCGATCAAACGTTTGGTATTCGAATGTCAAAATGGGTATTCGAATATTCGAGAAAAAAAGTTCAATAAAGAGAATAAAAAACCGTTTGCCTACAACACAGTTGTTGTTTATAAAGTTCTTTTGTCTTATTTTTACAACGACCCTAATGCCAGAGGTGTGAATGAGACGACAATACACTAAACACACGTCATATGTCATTTAGGGACATATCGTCGGGTACTATAAAAAGTCCCCCCACTTTTACAATAACTGGCTAGTATTCGGCTTTAACACCAATGTGTTGTCTTGGCTAAAAATTAAGCTGTGCAACTTAGCTCAAATCGCCGTGATGATATGAATGCCATGTGTTACAATACTGTTTTACATATATGTGCTTAAAATTGTTTTTCATGTTTCGATACAATGTTCGTGCTTTAAAATGTAAATGTACAGTATAGCGTTTTATGATATATTTCCTCTTTTGTTGTACAATAAATGAGTCAAATCCACATATGTTTTTGCTTTATTATTTTACTAGTTCCCGAGTTGATTTGAGCTTTCTATAGTTATATTTAGTCAATTTAGAAGTCAATATCAGAACGAGGCTGCTTGTCATGCGGAAAGACTCTCCATTGGCGCAAAACGCTATTTGAATAGGAATCCATATAATTTCACATTGTTTACAGAAATAAAGACAGCGGAATTGAAATTATTTGATTGTGTTGTTTGTATGTTTATAATGTATTGTGTTATTTTCTTCCTGAAAATGGAGAATTTCAAAGGCTCATTTCGGGAAATCAGGGTCCGCTGTGCGTACTAGCTACGACAAAGTTGGGTAAAAATGCCCCGGCTATTACTTTGGGGACTAATAATAATAGTAGTTTACCACATCTTCTGAAATAAGTATTTCGGTCATCGAATATTCGATCGAAAGAATTACCGAATATCAATTTTGCCATTCGTTTGCATCCCTAGTATATAGTAAATCAATGGTAAACGTCTTTGAATGCCCCAGTAATGACTATAATGGCGATAACGACGATTATGCAAAACAAAAAAAGCTAGTAAGACCCCAGAAATGGTATCAAAATGTTGAATACAATTGAATTAAATGAGACAGAACCATTTATCCATACTGGAGAGATAACTCCACAGTCTCCTCTATCAGGACATTTATTAAAAATAGTAGCGTTAGGTGCAGAATACCAGTCTTGCTGCAAAGAGTAATCGCACTGTTGTCCTGTTGCAGGTGTGTCTTTAGCATAACAATGGGCATTTCTATACCCCAAATAGGAATAATCTGTAATATCTTTGTGTGCTCCTGGCCTGTACGGATCTAATGGGGTAGCTAAAAGAAATTTAAAATCTACAATTTAAGCTTTTCAAACGTATACAATGAATGTGGTCGTGGTATTTTAATATTGAAACAATTTATAGCACATCTGTTTTAAAACCTAGTTTAATGTGACTTTATCACAGAACGGTTTTAGATGTGGACCAATCGAGTGATAAAGAAGTTTATATTTCATGTCAAATATAGATACACTAGAGTCTTGCATTTCCTTCTGCGAATTGTTACGAACCTGCTTAGTATATGACCGACATAAGACAATATGGGTATTAATTACAAAAATGAAAACAATGAAAAAGAGATTCATCATTTGACATACCTTCACGAATTCCGAATACAACAAATAAGAACAAAATTTGTGTTCGTTTCATGACGAACAATTTATTCACAATGTGATGGTTTCGTTCTGTTTCGTTATTGATGATATTTATTAACAGAGAGTATTTCCAATTTGGGTTTAACTAAAGAGGTCGTTAAATAAGGTTTTATTAATTGCCGCTTCTTTTACAAAAACATGCAAAAACTTGAAACTTGCAAAATAGACTTCTGGAAATCATTTTGTTGGTTTAGGTGTATATTGAATGATGGAACCTGTGTTTATTGAATAATGGAACCTGTGTATATTGAATGATGGAACCTGTGTATATTGAATGATGGAACCTGTGTTTATTGAATGATGGAACCTGTGTATATTGAATGATGGAACCTGTGTTGTTTTAGTATTAGAGCACAATTATATTTTATCAAATACTAAAGCAAATAAATGTGATTGGCATAAGTTGACATAGCAAGGCATGTTGCGAAATTAAATTAGCGGTTGTTTGTCTCATATTTCATCGAATATAGCGATCGAAGGTTGACATAGGCTGATTAATATTAAATGCATCTGTTTTCTTTACAATATTTGAATGCATTTCTATAAACGTTTTCAGATATAATGGAAGCAGGCTATCTTAAAATCTTTAATCACATACAAGGTGAGATTTTAAATAAAATAAACCAACTTTATTAAATTAACTGTATTATAAATGAAGTGTCAACGATTTCAGACTCCAAATGATTTTATGGCCTGGATTCTTTGCTAGAGAGTAGATGAAACCTTCAAGAAATTACACCATGGTTTTCTCCAAAAAAAATAACCTTCACCCTCACAAACAGCCCTCTGTTCCACGTTTACTTGATGATGTCATATAATAGGAAGTGGGGCATATAGGTCAGATGGTTTGTCGTTTTCTGCACAATAACTAGAACAGCTTAATCTCGGACAATAGAGCATCAGTGGTGAGCGTGGGTGATCAGTAACTGATCCTCATTGTATTGCGGGTATGGAGGAGAAAGGTCACATAAATATTATGAAAAATATTTGTTCAATAAATCGACAACGGTGGGAACACTGATGTTGAGGCCAGTAGGAGGAACACTGATGTTGAGGCCAGTAGGGGGAACACTGATGTTGAGGCCAGTAGGGGGGACTGGGGGACACTGATATTGAGGCCAGTAGGGGGAACACTGATGTTGAGGCCAGTAGGGGGAACACTGATGTTGAGGCCAGTAGGGGGGACTGGGGGACACTGATATTGAGGCCAGTAGGGGGGACTGGGGGACACTGATATTGAGGCCAGTAGGGGGAACACTGATGTTGAGGCCAGTAGGGGGGACTGGGGGACACTGATATTGAGGCCAGTAGGGGGAACACTGATGTTGAGGCCAGTAGGGGGAACACTGATGCTGAGGCCAGTAGGGGGGACTGGGGGACACTGATATTGAGGCCAGTAGGGGGAACACTGATGTTGAGGCCAGTAGGGGGGGGGGGGCACTGATATTGAGGCCAGTAGGGGGGGGGCACTGATGTTGAGGCCAGTAGGGGGGGGGGCACTGATGTTGAGGCCAGTAGGAGGGACACTGACATTGAGGCCAGTAGGGAGAACACTGGTGTTGAGGCCAGTAGGGGGAACACTGATGTTGAGGCCAGTAGGGGGAACACTGATGTTGTGGCCGGTAGGGGGGACACTGACATTGAGGCCAGTAGGGGGAACACTGATGTTGACATGGCAGGCTTTGATGGCTCTGTAAAACATATACCGTTGACACGGCAGACTTTGATTCCGTTGTCAAGGCATGATTTGATTGCTGGGGGAACCATATAATTTTAATACGACAGGTTTGGCTTGCGTAACTTATGAATAACGTTTGACTATAAGTAGTTGTGTTCTAAAGGTTTGCTTTATAATTCAATAAAATAAACAGAAACTACTTTTTTTACACTTTTGGCAATGAAGGTTTCACTTTAAATACGTTTTCGAAATAGTAAATACTAGTTTTTACCCTTGTTTGAAACGCATTTAAATGGTATGAATACTTTATAGATTGAATATATAACCTATCACAATTGACTAAATGAAGACATGATATGATATAGAAGTAGTATTTGAGTAATAAGATAATAAATGCTTTAAGGGAGCGAACGGTGTTTGGTCGGTCCGAGTACGCGGCTGAATCCACATCATTCTGACAAAAATACTAGCCAAAGTTGCAGTATGCGAACTTGACCCCATGTCCATTTTAGTACTAAATAAAGCACCTCAGAATGCAGCAGACTGCACAATGGTTTACAAAATTTTGTAACCCCCCTACTTACCGTTATTTGCTCCACATAAATGTGTTCTAAAGTTTTTAGGATATTTTAAATATGAAAATATATCAAGTAAACAAGTTAAAGTAAATAAAAGTTTTTTTTGCGCGGGGGTGGGGGCACACTTGTTCATAATCTACAAAGCCGGCGACAGAAACATGGCGATTGTAGAGCGGAATGCGCGTCATGATTGTTTTAAAAGATAGAATCTTCGCTAGATGCAAGTCGGCAATTCCTGGTTCAATTACTTTCGCTTTTGAAAACCATAAAATCAAAATGCACTCGGTATGCTAAACATATTGCTAGTAGACATACCATACCAAAACCTTACAACTTGTATACTTGTTTTAAATGTTATTCTGCTATTCATATAACTCATTTTACTCCCTTTAAAATACATAACATTAAGATAGAAAAGCAAGGAATTGGCTTATAAAACAATTCCATCACAGAATGCCCCAAGACGGCCGACTCCGGGGCTAAATTATGGGTGATAGACGCAACAGTTGTTCCAGTTGGCTTGCTGGCAGCTATAGTAGCTGCAGCTTACTGTTACAGAACGTAAGTGCGTTGTTCCTTCCAGAATACTGCTTTAAAGTGTTATTAACTTAATATATTCAAAAGTCAGCTATTGTTATTGCACATTATTATATCATTGTTTTCATATCATTAATGCTCTAAAGTCACGTATGTGCGTGCGTGTGTGCATACGCCAACTACGAACACATGCATGAATAAGTGAATCAATAAATTTATGTACTTACGTATGATATTACAGTTCAGAATAACGATAAATAAAATACGAACAGCCATAGCTCTGTCTGTTTATTAACAAAATATTACCTTATCTTTTAATCAGAAATCTGTACCCTTTTAAATAATGCCCAAAATACATGTGGTCACCTTATTACTACTGTTTGCAAATGTACTTAGCAAAGAGTACTTGTCTATCAGTTAGTATACTCACGTTAACAATGTCATTTATCAACAAAGACAGTCAATAAAAACCGCTCCAAAAGAGGCTCGAACTGTAAGTGTTCGGCATTTACAGAGGTTTGTGCGTTGTTGTTGTTATTGGTGTTGTTATTAATGTTGTCGGTAAGTTTAAAAAGGTCTGCACCGCCCTATAATTGCTGCATTTTGGCTTGACCCCGTTAAATCCCCAAGTGTGAATTAAACATAATTTTGTATCCAAATGGATTCTTTTGTAACCGTGCCGTCTTTATGAGCGTAATTCAAGGCTACGATTTTATTGGTCAGTTGAATGCAAACAGTACATGTATGGATGCTTTGCGGGGGTATGAGCCCCGCGCCTCTGTTGTAGTAAGTTCATGGTTATAAGTCATAAGCATATATATACCAGCTCGTTGATAACTGCAGTCGGCTTCCATGGATGTGGGCAGTCGATTGACAGGCTCTATATGTTGCACTTGATTTGAAAATTTCTTGTCAGATTTCGACGAACATAAATCCATGATTATATAATGTATTACTGATTTGGAATGCTAAGTTCATTTATAAAAAGTAAACAGTATCAATGACACAGACGAATGAAAGCCTTGTTAACATCGGATACCTAGCATTGTACATTAAAGTAATTATATGTGAAAATTTGAAATGCAAATACCTTTAAATACCTACTGAAATGTGTTTTAATACCTTCAAGGTCATGTGTATCAATTTTATAAAGACTGAATTTTCCGGTCAGTGAAGCAATTCAAGCAATTTTCATCGGTTACATCCATTGTTACATTCGCACAGTCATACTTCGATTTATATAGGAAACAGTGGGGTTTGGGAAAGACGGAACACCCCCACGATGTATCGTAGAGGTACATACATGTATGACTGTTATGCCCCTCATTTATCTGTAATTGTTTTCTATTGGTATCTACTAAATGTTGCATTCAACCAAATGGATCAGCAAACTCGTTATGTGATCAAATAACCTCCAAACAAAATAATGTCATTCAATTTTAAAAATGCTAAAAGTACGTGATATTTATTGCATACACATTGTGAAGAAAGCTATATTATAATGCTTAGTCCATCTCAATGTTTTGGGGTTGCCTTTTCTTCTACATATCTACTTTAATTAATTAGAACCAGAAATTTCTATGATGAATTATAGACAATTACGATTTTGGTCGTATACATAATTAAATCTTAATTTACATTGTTCATTCAGTTAATGACACTTTCATCTCAATATTAGTTCCATTTATTGGTCTTACACCATGAAATGGCCGGAATACATTTGTTCACTCTTGACCACGAACCCTCTCCTTTAAGATAAACAACAATGTAGTGGTATGTGGTTTACAATAAAACCACGGGGCTAGTTCCCTGTAAGTCTGACATTTATGACATACTCCATATTAATGGGCGTACGTGTCTTGTTTGATATTTATTAACAGCGCGGAAAATTAGCAGAGGGATGTCCATAATGTAATTATATTTGTTTTATACATATTGAATTATTCTTATGCTGGACATATTTCTATTTTAACATGAATATGTTTTAAAAACGATTTGTAGTTAGACCATTTAACATTTTTAACATAATTTCAACCAAGTGTTTTTGTTTTTAAATAGGGTTTAGAAACTGTCACTGATTGTTTGAATATCTATATTCCTATCGACCCTCATGCAGTGTGACTCAGTAGCCACCATTATTGTAACAAATGTTTATACCTTCACGTTGAAAGTATGATATGTAAAATTAATATCAATTTCAAACATTAAAAACGTCTTTTCTCAGCGTTTCATATTTTTTTCGAAAACAGTTGTCATTGAAGTTAATTGCAACAATACTCCGCTAAAAGCTTACAGCAGGTTTACTACATAGAGTCATTTGTTAACAACATTAACTGCGTCACAGCTATTTGCCTGAATGACAGGCTATGTTCAATGTTAATGAATGTGTATGTCATTCTGTTGTTAAGCAAACCTAATTAAGTAGAAAGACGATAAGGAACGTTGCATTTTAATTTTCTTTTGCATACATTGTCATATAACTGTATTCAAATTACGTCAAACTTTTATCATTCAGTGGATACTTTAGGGACGATATGGTGATAAAAGTGATACAAAATGTTACAGGATCGGATTATACTATATTATTTTTGGAGTAGTGTGATTGTACAATAATATTCAAGTTTCAACAATCATGCATCGCATTATAAAAATACTAATAACTATAGCTTTTAATATTGGGTCTGTCAATAACCAGCGCGCGGCGTCAGACTGTACCTTCGACATTTGTGTGATGTCACCTTGTCTCAATGATGGCACGTGTTACCTAGACGACGCGTGTAACTTCCGGTGTGCGTGTCCCCATGGCTACAAGGGCGAACGGTGCGAAACTGTTTCCATGGTAACGGAATTAGGAGAAGACGAGAATCGAAATCTGCCGAAATCAGCAATAAGAGTTCCAGTAAGTCTAGAAACTCACCTTGAAAATCTGGAAGATACATTTCAAAATCGGACGTGTGAAGTAAATGACAATACCATAACATGTTCGCATGGTGTGTGTACCCCGAATGCCATAGGCTCACTCTGCAGTTGTGATACTGGTTGGACTGGTTCGTTATGTGATTCGGCAATACCGGAAAATAAAGTCGCTGGTGAACCAGTCCCAAACAGTGGAATTGTTGGACCAAGAAATAGAGACGATAAAACCGGTGTCTCTTCACTTTCTGATTCAGTGCTTGCACAAGTGGCCGAATTAAAAGCTAAAATAGACAAAAGCGGAAACAATCAAAATAAAGATTTATATGCAAAGACAAAACCAAACGAAAACAACTTATTTTCTATAATGTTCGATAAGACGTTAGCCCCAACAACGAAATCTCATAGCATCAGTTCTAAATTTTCAAAACAATCTGCACAACAGAAGCCGTTCGGACTTCCGAAACTTACAGACACAACACTCCTCTACCCACGCTATAATGCGTGCCAAGAGGGATCCCCGAGGCGCCCAATGTCAGAGCGTAAGTGCCCGTCGCAGCCATTGACCCACGCGTGCGTTTATGGCAAGTGTATAGAGGAAGTGGGGGACCATGGAGGCTGGAGCGGCGCCATCTTCACGTGCGAGTGTGACGTAGGTGCCAGAAGTATGTATAGTTCCGTGTATATATTCAACTTTAAACAAGAACTGAATTCTTTCAAAGCCTTGAAGATTGCCAAACCTTTCTAAAATTGCGCATAAGAGGTATAGGTCAAAATTACTATATGAAAAAATGTTCTTTTCTTAAACAATTAAACATAGTATGATTAGCAGCAGATATTGCATTATCGTCTTTGTAGTGTAAAACAATATTTTCATCATCGCCGCCGTCGTCAGTTTTACCTACATTAACTATTAGTCTTAAAATGAGCCCAGTATAAACTTTATTCATTGTTCAGGAAGTAAATGTAACAAGTATGGACAATTGGCACATTCATCTTAATGTTAAACAAGGATGACAAGGCAACGACGGTGGTACAATGTGGTTATGTCTGGATATAAATAAAGGAAAAAAAAACGCCAAACACTTGCTGCGGTATTTTGTAAGGTTACCTTGTGCACAAGCCTAAGACAAGATAGCTAGTGCGGGCTTTCCGTTGAACGGGACTATGGTCGGTAATACTCCAATAATCATCCATGAGAACTCAACATCGGCGATTATCTATTTGGATCATGATGAAATTTCATTGAACTATATTATTTTACTTAAAATTCCGTGAAGCACACATGTTTGTTCCCATTTGTTAAGTTATAGCATTATATAATCAAAATGATGCACTTTAGGGATACACAAATCATTAATGTTCTTAATTTACTCTAATGCCATTCACAACTTAACGCAAATCTTGGTAAATATACGACATAGGTAAATAAATAAATACAATGTACATATAAAATATAGGTTCTTGAAATAAACATAAACGATATTTTAATACCATTATTCTGTATTGAAATACATTTTAATTTACTTGCGAATCGGTGATCGATTATGATAATTTCGATAATCCTTTATTTTTTTCTATTATCAAATTGTTGATAAATATTTCTTCACCTGGGGCCCGTTATATTAAAGGATTCTAGTCATTACTTCCCATATCTTAAATCTGTATGTTTTTTTATATTTTTATTTTCACTCGAATCACTCAAGTATGCAGCAAAATAATGAATCTATGCTACCTAAACTCAAACATAAGATATTTATTAAATCAGTCACCTGATACTTGTAGCTGTCATAATCTGTCATTGTTCTGTATCGCTATTAAAACACACACACAAGGAGCATCTAGTGCATATACCAAATTCACTTTACTTATAATTAAGCAGTAATTAATGAAGTCATCCATTAAGTATTTCACAATAATTTATGTAAACATGGAAATAGCTTTTTAAAATTTAGTCTGAATACAATACATCTTATATTGACTTATAGTTAAATAAAAAATCACACTAAATTTAGGCACATATTAATACTTTTAGAGAAATAGAACAAAGAAGATTATAAGTATATGAAGTGGTAGAAATGTTTATCTCTACTTGGTCCTTCATAATGATTTAGATTTTGATTACTTTTTTTAACAGATTTTAAAGTTTGAAATAGCAGCCTAGTCATAATAGATTCTAAAAGATCAAACAATCCTCTTATGGATGGATACAATAAGTAAAACGATTGCAAAAACATGAGTAACAATTTTTTAATTCATCAAAATTTTAACCAAGTAGACAAGACTGATATCTTCGATTTATGGGCAACTTAATCGTTCAATTTTCTTGTTGCATCTCTCAAATTCATTCTTTTTAAACATTTTAACATCGAAAACGCTTTGTTGACCCTCACAAGCCCGGAATTCAAAGTGAGACTGACAGATAAAATCAGAATTGTAAATTCGTGTCAGGTCCTGCCCATCAAATACAAAGGTTAATTGAAACATTTATCACTTTGAAGTGTCTCTCGCTTCCTTGTTATAGTTTGATATCATTTTCAATGAATATCATAATTAATAACATACGATTTTAAACGTGTATTTATCTTATGAATAGAAACACGATTTATATACAACGGATGATGATGATGATGATGATGATGATGATGATGATGATGATGATGATGATTTAAGAACCTTCCCGAAAAGGAAAAAAAAGTAATTAAAGAATTTGTATACTTTACCAAATGTCACTGCAACATTCCCAATGTTGTTTTGCAATCATAATGTTGAATGATGGCACTTGAGATGCGTTACCTTACATAATTCGGTATGTTTTTGGGGAGAAGACAGATTTGCAGTGTGACGAAAATTATCAACGACCTTGTGAGATCCCTTCCTCATTATTACATTGCCGACAACAAATTAATGCATGCTTTCTTTTGATTGAAGGCTTATGTGCACAATGGGCCAGAACAGTTTTATGTCACACGATGCACTCGGGGCAAAATCTGTACACAATGTTTTGCTTGAGTCGCCTACAGCTTTATTTTTGAAACCAATAAAGCTTCCCTTAGCGACGTTGTTTACTTTACAGAAATAACTGTCCACTGTGTTGACCATTTCTGATCCATTCTGTTCTGGCTTGACGCTGATTATTAAGTGCCGTATTGACTGGTTCGTGCCATTGTGGCTATGAATGTTCAGTGTATGTGTGCACGGGATGTTCAGTGTATGTGTGCACGGGATGCTCAGTGTATGTGTGCACGGGATGCTCAGTGTATGTGTGCACGGGATGTTCATTGTATGTGTGCACGGGATGTTCATTGTATGTGTACACGGGATGTTCAGTGTATGTGTGCACGGGATGCTCAGTGAATGTGTGCACGGGATGCTCAGTGAATGTGTGCACGGGATGTTCAGTGTATGTGTACACGGGATGCTCAGTGTATGTGTGCACGGGATGCTCAGTGTATGTGTACACGGGATGCTCAGTGTATGTGTGCACGGGATGCTCAGTGTATGTGTGCACGGGATGCTCAGTGTATGTGTGCACGGGATGCTCAGTGTATGTGTGCACGGGATGTTCAGTGTATGTGTACACGGGATGCTCAGTGTATGTGTGCACGGGATGTTCAGTGTATGTGTGCACGGAATGTTCAGTGAATGTGTGCACAGGATGTTCAGTGTATGTGTGCACGGGATGTTCATTTTATGTGTGCACGGGATGTTCAGTGTATGTGTGCACGGGATGTTCATTGTATGTGTGCACGGGATGTTCAGTGTATGTGTGCACGGGATGTTCAGTGTATGTGTGCACGGGATGTTCATTGTATGTGTACACGGGATGTTCAGTGTATGTGTGCACGGGATGTTCATTGTATGTGTGCACGGGATGTTCAGTGTATGTGTGCACGGGATGTTCATTGTATGTGTACACGGGATGTTCATTGTTTGTGTGCACGGGATGTTCATTGTATGTGTGCACGGGATGTTCATTGTATGTGTGCACGGGATGTTCAGTGTATGTGTGCACGGGATGTTCATTGTATGTGTGCACGAGATGTTCATTGTATGTGTGCACGGGATGTTCAGTGAATGTGTGCACGGGATGTTCATTGTATGTGTACACGGGATGTTCAGTGTATGTGTGCACGGGATGTTCATTGTATGTGTACACGGGATGTTCAGTGTATGTGTGCACGGGATGTTCAGTGAATGTGTGCACGGGATGTTCATTGTATGTGTACACGGGATGCTCAGTGTATGTGTGCACGGGATGTTCATTGTATGTGTACACGGGATGCTCAGTGTATGTGTACACGGGATGCTCAGTGAATGTGTGCACGGGATGTTCAGTGTATGTATGCACGGGATGTTCAGTGTATGTGTGCACGGGATGTTCAGTGTATGTGTACACGGGATGCTCAGTGTATGTATGCACGGAATGTTCAGTGTATGTGTGCACGGGATGTTCAGTGTATGTGTGCACGGGATGCTCATTGTATGTGTACACGGGATGTTCAGTGTATGTATGCACGGGATGCTCATTGTATGTGTACACGGGATGTTCAGTGTATGTGTGCACGGGATGCTCATTGTATGTGTACACGGGATGCTCAGTGTATGTATGCACGGGATGCTCAGTGTATGTGTACACGGGATGTTCAGTGTATGTGTGCACGGGATGCTCAGTGTATGTGTGCACGGGATGTTCAGTGTATGTATGCACGGGATGTTCAGTGTATGTATGCACGGGATGTTCAGTGTATGTGTGCACGGGATGTTCATTGTATGTGTACACGGGATGTTCATTGTATTTGTACACGGGATGCTCAGTGTATGTGTGCACGGGATGTTCAGTGTATGTATGCACGGGATGTTCAGTGTATGTATGCACGGAATGTTCAGTGTATGTGTGCACGGGATGTTCAGTGTATGTATGCACGGGATGCTCATTGTATGTGTACACGGGATGTTCAGTGTATGTGTACACGGGATGCTCAGTGTATGTATGCACGGAATGTTCAGTGTATGTGTGCACGGGATGTTCAGTGTATGTGTGCACGGGATGCTCATTGTATGTGTACACGGGATGTTCAGTGTATGTGTGCACGGGATGCTCATTGTATGTATGCACGGGATGTTCAGTGTATGTGTGCACGGGATGTTCAGTGTATGTATGCACGGGATGTTCAGTGTATGTGTACACGGGATGTTCAGTGTATGTATGCACGGGATGCTCAGTGTATGTGTGCACGGGATGTTCAGTGTATGTGTGCATGGGATGTTCAGTGTATGTATGCACGGGATGTTCAGTGTATGTGTGCACGGGATGCTCAGTGTGTGTGTGCACGGGATGTTCACTGTATGTATGCACGGGATGCTCAGTGTATGTGTACACGGGATGCTCAGTGTATGTGTGCACGGGATGTTCAGTGTATGTGTACATGGGATGCTCAGTGTATGTATGCACGGGATGTTCAGTGTATGTGTGCACGGGATGTTCAGTGTATGTGTGCACGGGATGTTCAGTGTATGTATGCACGGAATGTTCAGTGTATGTGTGCACGGGATGTTCAGTGTATGTGTACACGGGATGCTCAGTGTATGTATGCACGGGATGTTCAGTGTATGTGTACACGGGATGTTCAGTGTATGTATGCACGGGATGTTCAGTGTATGTGTGCACGGGATGTTCAGTGTATGTGTACACGGGATGCTCAGTGTATGTATGCACGGGATGTTCAGTGTATGTGTACACGGGATGTTCAGTGTATGTATGCACGGGATGTTCAGTGTATGTGTGCACGGGATGCTCATTGTATGTGTACACGGGATGTTCAGTGTATGTATGCACGGGATGTTCAGTGTATGTGTGCACGGGATGTTCAGTGTATGTGTGCACGGGATGCTCATTGTATGTGTACACGGGATGTTCAGTGTATGTATGCACGGGATGTTCAGTGTATGTATGCACGGGATGTTCATTGTATGTGTACACGGGATGTTCAGTGTATGTGTACACGGGATGTTCAGTGTATGTATGCACGGAATGTTCAGTGTATGTGTGCACAGGATGTTCATTGTATGTGTACACGGGATGCTCAGTGTATGTGTACACGGGATGCTCAGTGAATGTGTGCACGGGATGTTCAGTGTATGTATGCACGGGATGTTCAGTGTATGTGTGCACGGGATGTTCAGTGTATGTGTACACGGGATGCTCAGTGTATGTATGCACGGAATGTTCAGTGTATGTGTGCACGGGATGTTCAGTGTATGTGTGCACGGGATGCTCATTGTATGTGTACACGGGATGTTCAGTGTATGTATGCACGGGATGCTCATTGTATGTGTACACGGGATGTTCAGTGTATGTGTGCACGGGATGCTCATTGTATGTGTACACGGGATGCTCAGTGTATGTATGCACGGGATGCTCAGTGTATGTGTACACGGGATGTTCAGTGTATGTGTACACGGGATGCTCAGTGTATGTGTGCACGGGATGTTCAGTGTATGTATGCACGGGATGTTCAGTGTATGTATGCACGGGATGTTCAGTGTATGTGTGCACGGGATGTTCATTGTATGTGTACACGGGATGTTCATTGTATTTGTACACGGGATGCTCAGTGTATGTGTGCACGGGATGTTTAGTGTATGTATGCACGGGATGTTCAGTGTATGTATGCACGGAATGTTCAGTGTATGTGTGCACGGGATGTTCAGTGTATGTGTGCACGGGATGCTCAGTGTATGTGTACACGGGATGTTCAGTGTATGTGTACACGGGATGCTCAGTGTATGTATGCACGGAATGTTCAGTGTATGTGTGCACGGGATGTTCAGTGTATGTGTGCACGGGATGCTCATTGTATGTGTACACGGGATGTTCAGTGTATGTGTGCACGGGATGCTCATTGTATGTATGCACGGGATGTTCAGTGTATGTGTGCACGGGATGTTCAGTGTATGTATGCACGGGATGTTCAGTGTATGTGTACACGGGATGTTCAGTGTATGTATGCACGGGATGCTCAGTGTATGTGTGCACGGGATGTTCAGTGTATGTGTGCACGGGATGTTCAGTGTATGTATGCACGGGATGTTCAGTGTATGTGTGCACGGGATGCTCAGTGTGTGTGTGCACGGGATGTTCAGTGTATGTATGCACGGGATGCTCAGTGTATGTGTACACGGGATGCTCAGTGTATGTGTGCACGGGATGTTCAGTGTATGTGTACACGGGATGCTCAGTGTATGTATGCACGGGATGTTCAGTGTATGTGTGCACGGGATGTTCAGTGTATGTATGCACGGAATGTTCAGTGTATGTGTGCACGGGATGTTCAGTGTATGTGTACACGGGATGCTCAGTGTATGTGTGCACGGGATGTTCAGTGTATGTGTACACGGGATGTTCAGTGTATGTATGCACGGGATGTTCAGTGTATGTGTGCACGGGATGTTCAGTGTATGTGTACACGGGATGCTCAGTGTATGTATGCACGGGATGTTCAGTGTATGTGTACACGGGATGTTCAGTGTATGTATGCACGGGATGTTCAGTGTATGTGTGCACGGGATGTTCAGTGTATGTGTACACGGGATGTTCAGTGTATGTATGCACGGGATGTTCAGTGTATGTGTGCACGGGATGTTCAGTGTATGTGTGCACGGGATGCTCATTGTATGTGTACACGGGATGTTCAGTGTATGTATGCACGGGATGTTCAGTGTATGTATGCACGGGATGTTCAGTGTATGTGTACACGGGATGTTCAGTGTATGTGTACACGGGATGTTCAGTGTATGTATGCACGGAATGTTCAGTGTATGTATGCACGGGATGTTCAGTGTATGTGTGCACGGGATGCTCAGTGTATGTGTGCACGGGATGTTCAGTGTATGTATGCACGGGATGCTCAGTGTATGTGTACACGGGATGTTCAGTGTATGTATGCACGGGATGTTCAGTGTATGTATGCACGGGATGTTCAGTGTATGTGTGCACGGGAAGCTCAGTGTATGTGTGCACGGGATGCTCAGTGTATGTGTGCACGGGATGCTCAGTGTATGTGTGCACGGGATGCTCAGTGTATGTGTGCACGGGATGCTCAGTGTATGTGTGCACGGGATGCTCAGTGTATGTGTGCACGGGATGCTCAGTGTATGTGTGCACGGGATGCTCATTGTATGTGTACACGGGATGTTCAGTGTATGTATGCACGGGATGTTCAGTGTATGTGTGCACGGGATGTTCAGTGTATGTGTGCACGGGATGTTCAGTGTATGTGTGCACGGAATGTTCAGTGTATGTGTGCACGGGATGTTCAGTGTATGTATGCACGGAATGTTCAGTGTATGTGTGCACGGGATGCTCATTGTATGTGTACACGGGATGTTCAGTGTATGTGTGCACGGGATGTTCAGTGTATGTGTGCGTTCAATTGATATTAATATGTATCCACATGGAATCATAATTTTTGACGAGAAGGTAAGAACTCAGCAAAAGGAAAACAAAACAATTTGATAAATGGGTAGCTTTATAAATGAGGTCGCTATTGTATTTAATTGTGTAATGATTAAAAGATGATCCGAAACGGTGCTACACTCTAAGTTAACATCGGTGGTATATGAATATCATCCTATTACCCATCAAGATAAAGTCCAATGTTTTACGTGATTGCCTTAATTTGTAAGTTTCCGGACCGGTTCTTGCTACCGGACGAAACCTGTGCCTCGTTATGTTCTTCTACGTGCGTTTTTCGGTCTTGATGTCCCTGCCGGACGTGACGTCAGCATTGAAGTCACTGAAGAATAACTACGTTCCTGTTAAAGAATGTCTGTCTATTATTCCATACAAACTGTCCATGTTTTAAAATAGCTTCCGATGCCATAGTTCACTGGTAACATGTGTACAGAAAAAAGAAATATCGCCATAGAGTCGGTGAGGTTAGGTCGTCACATACTGTATAAGCGTTGTAGAGTCGGAGAGGTTAGGGCGTGACATACTGTATAAGCGTTGTAGAGTCGGAGAGGTTAGGTCGTCACATACTGTATAAGCGTTGTAACCGCAATGAATTGGGTTCATAAATGAGTTTGATTTGTTCAAAAGCTTAGTCGATATTGTGCTTATCAAACACATAACTTAGGCTTCCAGCAGGTGACTTTGTGCCTGATATAAAGAAACGGCGAGAAAGAGAGAACCATTTAAATACAAAATACGTTTGGTTATTAAACATGTAGCGAATTTCCCACCATCAACAATGAACTATTTTTTATAATAAACAGTAAACAGATTTTAATTCTTGAGTTTTATCCTAATCTCACACAAATGTCTGCCTAGAAACACGATGTGACGAGCTCTGTTGTCTGGACTGTGGCGAGAACGGACGGTGTAACTTACACGGCGACCAGGGCGAAAGAAAGCCGGTGTGCGACTGTATGCCGCGGTACATCGGAGAGAGATGCGAAACGTTCGTACCACACCCAGTCAGTAAGTAAAGTCATTATTTGGTCTCCAAAATCAAGGTTGCAAGTCATTGGCTTGTCGCACTCGATCTCTTGATGATGTTCGAAATTGTGATGCTTAAGGTTCAAGGTTTTGCGTATACAAAAGGACACACCTTAAACATTGCCTAATGCATAATAAGTGATTTTGTTCACACGTAAAAGGTTGAACCGGCGGTTACTTCTTTATTCATATTCATATCAAGATACCACGTAACAGTCAGGACGACATACTCACGCATTATGGCTTTAGAAACAAGACAGCATACAACAGCGTAAATATTCAGTTTAGCTTCAGGAAATAGAATTATAATGAAACAAACATCAGTTATACATTTCCCTTTCGGCACATTTTTGTTTTGTGTTTATCAGAGGATGGAGGCTACACTATGTAAAATATACATTTGCGTCTAAGTCATGAAGTATGGAAGGAATGTAAATGAAAAGAACAGGGACAGGCCCCTCAACCAACAATTACCATGATTTGAATAAGTAGTGGCAAGTATGAACAACCATGATTTGAATATATAATTGCAAGTATAAACTACATAGTTTCTGGTGACTAAAGTTTCCATGGCTACTTGGTTATGTCTGGTCTCTGTAATTTTCATGGCTACTTGCCTAAGCCTGGTCCCTGTAGTTTCCATGGCTACTTGGCCAAGCCTGGTTCCTGAAGTTTCCATGGCTACTGGACTGAGCCTGGTTTCTGTAGTTTCCATGTCTTCTTGCCTAAGCCTGGTTCCTGTAGTTTCCATGGCTACTTGGCTAAGCCTGGTTCATGTAGTTTCCATGGCTACTGGGCTAAGCCTGGTATCTGTAGTTTCCATGACTACTTGGCTAAGTCTGGTTCCTGTAGTTTCCATGGCTACTGGGCTAAGTCTGGTTCCTGTAGTTTCCATGGCTACTGGGCTAAGTCTGGTTCCTGTAGTTTCCATGGATACTGGGCTTAGCCTGGTTCCTGTAGTTTCCATGGCTACTGGGCTAAGTCTGGTTCCTGTAGTTTCCATGGATACTGGGCTTAGCCTGGTTCATGTAGTTTCCATGGCTACTGGGCTAAGTCTGGTTCCTGTAGTTTCCATGGATACTGGGCTTAGCCTGGTTCATGTAGTTTCCATGGCTACTGGGCTAAGCCTGGTATCTGTAGTTTCCATGACTACTGGGCTAAGCCTGGTTCCTGTAGATTTCATGGCTACTGGGCTAAGTCTGGTTCCTGTAGTTTCCATGGCTACTGGGCTAAGCCTGGTATCTGGAGTTTCAATGACTACTTGACTAAGCCTGGTTCCTGTAGCTTCCATGTCTACTACGCCTAGCCTGGTTACTGTAGTTTCCATGTCTTCTTGCCTAAGCCTGGTTCCTGTAGTTTCCATGGCTACTTGGCTTAGCCTGGTTCCTGTAGTCTCCATGGCTATTGGGCTAAGTCTGGTTCCTGTAGTCTCCATGGCTACTTGGCTTAGTCTGGTTCCTGTAGTCTCCATGGCTATTGGGCTAAGTCTGGTTCCTGTAGTCTCCATGGCTACTTGGCTTAGTCTGGTTCCTGTAGTTTCCATGGCTACTGGGCTAAGCTTGGTATCTGTGGTTTCCATGGCTACTGGGCTAAGCTTGGTATCTGTAGTTTCCTTGACTACTTGACTAAGCCTGGTTCCTGTAGCTTCCATGGCTACTACGCCTAGCCTGGTTACTGTAGTTTCCATGGCTGCTTGGCTAAGCCTGGTATCTGTAGCTTCCATGGCTACTACGCCTAGCCTGGTTCCTGTAGCTTCCATGGCTACTACGCCTAGCCTGGTTACTGTAGTTTCCATGGCTGCTTGGCTAAGCCTGGTATCTGTAGCTTCCATGGCTACTACGCCTAGCCTGGTTCCTGTAGCTTCCATGGCTACTACGCCTAGCCTGGTATCTGTAGTTTCCATGGCTACTGGGCTAAGCCTGGTATCTGTAGATTTCATGGCTACTGGGCTAAGTCTGGTTCCTGTAGTTTCCATGGCTACTTGGCTAAGCCTGGTATCTGTAGTTTCCTTGACTACTTGACTAAGCCTGGTTCCTGTAGCTTCCATGGCTACTACGCCTAGCCTGGTTACTGTAGTTTCCATGGCTGCTTGGCTAAGCCTGGTTCCTGTAGCTTCCATGGCTACTACGCCTAGCCTGGTTCCTGTAGCTTCCATGGCTACTTGACTAAGCCTGGTTCCTGTAGCTTCCATGGCTACTACGCCTAGCCTGGTTACTGTAGTTTCCATGGCTACTTGACTAAGCCTGGTTCCTGTAGCTTCCATGGCTACTACGCCTAGCCTGGTTCCTGTAGCTTCCATGGCTACTACGCCTAGCCTGGTTACTGTAGTTTCCATGGCTACTTGGCTAAGCCTGGTTCCTGTAGCTTCCATGGCTACTACGCCTAGCCTGGTTCCTGTAGCTTCCATGGCTACTTGACTAAGCCTGGTTCCTGTAGCTTCCATGGCTACTACGCCTAGCCTGGTTACTGTAGTTTCCATGGCTACTTGACTAAGCCTGGTTCCTGTAGCTTCCATGGCTACTACGCCTAGCCTGGTTCCTGTAGCTTCCATGGCTACTTGACTAAGCCTGGTTCCTGTAGCTTCCATGGCTACTACGCCTAGCCTGGTTACTGTAGTTTCCATGGCTGCTTGGCTAATTTTGGTTCTAGTAATTTCCATAGCTACACGGCTAAGCCTGGTTACTGAAGTTTTCATGGCTACTTGCCTAAGCCTGGCTCCTGTAATTTCCATGGCTACTTGCCTAAGCCTGGCTCCTGTAGTTTCCATGGCTACTTGCCTAAGCCTGGCTCCTGTAGTTTCCATGGCTACTTGCCTAAGCCTGGCTCCTGTAGTTTCCATGGCTACTTGCCTAAGCCTGGCTCCTGTAATTTCCATGGCTACTTGCCTAAGCCTGGCTCCTGTAGTTTCCATGGCTTCTTGAATAAGCCTGGCTCCTGTAGTTTCCATGGCTTCTTGACTAAGCCTGGCTCCTGTAGTTTTCATGGCTTCTTGACTAAGCCTGGCTCCTGTAGTTTTCATGGCTTCTTGCCTAAGCCTGGCTCCTGTAGTGTTCATGGCTTCTTGACTAAGCCTGGTTCCTGTAGTTTCCATGGCTACTTGGCTAAGCTTGGCTCCTGTAGTTTCCATGGCTTCTTGCCTAAGCCTGGTCCCTGTAGTTTCCATGGCTTCTGGGCTATGCCTGGTTACTGAAGTTTTTATTGTATTATCAAGACAAAGGTAACATTCAAATAATAATAATAATAATAATAATAATAATAATAATAATAATAATAATAATAATAACAGACAGTTATAAAGTAAATAACCAACCTTTTGATTATATGTTTTGTGTAACGTAACAAACATGTCACATCTCTTGCAGGTATTGTTGAGAGGGAGGCCACGTGGTATCTATGGGTGGTTGGCTCGTGTGTGGGCGCTTTTCTCGTGCTCCTCGTGACCTCCATCGCTGCACCGTATTACATGTGGAAAAACAGAGTTATCCTCATCATGAAGATAGTGTACTACTTCCAGGGGTTTGAAGATGATGGTAGGATCGTGTTAAGATATTTAGATAATCGGACGTGTAAAGGATTTATTTAGTTTACTACAGTACTTCACTTTATATGAACCCTGTCTAATAGCATATAATAAATAAATGCTGCATGATCAAGTGTTAGATTGAATGCTTAATTATTATCACATGCCAAACTGTGCTCAACCCAACGGTACAAACCAAAATGTAAAATAAAGTACCATAACAAAACTGTGCGTAACCTTTTGAAAATGATACTAGTAACTTAATAGCTGTGTTTCTGTAAAGTTACTTGACACTTTCCTAGAAATTGATTAAGGTCATGCTTAACTTAACTTTAATGTAGAAATATTATACACATATGGGCTTATCAGGTATTAAATACGATGTGATATTCACCAGATGAAAACAATATTGACCCAGGTGTTAGCAACTAACACGTCCATAATTGGATGTGGGTTTGGATTAATTATCATTTGAAATAAATAAGTATAGTTATAAGTAAACTAAACTTCAAAATTCAAAGCGAACAGTTTACTTTCCACGATTTCTTTTCTATATTGATTTTCAACCCACATATGAAATATCTCGACTTGGTTTCCCTCCATACATATATTTAACAGTAAAGCTTTACAACATGCCTCAAATCTAACAAACCGAACTGTACCAGGTAGGAAAGACGATATAACGAGTAAAAGTGTAGGCTTTGGAATCACCAATGAAATGTTGATTACTTATTTGAAGTCAATGTAAGAAACTACAACACATGGTATTCAAAATTGTCCATCTCCCCTTTCAAACCAATGAATATTGCGTCGCCGAACTCTTGAAGCAATAACACGCCAACTACATATAGGTCAAATAATAATTTAATTTCATAAATGTTGATTACTAACTTATCTGATTTGCGACTTGCAATTATAGGTCAGATAATATCCTTGACCAATTAACCATACTATGTGTATACTACAATATCGCCTCTTTTCCTTAAACAGATGAAAAGCAGTTCGACGCTTTTGTCTCCTACAAGTCGCACCCCCGGGACGAAGGGTTCGTAGTACGAACACTCTACCAGAAACTGGAGAAGGAGCTAGGCTTCAGGCTTTGTCTGCATTACAGGGACTTCGTTCCCGGAGAAAGTGAGTAAAATTTCGAATTTTACCCGAATTGTACGTATAAAGCCCCTCTCGAGCAACGAGGTCCGATTGTGATCCGGATTTCTGTTTTTGTACATAATTTTAAAATAATAGTTATATTGCACCACACTTATCATATCAAATTTACAATATTTAACTAACAATCTCCTTACAGCGATTTCCAACAACATAATCAACGCCGTGGACGCCTCCAGGCGAACCATTCTTATACTCACTCCTCGCTATGTGGAAAGTGAATTCACCAGATTCGAATACCAGAAGGCGCAACAAGAGATGTTGAAACGGAAACACAAAATCATTCCAATATTACTAGACGATATTTCAGGTAAAGTTGTGTTATAGTGCTCGCTTCATCTCCCTTTTGTGTAGTGGAAGAATGTTTAAACAATATAATGGAAACTACAGGGACACACAAGGTAGCGAAACATATACAACGAGCCTGTTGACAAGGTTCAAGGAAACACTTTCATATTTAACGTCAATACATACTCTTGTACAAACAAAGAATGAGTGATAAACCTTAAACTTCTTAATTAATAATGCATTTATGATAACCATGGTGTAACCGTGTATTTAAAGGGGGCTGTACTCCGTATGATGAAAAAGCGAAAAAAAAAAGAGAAGAAAATTGTCGAAAACTGACATAAACTTGGAATCGATGTGTACAATACATTAATACTTACTAACTTAAGTAACACATAGATTACAATTAATTTATTTTTCGCAGTTTTTTTTCGTATTTTCCCGTATTTTCGTATTTAAAAAAATACTAGGTATGTCTACCTAGTAAAATTCATTCCTTATGCGTGATTGGCTGGTCGATGTTATCACGTGATATTACCAAGTAAGGTATATAAATATTCTAACTGGTTAGAGTGAGCCTTCGCAGCACAGTGGATACAACACTGGTCTTCAATTTTGGCGACACCGGTTCGAACCCGGTCTCCGACTCATTGTTTTTTACATTTTGGTATTTTTTTACAATTATGATATCAAAGAGTAAAACATTTTAATAAATAATTGTCCTGAGATTCGTTACAGAAAAAAGAACTGTTTTTGGTGCTTATCTGGTGTACCATCCCTTTAATAGCTGAACACGCACAAATATTAAATGAATGGTGGGTCCTAAAATATTTACAGCGATCAACTATCATCTCATAAGGTTGAAATATCGTGTTTTCTGCACCTTTAAAAAAAAGCACGGCATCCTTCATAGGAACCATTGTTTTCGATATTTATTAACCCTTTTTAGTAATTTAAAACATTTGTACTCATTGTGGTATAACATTTTTGGAGTAAGAGTATAACTTAAAGCTGCACTCTCACAGATTTAACGTTTTGACAACTTTTTTTATTTTGTGTCTTGGAACGAGCTAATTTTTGCGAAAAACGAGTTATATAAGACTGCTGACAAAAATTAGATAGCAGATTTTTATGCTTAAGTTCAAAAAATGATGTTTTATGCATTTTTCTTAAACCGCTAGCAACGGTTTAAGGCATAAAACATTAATTTTCGAACAGAAATACGAAATCTGCGATCTGATCATTTGTCAGCATTCTTATATCAGTGATTTGCAGATATTTACGCAAAATTTTGCTTATTCCAAGACAAAAAGATAAAAAGTTGTCAAAACGGAAAATCTGTGAGAGTGCAGCTTTAAACAATAGACACACACCGTCACAAAACTACAATGACGGAAAACATACGAAACGATTCGATTAAAATCGATTTATTTGCTACCGGACTTGTCAATTGAAATTTCAGTTGAATGATACTTTCAAATTATGTTCTAAAATCGGAAAACATGGATCGCAGTGTTATAACTGCAACCCTGTTAATTACCGACGTGCACACTTATTAAACGTACTAACGCATTGAGGAAATGAAAGATGCAATTGAAATACATTTACAACACATGTACTATTTCAGTTTATGTCATATGAACTTTTTTTACGATTTCAGACCTTCAATCAACTATGGATAAAAATCTGAAAGGTATCATCAATTCTGTAACGTACCTCGAATGGCCCGAGGGAGAATCTGATGACAGCAAGAAAATTGAGAAATTTTGGAAGAGGTTACTGTTGTCCATGCCGAAAAAGAAAGTTTCAGACACAGAGAGTTCTTCAACATCCAGTAGCAATGGTTCGAATGTGACGTCATCAACACAGCTTAGTCAGACAGTTTCGCTTGATATGAGCACAGGCAGAACATCCTCCAGTTCTTCAATGAGCAAGAATATTTCCTTTACTTCCTCTACCGAAAGAATTTCAGCATTGGCTGGTGAGAAAACATTTTCACCATTTGAAGACGATTCCAGTGTCTATGATGAAATAGGTAAAGTGGAAAGAGATTATATTAAGCCGCTCAGTGAGAAAGAAGAACTGGAATTGGAATATCGCTCCAATGATGATTATAATACTATTAACGACGACAAGGATAGCTATATTGATATGGAAGATGACAGATACATTGAGTTTAGGCCGGAAGATCAGGATGACTTTACAGAATCACTTATTAATGCGTTTAACGAAGGAGTTGAAAAGACAAACAGTGAAATAGAAAACAGTATTTTAAATAATGAAACACTTGATGATAACAAGCATACTAGTGTGATAATGAAACCGGGTGTAGATGACACAAGACAACCCAACGCTGTGCTACAACTTACCAACCCGGACTGTGACCTAGGCAACACAGAGCAATATGACTTTTCTAGTGTTTCCATCGATTCAAATGGTTATTTGGAATTCCAGGTTTAGCAGCATTATGTTTTTGGCCTTTCCAGTTGGTATTCTTAAGATGATTTGCTATTTGAATATGATTGTATTTGCTGTGTATTATTAAAATGAAGATAAGAAGAAATTGATGTTGTTGTGTTGATGCTTGAAATATTTTAAGAAAAAAATCGCATTAGAATTATAATCAGGGGCGGTCCAGAACCTGAGTTTAAAAGGGATGGGACCGTTATTTAGGGTCATTACCCTTTACTTGCACACCTCCCTCAGAACCGAAAATATTTGGTTTAAAATGTTGGTATGGGGTAGGGGTACTTTCCCTAGAAATGTTTGACAATTTCTATTCCGAAACGGTGCAGTTTGTGCGAATTGTATTATAAATTTCTCCAACATTGAAATAAAAAGGAAACTTGGACAATTTTAAGGAGGGGTGGGAGTGTGAGGGGCGGGAAGGGGTGGAGGTCGAGTGCAGGATGCCCGCGGACTTGCTAGTGTTTATATATAGCTGATTTTTGGATACTAAAACTGTTTGAAGTTTAAGAACAAAAATGACTTAAAGAAACAAAATTGTTCTTGTGTTAGTTTACATCCGTTCTATTACCGCGTATCGAGCACACTATCACTACATTAGGTTCGTGTTCAAAGGATTTATATTCGAAACACCTGAAATATGAAGAGTTTCGGTGTATAACTGGATCTGTCGTCTTGAAAATTGATGCACAAGTCGCGTTAAAGATGTCAATATTAGTCCACGTTTGCAAACGTATAGTGTAAGCCCTATCAATCCAGCGGTATTGATGCAGTATTTATTTTCTTTGAACCGAAGACCAGATGTCACACTCGCCTTTTATTGCAAAGAAAAAAAAGTACAAAGACGCATATGGTACATTTGTAATCAATTGTTTTGCAATAAATAACACTCGATATGCTTTATCTGGAAAATGTTTATTAGATCAACATAAATAAGAAGTGTACCACGACTCTAAACGGGAGCTTTAACGGAATTGAATATATTTTGTATTTTAATTATATATTATACGATGCTTTTTCGAATATGTTGCTTCGGAGTGGATATTGACATTAAAAGTAACTCCTACCTGTGACAAGGCAAAACAATATGTACACATATAATGTATTACCATGGTCAAACCGTTCAGATTTATTAAAGAAATTTAGGACGTTGTGATCTATCAACCATTGCTTAAGGAATCACAGGCGCACCTTTTAAGCTGAGTGTTGTTGGTGGATTTCTTCAACTAAATAGCAACTACTGTTACTAATATCTAAATCAAAATGAACTCATTCTATGAGAACAGAAACCACTTTACTTTGATCAGTCAACTAGGTGGAAACTGCACCAAGGACCTGACATGGGAGTTAAACCACGTGGTACAATGCCTAGATTCCACCAGTCACGTGCTCGGCTTCTGTTTTGGGTGGATCGCAATGGTTCTGAGTTGCGTGTCATTTACAAGGTAAGGTGGATAGTATATTTATTTGTACATACTTATATTGCTACCTCTGTATTGTACCTGTAAACCAAAATGTTCCTTCAGATCAGTATGTCAAACGTACTATTCATAACAATAACAGCGTGCTGTTTTCTCACTCTTTTACATGTTATGACGTATAACAATATCCGCGCGCTATATACTCATTCTGTTTACATGATATGACTTATAGCAACAACTGAGCGTTGTATCCTCATTATGTTTACACGATATTGCTTTATGCAATAACTGCGCGCCACATTCTCATATTGTTTACATGCTATGACTTACAGAAATAACTGAGCGTTGTATCTTCTTATATTGTTTACATGATATGACTTATAGCAATAACTGAGCGTTGTATCCTCATTATGTTTACACGATATTCCTTAAAGCAATAACCGCGCGCCATATCCTCATACTGTTTACATCATATGACTTCTAGCAATAAACGCGCGCCATATTCACATTCTTTTTACATGATATGACTTCTAGCAATAACCGCGCGCCATATCCTCATTCTGTTTACATGGTATGACTTATAGCAATAACCGCGCGCCATGTCCTCATTCTGTTTACATGATATGACTTATAGCAATAACCGCGCGCCATATCCTCTTTCTGTTTACATGATATGACTTCTAGCAATAACCGCGAGAAAAATGAGAAGAACACTGATCGTGATTATGTTGTTGGTCGTAACTGGCAGCTAGAGAAAGCAATGTAAATCACGGACGAAACCGGTGAACATTTTGAACTACATTTAAACGCTTCTGTGGTTTTAGTTATAATACATAATACAATTGTACGACTCTTCACCAATTAATGGTATTTCCAAGACAATTAACAACCAGTAAAATAAACAGGCGTAGAATTTGCAAATGGTTTAGATCACAAACAACAACAAACGCAACAACAACAAAAACTCAATAGTGAGGGTGGTCTAATAATCCCACTAAAATGAAAGTCGTGCTGGCACGACATTGGACTTTGGACATAAGGCTTTCAAAAATGAATGTCGTGTCATCTGTGTATGTATGATAAAGTTTGGCCAAAGGCATGTATTTGTTGATATTGACAATAAACTGATACTAATAATACTGGTGTCCACCTCGCACACACTGATTCGTCGATTTAAGTCATTTGAACCAAAAACTGCCTTCGAAAGCTAAACTAAATTGGAAAGAACTTGTTACAGCAGCTGCAGCAAAATATCAGAATGCAATAAATGCAATAATTTGAGTATTTTTAACAGTATATATGGCTTACACCAACGTCGCCAGAACCTTCCAGTCCAACACGGAGTCTGCATGTTCGTTATACTGCATAGCGTTGCTGAAAGTCTAGGCCTGACTGGCAGCCTATTTGCATATCAGTTACCAACTCAGGTACAACCACATTAAATATTTTATAAATGCTTATATATCAACTAACGTGCTGGCTACATTTAATTTTATACAACAAACATTGTCGACATTGAACAGGGAAACGGGGAATGTTGCAGCACGAATGAGAGGCAAAGCACAAACCTTTCTATGTGGATTTTAAATACAATATATTGATCGCCTAAGGTTTTATTATAATGCTATTAATTAGGTGGCTTCATATTGCCCCAGTTATTTGTCCGAGGTAAGCTGTATTTGCTGAGCCCGAAAGGGAGAAGGCAAATAAAGCTGACCGAGGACAAATAACTCGCCCAATATGAAATCACCTAATTAATGAGTATTTTATTAATTAACTAATACGTTTGGTACGACATTTTGGCTAAAACATTCAAATAACTTACGTTAAGTGTTTACATTCACATTGAGGCCGTATTTGTCCCTCATTTATTCATGGTGTCTGCTTTTAGTGACAATGCACGTACTGATGAATAAACCGCTTCGTCTTCCATCTGGTCGGTGTAGAGAAATATAATATTCGTAAAAACCACCAACGGGTTAAATACAACTGTAAGATCAAACCGTACAAAGCGGTTAAAGTATTTAATAGGCTAGTAATTCCAAATCGGGTTAAACGAAGCACACAATTTTCCTAACAGTCGATAAAACGGAAAACAAAATGTCTACCATTTAAAATAATTACCAGCATATTTTCATATTAGGCGAGTATCGACAGCCAATGAAAATGGTCCATTCCTCAAATCCTATATTTGGCGAGATTTGTAGCCAACAAAACGAAGGAATCTCATATTGGCCGAGTTTTGGCATAAAAGTTATATTGTCTTCAATTGGCTGGTATTGGTACCGCGATTGTCCCAGTATCGCGTCAAATACATATTAGTTGATTAATAAATCGCAATATTCTATATGATGGTGTCAAAGGTTATATCGTAATACTGGTTCCATCTCAGTATCCGGGCCTTACCTAGTAACAGTTTATAACCATTATACATTATATTTTACATTTGCCGAAAAAATGACATTCTAAACTTAGTCACTCTCGTTGACACGATGCTACGAGACAGTGGGGTCTTGTGTTGTGGAGGAAACTTGAGAAGCCGGCGATAACCCACTTGTCCGGCTTGGTGACCACTGACCTCGCATTCGCATAGGCCGAGAATTGAGCCCGCGTCGAAAGTAACAGTGTGCTTATGATGCATGCGCGTATGAACTATACAAAGCAGCGCACTAAAAGCAAACAATGTCGTGGTAAATGTCTAGGAGACAAGGCAATATTAAAGTTATAAGCCAGCCCTCTAAAGCAACAAAGACTTAAACGGGAACGAGTTTATCAGTCTGGAGAAGGATACGTCTCGCCATTGGATGTTACAGTTGACTATTTCCTATTTCAGGTTATGTTTGCACTATCCATGACCATGATGACATTTATGGCTGGCATTCATTTTTTAACGAAGACATGGCAGAACAGAAATCAAAATAAAACATGTAAGTTTGTGATTTGGCGGCAGCAAAGGTACAGCAAAAACGCCCTTATCATCAGCTCGAACTATTCGAACAAGTCAAGTTTTCCGACAAACATAAATCTGAATCTCGGATGCCTACTAACCTCGTTTTATTTCGATATCATTTGAAAGGGTTTTGTGTCAACAGAAAGAAAATATAAGAAAATCACAAAGCAATATTATAACAAACGCCTTTGCCCTTCAAAGATAGCAAACATGTCAATGGACGTCCGTCTGAAGTTGGAAATGGGAGTAGGATTGATATTGGTCTTATGTTGAAAAAAACGAGTAGATATAAAATATGTTTTAACTCTATGTGCAATGTACTGTTGGTAATATTGTTACACATTGATAATCAAATACCTCCTCCCGTTGCAACGTACACTTGGTCAATCTCCGTTTTTATTTCTTTAAAAACACCCTTTTGTCCACAGTAAGAAATTCAACTTATTTAAAGCTGCACTCTCACTGAGTTACCGTTTTTACAACTTATTTATTTTTTGTCTTGGAATGAGCAAATGTTTTAGTAAATATATGCAAACCAGTGATAAAAGATTGCTGACAAAAGATCAGATCGCAGATTTTTATATTTCTGTTCAAAAAATAATGTTTTATGGCTTAAACCGTTACTAACGGTTTAAGAAAAATGCATAAAACATCAATTTTCTAACTTAAATATGAAAATCTGTGACCTGATTTTTTGTCAGCTGTGTTTTATCACTGGTTATCATGCATTTTCACAAAAATTGGCTCGTTCCAATACAAAAAAATTAAAAAAGTTCTCAATTATTTCATTCTGTGAGAGTGCAGCTTTTAACTGGTATTTTGCTCATTACCATACTTTATCTAATTTAGTTTCTGTTTTCACTTACAGACAACTTACAAAAAAGTAATTTGAAGAAATCAAAGTTTAGAAAGTGCATGTACCCGTTATTCCTGCTTCTCCCGGCTATTTCCGTGCTCGCGCTGGGTTCCAACGTCAGTAGAGGTGAAAAAAGCGTGCTTGATACGGATGGAAAACTGCAGGTTTGACATTCTCACCTGTGTAAATTGAAGATACATGACAGTTGTATGATAAGGAATACATGGTGAACCCTGAAGGGATATTTAGCATTTGTCTATCCTTGATTGTATTGATGTGCACATTTATACAGATATCTAGGGAACAATCTCTGATTTAATAAACAAGTGAGCATATGCGTTACCTATTAATATTGATCGTAGGTGTCCAAACAAAAAGGTGCAATTTATGAGCAATTTTACTTTAGGAATACAGGGAGTAATGTGCCTCAACTAATAAATCAAACTTGCACCCTTATATTTTCCAGGAAAGCGTCATGCCAGTCCAATGGTTGCTTGGTTATTTTTTCCAGGAAAGGGTCGTGCCAGTCCAATGATTGCTTGGTAATGTTTTCCAGGACAGCGTCGTGCCAGTCCAATGGTTGCTTGGTTATGTTTTCCTTCCAGGAAAGCGTTTTGCCAGTCCAATGGTTGCTTGGTTATGTTTTCCAGGAAAACGTCGTGCCAGTCCAATGGTTGCTTCATTATGTTTTCCAGGAAAGCGTCGTGCCAGTCCAACGGTTGCTTGATTATGTTTTCCTACCAGAAAAGCGTTGTGCCAGTCCAATGGTTGCTTGGTTATGTATTCCAAGAAACTTCTTGCCAGTCCAATTGTTGCTTGGTTATGTTTTCAAGGAAAGCGTCGTGCCAGTTCATTGGTTGCTTGGTTATGTTTTCCTTCCGGGAAAGCGTCGTGCCAGTCCAATGGTTGCTTGGTAATGTTTTCCAGGAAAGCGTCGTGCTGTCCAATGGTTGCTTGATTATGTTTTCCAGGAAAGCGTCGTGCCAGTCCAATGGTTGCTTGGTTATGTTTTCCTTCCAGGAAAGCGTTGTGCCAGTCCAATGGTTGCTTGGTTATGTTTTCTAGGAAAACGTCGTGCGAGTCCAATGGTTGCTTGGTTATGTTTTCAAGGAAAGCGTCGTGTCAGTCCACTGGCTGCTTGGTTATGTTTTCCTTCCAGGAAAGCGTCGTGCCAGTCCAATGGATGCTTGGTTATGTTTTCCAGGAAAGCGTCGAGCCAGTCCAATTGTTGCTTGGTAATGTTTTCCAGGAAAGCGTCGAGCCAGTCCAATTGTTGCTTGGTAATGTTTTCCAGGAGGAAAGCGTCGTGCCTGTCTAATGGTTGCTTGATTATGTTTTCCAGGAAAGCGTCGTGCCAGTTCAATGGTTGCTTGGTTATGTCTGTGGAATAATGGCCGCAGTATCACTTTGCTGTGCAAAACTCGTTGACATTCTCATATCAGTAAGACACATACGCTAAATAATGTTTTGTCTTTCTCTCTTTCAAAAAATGCAATCGAAATTCAACTAGTTTACAGCAGGAACCACTGTTTGTACTCAAGTGTAGGGCGGCTCCAGGAGTAATTGTAGCAGGGGGCGTAATTTAGGGGCGTAACGATTTGTCATTTGCCCCTCCCCCAGAACCAGAACTTATTCGGTTAAAACGTTGACGGGGTGGGGGGGGGGGGTGGCGTTCAGTCAAAAGGGAAATTTAAACAATTTCTCGTCTGAAATCGTGCATTTTGAACTTAGTTTAAAAAAATTCTCTGAATTTGACATAAAAAGTACTACTCCCCATGGATCCGCTTCTACTCAAGTGTGCTTGTTATTATCTCAGACAATCAGCTAGAAGATCACTTTCATTTCAGTTATGAAATAAATAAATTAACTGGATTCGTTTAACATACATTACTTGATACAATGAAATACATACAAAACCTCCATTTCCTGTGGTTGCAGTTTTATACAACGGAAGGAAGTACAAGACTTACAGTGGCGCTGTTGGGTGGCGTTTGTGGCGATTTCTGCTACCTCATTTCTGTATACTGCTTTGGTCTGACTGATATATTTGTTTACCGCACTCTGCCGTGGACCTTACCAAGGTAAACATCATATTTGGCGGTTAGGAAGTCTAGTGCACCCTGCCGTGGACCTTACCTAGGTAAACATCATATTTGGCGGTTAGATAGTCGAGTGCACTCTGTGTTTACCTCACTCTGCCATGGACCTTACTGAGGTTAACATCATATTTGGCTGTTAGGAAGTCGAGTGCACTATGTGTTTACCGCACCAAGCCGAGGACCTCACCAAGGTAGACGTCATATTTGGCAGTTAAGAAGTCAAGTGCACTCTGTGTATACCGCGCTCTGCGGTTGACCTGACCAAGGTTAACACCATATTTGGCGGTTAGGAAGTCGAGTGCACTCAGTGTATACCGCACTCTGTCGTGGATCTTACCAAGGTAAACATCGTATTTGTCGGTTAGGAAGTCGAGTGCACTCAGTGAATACCGCACTCTGCCGTGAATCTTACCAAGGTAAACATCGTATTTGTCGGTTAGGAAGTCGAGTGCACTCATTGTTTACCGCACTGAGCCGTGGACCTTACCTATGTAAACAGCATATTTGTCGGTTAGGAAGTCGAGTGCACTCAGTGTATACCGCACTCTGCCGTGAACCTTACCAAGGTAAACATCATTTTGGCGGTTAAGAAGTCGAGTGCACTCAGTGTTTACCGCACTGAGCCGTGGATCTTACCAAGGTTAACATCGTATTTGTCGGTTAGGAAGTCGAGTGCACTCAGTGAATACCGCACTCTGCCGTGGATCTTACCAAGGTTAACATCGTATTTGTCGGTTAGGAAGTCGAGTGCATTCAGTGTTTACTGCACTGAGCCGTGGACCTTACCAAGGTAAACATCATATTTGTCGGTTAGGAAGTCGAGTGCACTCAGTGTATACCGCACTCTGCCGTGGATCTTACCAAGGTTAACATCGTATTTGTGTGTTAGGAAGTCGAGTGCACTCAGTGTTTACCGCACTCTGCCGTGGACCTTACCAAGGTAAACATCATATTTGGCGGTTAGGAAGTCGAGTGTACTCAGTGTTTACCGCAGTGAGCCGTGGATCTTACCAAGGTAGACGTTATATTTGTCGGTTAGGAAGTCGAGAGCACTCAGTCTTTACTGCACTGTGCCGAGGACCTCACCAAGGTAGACCTCATATTTGTCGGTTAGGAAGTCGAGAGCACTCAGTCTTTACTGCACTGTGCCGAGGACCTCACCAAGGTAGACCTCATATATGGCGGTTAGGAAGGCGAGTGCACTCAGTCTTTACTGCACTGTGCCGAGGACCTCACCAAGGTAGACCTCATATTTGTCGGTTAGGAAGTCGAGAGCACTCAGTCTTTACTGCACTGTGCCGAGGACCTCACCAAGGTAGACCTCATATATGGCGGTTAGGAAGTCGAGAGCACTCAGTCTTTACTGCACTGTGCCGAGGACCTCACCAAGGTAGACCTCATATTTGTCGGTTAGGAAGTCGAGAGCACTCAGTCTTTACTGCACTGTGCCGAGGACCTCACCAAGGTAGACCTCATATTTGTCGGTTAGGAAGTCGAGAGCACTCAGTCTTTACTGCACTGTGCCGAGGACCTCACCAAGGTAGACCTCATATATGGCGGTTAGGAAGGCGAGTGCACTCTGTGTATACCGCTCTCTGCCGCGGACTTCACTAGGGTAAACATCATATTTAGCAGTAAGGAAGTCGAGTGCACTCAGTGT
This sequence comes from Mya arenaria, assembly GCF_026914265.1. Classification (NCBI taxonomy): domain Eukaryota; kingdom Metazoa; phylum Mollusca; class Bivalvia; order Myida; family Myidae; genus Mya; species Mya arenaria. The sequence goes on along the minus strand of NC_069130.1, from coordinate 59,472,715 downwards.
ATACCGCACTGTGCCGGAACCGCCCATTTTGAATATGCATAGTCGATAAAACAATGAAAAAATATATAAAAAACAACAATCTGCACTGTGAGTTTGATGAAATTGATTTTAGAATTTTTCCATACTTCCATTGAGCTTACAGTAATGCATATACAAATAAGAGTTGCTCGACATCATGCGCTTTATCAGACCACTTTTGAAATCAATAAATATCTCACAATAGTCCTTCAGCCAAAGGCGAGAACCCTGCATGTCGGTGTATAGAAAATAGTTTTAGCTTATTTTGCTAGCTTTGACCCTGTACTACAAGAAAGCGAATCTACAAGAAAGCGAATCAATGACCTCGTGCCACTTTGGGATATTTTTAGATCAAAGATGGCGTCCAAAATGGCCGCGACTGGGTTCAAGTGTACATTTGTAAAAATCTGTGCATGATCTTTGACCTTTGGTCTTAATTCAGAACATTTTTAGTTTAAAAAAAAGAAAATGCGAAATTGTATATCAAAAATAAGAAAACATAAAAGTAGTGGCCAAGAAGGCCGTCAAAATGTTTCAAAGCGGGAATATTCTTTCAAAGATGTATATCGGCGTGTATATTGGTCAGAACTCATCGTAGTGTTTTAAGAAACAGCGTTCTTGAAGGCCGCCAAAATGTTTCGAAAGGGGAATATTCTTTCAAAGATGTACATTGGCTTGTTAATTGGTAAGATATCATCGCAGTGTTTTAGTTATGATTGGATAAGTATGCATCAATGTAATAAGATAGCTTGTTGAACCATATCAAATTTATAATAGCGCCCAAGATGGCCGCCAACAGAAGGGAAAAAGATATCATATATAAAATATTTTTCAATATCATTTTCACTTAATCGTATCAAATAACTCTTTACAGAAAAAATCGTTTATTATTATGAAAATGGCAACTTTCTTTTAAACGGTTGAACCATGCCTTAATTGTGTTTGAAATTATGGCATGCTCACAGAATTTAATAAAATAATAAAATAGCACAACCTATATAAAAAGTACTTTCGGGTATATTGTCAGTGTTTCCTATTAGGTTAACTCAAATATCACAATTCACTTATATCAATGATAAATATTTCGTCCAAAGAACCTAAACCTTCATTAGGAGATGTATTTGAGAAGTCATTGTGAAAATGCAGTCATCTTTAAGACGGCAACAACATAAAAACATGTTGATAGAAAAATGCGGTTTATTGTCCCACATGTATATTGATTATCTAAGCATGACTCTCTCTGTCCCGATATTGTCTCGATTAGTTTCGATTTACAGTCTTGCTGAAATTCTTGGTCTTACCTGACTACAAGGACAGCCCCATTTTACATGCATATGTCGTCGGGTATGTGCTCCATGATGTCCTCCTTCTCACGAAGAAAATGTGAGCAATATACCAGTAAATAATCGATCGTTACCCCACTAGTGACATGATTTCGTGAGGCGTTTATCGGGAGGAATATGAAGAACATGGCCCGAAACGCTGTCGATTATCGCGCGACGGAAATGCGAATAGCAGCGATATATATCCGACCACTAATCTGTCGCGACAGTGGTCAGATCTATTCTACGACAAGAGGTATAAGTCCCGTCAAAACACGATAAACTACGGCGTGCTAGACGGTATTTTTGAAGTTTGTTTGTGTTTATGAGTAATTCAAGATCGTATAGGGCCACAAATATGTTTACTTACCCTTTTTTTCGAATTTGTCGTAAAACGATTATTTTTTTATCTTAAGGCCAATTGGTTTCTTCAGTACTAAACTGTGCTCGATTCTTTGTCTCAAAAAGTATGAGTAATTACTGCGTTTTGCTATGCTATTTTTCAATCAAGCAGTTGATATGGTTTTCGATGCAAAACAGATTAATTATCAACGTTTTATTTACTCTTGTGTATAACAGTGTATCTTGAACGCCATGTCGGTTTATATCCAAATCATATAACTTGCAGTAGGTATTGTACCAATGCATGACATAACTTAAGAAGCAAAGATCTACCCGGTGATGAAAAACTAATTACTAAAAAAAATAACTAAAATGACAGTTTCGTTCGATTTTGCCGCCATTTGAGACGCCATTATGGATGAAACATGGAATACATTTGATTAAAATGCCATTGGAATGACTCAGTTATTGGCTTATTTTTTTTAGAAATAATTCAAAGAAGTATATTTTTTTCACAAGAATCAAAGCATTTACACATTTTGAAGTAAATTATTGATTTGGTAATTATAGCATTCTGGAGCGCCATCTTGAATATAAAGACCGCCAAAGGTGGCACAAGAACATGTATGGGATACTTGTATTTTCTAACCATCGCCATGCAAGGTTTGGCTAAAATACCCCCATTTGGATGCCGGACTTCTGTAACACTTTTGGTGTTTGATGTGATGAAACTTATTAAAAAAATAAAATAAATAAAGCCGTTATTGCATATTTCTGACATTATCTTCAAGCTGTTTTGCATATTATAGTATTAAAACGGAATCCTCTAGGGGCCATCGCCTTTTGAAAATATCTTAGAAAAAAAACGCGACATGGAAGTTTCATTTGAAATTCGATAAAAATTGCGAAATTAGAAATTTACTTCGTTGTATCTTTATAAATAAGTCAGTATGGAGTAAAAAGGCGATATTTATTGTTGCATCGGTGCATCTTTTTGCATGGTCTACCTAGAGGATGTACGATATAAAGTACTGTACAAACACTAAAAAAGATGCGAAATTCGACATTTACATTTTTAATCAATCAGTATGGCCAGTAAAAACGATATTTTTTGTTGCATCGATGCATATTTTTAATTGACTACCTAGACGTTTTACTATTATAAATTACAGTACAAATTGTAAACAAAAGACAAAATCATATCGGGTGTTTCTTATCTAGACATTTTCAAAAGGCGAGGGGTAGGGTTGCGATTGTCCTTATAAGATTCCGTATATTTGTCAAACTTCAAAACATTACTAATGGCAAGTATTTGAACTAATAAATGTTATCAGTTCTCAGTTATTCTTAAAAAAATGAATAATTTACATATTTACTACTCTTTGGCAAGGCGTCATTATTTTTTCATGTTCATGTCTTTCTCGACCGCATCAAATACAATGACACATAACATCCATTTCCATAAACTAATTAACAGCCACTTTCCTACTTTCAGATTAATCTCATCCGGCACCGACACAGGCGTATCCTTTGAATAGATTTGCTCCTCATTTGAAAACTATAACCTATGCATAATATATACGGGTACAAGTTTGTATGGTTTGGTTGAGATATGATCGTGATTTGTTATTTTGTGATCACTCTAAAGTATAAAATGATTTACTGCTACGTCATTTTGAATTTCAATAACTTATTTATAAATGGCGCTCACAATATGTGTGCGGAAAGTGATATCTGTACATTTATGAATGGCCAGAAATAATTGCAATGTTGTATGACTTAATTTGACACTATAAACTATTCCGATATTCACAGACCATCGGGTTTGGTTAACATTTTAAAGTGACACTCTTATTCAAAATCAATACATGCACATGACTAACAAACATACATTTTGACTGATTAGCCTCAAACTACTTACTAAATAATGCATTTATGGAAAATATTAATTACGGATAACAATATTGTAACCGTGTATTTAATAGCAGAAATCACAGAAATATTAAATGATTGGTGAATGCTAAAAGATTTACTGTGGTCTACTAAAGTCCCATAAGGTAGAAATACAGTATTTTGTGTGTATTTCTTTCAAATTCAACTCAATATCTTTCATAAGAACCATTGTTTTCGACGTTTATTCATCTTTTGGAATTTTAAAACAATATTATTAATTGTTGTAAATTTTATTGGGAGTAATAGTGGATCTTTAATAATACTTACTTCACAACGGTAGAATACCCAAGCGTGATATTTCGTTGCCATCAATTTTCTACAGTTTCTCAATGGATGTAGTGTTAGCTTCTGATGGTTGGGTTAAGTGTTAGCGGGTATTCAATATGTACTAGTATAAAGAGAGTCAGATCCTCACATAGCACACATCTTGTTAGATCCTCACATATCACACATCTTGTTAGATCCTCACATAGCACACATCTTGTTAGATCCTCACATAGCACACATCTTGTTAGATCCTCACGTAGCACACATCTTGTTAGATCCTCACGTAGCACACATCTTGTTAGATCCTCACGTAGCACACATCTTGTTAGATCCTCACGTAGCACACATCTTGTTAGATCCTCACATAGCACACATCTTGTTAGATCCTCACAAAGCACACATCTTGTTAGATCCTCACATAGCACACATCTTGTCAGATCCTCACATAGCACACATCTTGTTAGATCCTCACATAGCACACATCTTGTTAGATCCTCACATAGCACACATCTTGTTAGATCCTCACATATCACACATCTTGTTAGATCCTCACATATCACACATCGTGTTAGATCCTCACATACCACACATCGTGTTAGATCCTCACATAGCACACATCTTGTTAGATCCTCACATAGCACACATCTTGTTAAATCCTCACATATCACAAATCTTGTTAGATCCTCACAAAGCACACATCTTGTTAGATCCTCACATAGCACACATCTTGTTAGATCCTCACATAGCACACATCTTGTTAGATCCTCACATAGCACACATCTTGTTAGATCCTCACATAGCACACATCTTGTTAGATCCTCACATACCACACATCGTGTTAGATCCTCACATACCACACATCTTGTTAGATCCTCACATACCACACATCGTGTTAGATCCTCACATAGCACACATCTTGTTAGATCCTCACATAGCACACATCTTGTTAAATCCTCACATATCGCAAATCTTGTTAGATCCTCACATAGCACACATCTTGTTAGATCCTCACATACCACACATCGTGTTAGATCCTCACATAGCACACATCTTGTTAGATCCTCACATAGCACACATCTTGTCAGATCCTCACATAGCACACATCTTGTTAGATCCTCACAAAGCACACATCTTGTTAAATCCTCACATATCACACATCTTGTTAGATCCTCACACAGCACACATCTTGTTAGATCCTCACATAGCACACATCTTGTTAGATCCTCACACAGCACACATCTTGTTAGATCCTCACAAAGCACACATCGTGTTAGATCCTCACATAGCACACATCTTGTTAGATCCTCACATAGCACACATCTTGTTAGATCCTCACATAGCACACATCTTGTTAGATCCTCACATAGCACACATCTTGTTAGATCCTCAAATAGCACACATCTTGTTAGATCCTCACATAGCACACATCTTGTTAGATCCTCACATAGCACACATCTTGTTAGATCCTCACATATCACACATCTTGTTAGATCCTCACATAGCACACATCTTGTTAGATCCTCACATAGCACACATCTTGTTAGATCCTCACATAGCACACATCTTGTTAGATCCTCACATATCACACATCGTGTCAGATCCTCACATAGCACACATCTTGTTAGATCCTCATTTGAAAAAAAATGTTTACGGTTATAGTCGGGTCGTTCTATTTACAGAATGGGTAAGAACGGATTACTGAAAGGTTTTCTTAAATGAAATGAAGCATTTTTTTAACAATTCTTGAATGAAATAATGAACTATTGGTCCTTCGGACTCCACACACATTGACCAACCCAATTGCGTTCATACCCCGATAATGACATCAACCCCGCAATTCATTCCTTAAATAAACTAATTGTAAATTTATAATCACCACAAACGGGCCGGTAACTACAGAGATGTTTTATTCGCCGTCAGTCCTGATTATAATTTATAAGTAAAACTATCTGATTTTTGAAGAAATGTAGGTACAATTCTGTATTGATCTGCATATTTAAAAGTAATCGAACTTATAATGGCGGACTTTCTCTTAAATTATCCCATAGACTATCTTTCAACTCCTCATTAAATATGATTGCTAAATATTTAGTTATTTAGGTGTGCGTTATAATGCAAAATTTATTAATACAACTTAAATAAAAACTAAACACTATACATTCTGGCTTCACGAATAGAAAATGCTTATATAACTATTAGTTTGTAAACCGCACTCTACTTTCAAACATAAACTAAAATGACCGTGTACTTTATCAAACCTAAAATGTCCAATGAAATTACTAGAAGATAAACAATACACGCTGAAAACTATGAAATACATAAATTTGCTTAAAATAAGATTTGTGTATAAATTATTTACGGCTAACACGAAGTAAAGCGATAGATTTGTCAAAAGCCGTGTACTTTGCCTTAGATTTCAACTCTGAGAAATCAGTTGGTCAAGATTTTCAGGAAAACTTTAGGATGTTAGAGAAAGTTCTTTATTACCGTGGATAGAGCTCTTAAATTCGGGGTTTATGGTCTTTATTTCACAAAAAATCTCCAAATATTAAGAAAGTTATCTTTAAAAACCTTACCTGAATCGAGACTTGTTGACATTTGTTGCCGTGCACTTTACCAAATAAGTCACGTGGGTTCTTCACCGTGCTGTATAAGACACATAACCTTTGAGTGATAAACCTTTCACTACTTACTAAGTAAAGCATTTATGGAAATATTAATTACTGATAACAAATGTGTTAACATGTATTTACTGGCTGTAAACACACACATATTAAATGATTGGTGAGTCCTAAAAGATTTAAAGTCACCAACTATCGTCTCATAAGGTAGAAATACCGTGTTTTCTGCACCTTTCTTTCAAATTAAGCATGGTATACTTCATAAGAACCATTGTGTTATGATATTAATTTATCCTATTCAGAAAATTAAAACAATCGTAAAAATTGTGGAAAATCTTAATATTAATGAGTAAGAGTGCACCTTTAATGGCGACTGTATTCGTTGATGGGGTTATAATGTTACATGTTCATTCTCTATCCTTACATGTGATTGATCCTTGCGCTCTACAGTTGCTTTGATACATGTTCATGTTACAGTGTAGCTTGATCAGGAGACGACAATGCTCTTTAATTAATTTCATTCACTTTCATGCTTAAACAGAACGCCCACCATTAGCGCCATGTATTTATGATTAAATTATTTAATGCATTATTTAAGTTTATAACTGATTCTTAAAATAATAATCCGTTATAATATGAATATAATGTGAATATGTACGATTTGAACGCCATGTCAATATAAGGTTTTAATCATATGAATAAGGTTTGATTTGACACTATTGATTTTTGTAATTATTTATATTTTTTGCAATTAAGTCCAATACAAAGCAATTTGCTACAACAATAATTGATATTGCATTAGCGAAAAGGTATTCCCGCCTGTCGAATTTAATTAAATTGTTCCATTCAGTTTGATTAAATGAAGTGATTTTTGCATTAGGTAATTCTCGACTTTGTGACTCATGTAGAATTCCTAGCTGGTTTCCCCTCTCGACTGTTTTGATCGCAATATGTTGCAAACGATGTGGCTGTGGTAATTGTCTTAGTGTCGTTTCATTATGAGTGTTGAATATATAATTATATTATCTTTCATATACTGTATAATAAATGTATTTCTGAGATTTTGCAATGCAATTTTGAAGAAGATGAATATTTTTATATCTCGGAACTAATACTGTAAAAATTCGTCGTGTGTTATATTGAAATACAGATTTTTTTTTAATGAAATGGTGTCTTTGATAGGGCTTTTTTCTGTGAAATAAAAGTTCTTCTGTGAACAAAAAAATAGTTTTTCAAAAATAACTGGTTGTCGAATTTCCTTTAAAGAAGTTATCCATATATCCCCAGGTTTCACGTTGTTTGGTCTATTCCTTTAAAGGTATTGTTGTTGTTTTTTTTGTTGTTTTTTTATAATTGGGTCTTTGCTCGTCTGACCGTCCTATCTTTCGTATTCGCCCCTTTACTCCCCAACCGATACAAGAATTTCAAAATAACTTGGCATCCATATCAAGCCGATGTGCACAGCAAAGCGCAAGTTTAGGCTTCTTATCTTAAGGCTCAAGATTTTTAGTTTTTTTTATATAGAATAATGCACTGTGCTGTTTGTGGAGTTTTGTGCTGCTTTTCCATCTTTCTTGTTTGTGATTTTTTGTTTTTGTGTTCTATGTCTTTGGCGTTTACTAATGCCATTAAACCGGGTTTATGTTTAAACTTTTGGCTATTGAGCTTGTTTCTGTAGTGTTTTCACATAAGTATTGTAACCCTGTATTTAATAACAGAAAACGCAAAAATATTAAATGATTGGTGAATGCTAAAAGATTTACTGTGATCTACTAAAGTCTTATTTCTTTCAAATTAAACTCGGTATACTTCATAAGAACCATTGTTTTCGACATTTCTTTTTCTTTTTTGGAATATTTTAACAAAAGTGTTATTTATGGTAAATCTTATTTGGGCCAGCTAGGGTGCATCTTTAAATTTAACCTTTCTAACTCCTTAACCGACGGATGGATTTCAAAATCATTTGACAGAACCGTTAACACTATCGAGTGAACGTGAAAACCAAATGTTCCAGCCACTCTCCTTCACGGCAATTGATATACTTAGTCAACTGCCAAAAGGCCATATTACCCGGTAAAGGTTTAAAACAACAAACCGAGAGCAGAGCGAATATAACCTACCTTCAAGGACAAGGCCACTCTTTGCAATGACTTCACTGGTACAAATGTTAAACCCAAAATGCTGAGTTTATGCTCCAGCCACATTCCTTCAAAGCCAATGTCAAACTTAGGGCTTATAGATCACAGAGCAATGTTCGATATAAGTTAAATCAGAAGCCCATCTCACCCTATAAAGGAAAAAAAATATCTTGTAATAAACGACGTTACATTAGAAATTTCGATGGAGGTATAAATGCACAAATCTTATGCAAAAAATGTTTGCTGTACATTAATTACAGAACGTTTCCATGAGGATGTCAGACACGTTTGTGTTGGTGCCACATGTCTCCCTCACTCGTAGTGTATATAAATTATAAAAGCATTTTTTTTTTAGATGAAATAGTAATTGTACGGAGTTTATTTTCACAATGACATCAGTTTAAAACACTATTGATTACACAATGGTTGGCTATGTTCTAAATAACTCTTAATCCAAATATGAAATGTTTTTCAGATTGAAAGACAATTTTTTTACAATTTTTCGTTTCATTCTAAATTCTAGACTTTAGAATAATTTCGACTTCTAAGTAATTCGCTGATATTATGGGAATAACGTGAACATAAAGGATGATGGTGTCTGAATCACGTCGACTTTTAGATTCTTTAACAAGTCGCCAGATAATCATACAGCGATGCTTTCAAGACCAGAAAAGGAGAAATAGACGGCTGTCAAACGAAGATGCAAACTGCCTTATAAGGTAAATTAATCATTGTTTGGGATGTTGATAATATATGATTTTACAAAACACTTCAAAATAGAATTTAAGTCTGATATCACGGCTCCATTGAAGTCGGCGGTAGACCAGCGTGGGAATTATCCCATTCATACCCTCATAAAGAAGTTACAGAAAATGAGATTTTAAATGTGATAACAATTCATTCACTCTCAATACAAACATAGCTTCAATGTTTGCATAATTAAACATGGCGTCGTTCGGTCTTTCGCTTATCTTTCTCCGCCGTAAGAATCAACCGGTGCAAACCCATGGCTTTATCAAGGTAACATGAAAATCTATGTGTTTTCCACTCTTCCTTGACCTAGTTCTGATGTCGATGTCTCTAGCGATGGAAGTGAAGAAATTCTATGGATGCCTCTAAACACTCTACACGAACATACACCGCAGTACTCAGTGTGTGAGGCTCGAGTCCAGGTGAGACACCACGTACTTGAAGGGCATTTGTATTTGCATAGCATACCATTGGATTTTACATGAATACAAAAGCCATAAGCTATACGCATAACTGTACAGTGTATCTCAAGACAGCAGGGACATGTTGAAAATGATGTTCGAAATTAACGAATTAATTTGAGCAAGAACTGAACTGATATCGCTCTAAGGTTAAAATTATGTTACTGAAAGAGTTACTGAGGGTCATTTTCCAGCAAAACGAGCTCCTTTCAACATGTTTGCCATATTTTTACCTGACACCTATTAGTATAAATATCAACGTAATATACTCTTTTAATCATATCACTACCTAATCAGCTTTGCACCTTCTAAGAATCTTTTTTTCTACTCAATAAAAACCCAAACAAGAATCAGGCCAAGTTGCGAAACAATTCAAACTAGATAATACCTGTAATAACGTTTATAAAGCAAAAAATAAAGATAACTGAACTAGCTGTTCATTAACTTCTTATGCACATGGCTTATATTACATTACATCTTTTTTTTCTAAATTAAGGAGTAAACATAAAGTTCAGGGTTCAAATCCATATAACATTAAAACAAAGGAAGCAAACTTATACTCAACTAGTAATAGCATTAAATGGTGTTCATATTAGAAGTAGCGCATTTCAAGAACGGAAACAGGAACCATAAACAAAAGTACATTGCTATCTACTCCCCCTTTTCCGCCATAATTCATTGATTTAGTGAACATTACCATCTGGAACAAAATACGAAAATAAATTGTAACCCTACCGAAACTTTAGATGGATCTGTACTTAATTACGAGGCTGACATAATGGATATCACGAAACAAAACACATCGAGCTCATTCATGGTAAATTCATGTGAAAAAATACTCATTGTTCGTAAAAGTACGTGCACTCTTAGGTGAACATGGTCGTCTTCAACCTTAAGCTGTTCTTCTCAAATATTTAATTTAAATAATATAGTCAAAGGAAAACTCCCTCGTACGAAAATATATCGTATTATGTTGATGAATGATACAACAATATAATATATACAATATTAATACTTATGCATACAACGGGCTAAATTGAGCCTGCGATTATAAATAACATATTAGAACAAATCGGCATGAATGATAACCGGCTCTCACAAAATGTATACCGTTGAAATTAATGACGTTACAAGACACATTTCGCCACTGAGTCAATCCATAATTTGAACTTATGAGGCTCCATAACCTTAAGCCATAATACTTTTAGCAGTTCTTCTTAATGTCTGGCAATTTTTTGATTAAAATTTAACAAAGGATTAAGATGCCAACATCATGTGACCTCGTTAAAAATAATTATATTCGACGATATTTTGAATTTTAGAATCGAATTCAGTATTTTAATTGTTCAAACAAAACAATTGTCATATAAAATAAAAACAATTTATATCAAGAACGCTTTCGTAGGTGGTTGCATTGTGAAGGGAAATCTCTGCTAAGGAGATTAATATTTTGGTTCAACAGAAGGCGTCTTTGGAAAAGAAGATAAGCTTATTTTATTAAATATAACTTTGACAGCACTATATGATAAAGGTTAGACGAAGATTTGAATACCATCACTTTTTTAAATCAATAGATTATCTCGGAGTCGGATCCGTGTCCTGATTCTAATAGCGAAGAAGAACATGCAGATAACGTGACCTCACAAGGCGAGGTTAGTATGAAACTCAAGCGAAACTAAACAAGCCAAGCTGCACTCTCACAGATTTACCGTTTTGACAACCTTTTTATTTTTTTGTCTTGGAAGGAGCCATTTTTACGTTAATATCTGCAAACCAATGATATAAGACTGCTGACAAAAGATTAGATCACAGAGTTTCATATTTCCGTTCGAAAATTAATGTTTTATGGCTAAAAGAGTTACTAACGGTTTAGGAAAATGCATAAATTAAACATAAACTTCTGAACTTAAATATGGAAATCTGCGATCTGATTTTTTGTCAGATGTCTTATATCACTGGTATTATGCATTTTCGCATAAATTGGCTCGTTCCAAGACAAAAAAAGTTGTCAAAACGTTCATTCTGAGGGAATGCAGCTTTAACAGCTGTAATCTATCGAAGCTGTATACTATTCAGCTACAACCGGAAGCTGATTGAATAATGATATACGATTTCCCTCGACATGTCATATACTTGTAATGTATGAGATTTCTCAAAAAACAGTTGTGGTACCAAAAAGCTCAAGCAATTTTTATTTTTGTTTTTATATGCAATAATTAAGATGTCCAGGCAATTACAATGACACAGTACGTTTCATTTTCGCACATCATGTGATTCTAAAATTCAATTTAAAATTTTAATTATCAACTGTTATAAAAATTGGATGTTTTCAGAAGAAAAAGAAATAAAACAAAATCAATGCTGATTTAGGTAAGAACAAAATGATAATATATTTCTTTCAGGAACAGTCGGACGATATGGAATCGACAACCTAATGAATTTTAACAGTATCATCTATCTTCTGCAATAAGTTTTCCCATAGGTATCTCCAGAATTTTAAAACCATAATTGTTAGGTATTATAAGAGTGTTGTCTATGTTGAGCCGTAGGACAAGCAAATTGTATATAATATGATGGCGACAGAAATGTTGCTTCTGAGACACAGGTATCGTCATCATTGAATCGGATACTATCGTTGATATTCGTAAAAAGGCACAAAATGAGTACTTTAGGCAATGTAGTAAAGATTGTATGCTATATTTGTTGTGTTTTTTTTTCCTTCGACCAAATGCCTTTGATATAGTCGAAAACACATTCGTATCGCTTATCCTTTGTAGGTGCGGTCATTACCGCATAATTCAGAAGACAAGCATTTGTTCGTCAAAAGTTACTTCGCCACAATCCAAAAATGTGTCCAAGAACCATGAGTCGATGCTCGTATTTGCTCAAGGTTCAATCATTAGCAAGCATAATAAATGCATCATTGTATACATGCTCATGTCCTTAATATATGTGTTGTGTAAAAAGGGCGTTTTGATCCAAAGCCAGTACAGATTTTGGCTCAAAGAATTAAGATGAATTAAGCTTGTTACAGATATTTCGAGAAATTGTGGCTTAAAGTCTAGACGAAAATCACACAAACAAATGTAGCTAGGATAAATACATTACAAAACATGAGTTTATTTGATTGTCCCCCGTGGCACTCTACAATGTCAATTAACAAGTACTTAGTACTTAACTTGGCGTAAAGATCAAACGGGAAATATTTCCATTCATAGTAACGTCCCTTGCGAGTTCCTAACCTTTTACGCTCAAACGGCTTCATGTGTGTTAGAAGTCATGATAATACCATCACATGGCAATGTTTGGAAGCACCCAATTCCACAGAGGTTGGCTTGTTATAGAATAATAATTGTTTACTTTAAAAATGCTCATTATGTATTAATTCATTAAACACTTGTCGCATTTTATATTTGTTTACTGCACATAGATTGTGTGGGGGCAGCGGTCATGGGATTTTATAGGTTCACACCGAGTGAACGATAAAAAAAATGAAAACACAATGGGACCTTGATTCTCCATAATTTCATTGCAACAAAGCATTCATTGTTTTTATTGTACTGAGAGATACATTACAAATCTTTATAATGCAATTATGTTAGATGTTAGTTATATAATAAGCAAACACTCAGTTTTGAATGATGTTAGATATATATGCACATCTCGTACCTTATTTGGGCCAGAAATATCATGGGCGGTACAAAATATGTCTTCTGCTCGTAGTTGTATTAACAACTAACATGTTTGCAAACTTTATGTTTATCTAACTAAAATAAAACAGCAAGGAATTTCAAACAAAATCCATCTGCGTAGCTACTCCCATATAAATTTATAAGCCTTACTATTGCGTGCATGACTAATCCAGTGTTAGTTCGATCAGCCTTAGCCATGCGTGCATGTCCAACGCTGAGAGAGTTAGATCAGTCTTAGCCATGCGTTTTTGGCCATCGCTATGAACGTTTTATCAGTCTTAGACATGCGTGCATGACCAACGCTTTAAAAGTAGTATCAGTCTTAGCAAAGGGCATGGACAACGCTGAGAAAGTTAGATCAGTCTAAGGCATGTGAGTTTGGCCAACACTTAGATAGTTAGATCAGTCTAAGGCATGCGAGCTTGGCCAACACTAAGATAGATAGATCAGTCTAAGGCATGCGAGCTTGTCCAACACTAAGATAGTAAGATCAGTCTAAGGCATGCGAGCTTGTCCAACACTAAGATAGTTAGATCAGTCTAAGGCATGCAGTTGGCCAACACTAGGATAGTTAGATCAGTGTAAGACATGCGAGCTTGGCCAACACTAAGATAGTTAGATCAGTGTAAGACATGCGAGCTTGGCCAACACTAAGATAGTTAGATCAGTGTAAGACATGCGAGCTTGTCCAACACTAAGATAGTTAGATCAGTGTAAGACATGCGAGCTTGGCCAACACTAAGATAGTTAGATCAGTCTAAGGCATGCGAGCTTGGCCAACACTAAGATAGTTAGATCTGTCTAAGGCATGCGAGCATGGCCAGCACTAAGGCATGCGAGCTTGGCCAACACTAAGATAGTAAGATCAGTGTAAGACATGCGAGCTTGGCCAACACTAAGATAGTTAGATCAGTGTAAGACATGCGAGCTTGGCCAACACTAAGATTGTTAGATCAGTCTAAGACATGCGAGCTTGGCCAGCACTAAGATAGTTAGATCAGTCTAAGACATGCGAGCTTGGCCAACACTAAGGCATGCGAGCTTGGCCAACACTAAGATAGTTAGATCAGTGTAAGACATGCGAGCTTGGCCAACACTAAGATAGTTAGATCAGTCTAAGACATGTGAGCTTGGCCAACACTAAGGCATGCGAGCTTGGCCAACACTAAGGTAATTTGATCAGTGTAAGACATGCGAGCTTGGCCAACACTAAGATAGTTAGATCAGTGTAAGACATGCGAGCTTGGCCAACACTAAGATAGTTAGATCAGTCTAAGGCATGCGAGCTTGGCCAACACTAAGATAGTTAGATCAGTCTAAGGCATGCGAGCTTGGCCAACACTAAGATAGTTAGATCAGTCTAAGGCACGCTAGCTTGGCCAACACTAAGATAGTTAGATCAGTGTAAGACATGCGAGCTTGGCCAGCACTAAGATAGTTAGATCAGTGTAAGACATGCGAGCTGGGCCAGCACTAAGATAGTTAAATCAGTCTAAGACATGCGAGCTTGGCCAGCACTAAGATAGTTAGATCAGTCTAAGGCATGCGAGCTTGCCCAACACTAAGATAGTTAGATCAGTGTAAGACATGCGAGCTTGGCCAACACTAAGATAGTTAGATCAGTGTAAGACATGCGAGCTTGGCCAACACTAAGATAGTTAGATCAGTGTAAGACATGCGAGCTTGGCCAGCACTAAGATAGTTAGATCAGTGTAAGACATGCGAGCTTGGCCAGCACTAAGATAGTTAGATCAGTCTAAGACATGCGAGCTTGGCCAGCACTAAGATAGTTAGATCAGTCTAAGACATGCGAGCTTGGCCAACACTAAGATAGTTAGATCAGTGTAAGACATGCGAGCTTGGCCAACACTTAGATAGTTAGATCAGTGTAAGACATGCGAGCTTGGCCAACACTAAGATAGTTAGATCAGTGTAAGACATGCGAGCTTGGCCAGCACTAAGATAGTTAGATCAGTCTAAGACATGCGAGCTTGGCCAGCACTAAGATAGTTAGATCAGTCTAAGACATGCGAGCTTGGCCAACACTAAGGCATGCGAGCTTGGCCAACACTAAGATAGTTAGATCAGTCTAAGACATGCGAGCTTGGCCAACACTAAGATAGTTAGATCAGTCTAAGACATGTGAGCTTGGCCAACACTAAGGCATGCGAGCTTGGCCAACACTAAGGTAATTTGATCAGTGTAAGACATGCGAGCTTGGCCAACACTAAGATAGTTAGATCAGTGTAAGACATGCGAGCTTGGCCAACACTAAGATAGTTAGATCAGTGTAAGACATGCGAGCTTGGCCAACACTAAGATAGTTAGATCAGTCTAAGGCATGCGAGCTTGGCCAACACTAAGATAGTTAGATCAGTCTAAGGCATGCGAGCTTGGCCAACACTAAGATAGTTAGATCAGTCTAAGGCACGCTAGCTTGGCCAACACTAAGATAGTTAGATCAGTGTAAGACATGCGAGCTTGGCCAGCACTAAGATAGTTAGATCAGTGTAAGACATGCGAGCTGGGCCAGCACTAAGATATTTAAATCAGTCTAAGACATGCGAGCTTGGCCAGCACTAAGATAGTTAGATCAGTCTAAGGCATGCGAGCTTGCCCAACACTAAGATAGTTAGATCAGTGTAAGACATGCGAGCTTGGCCAACACTAAGATAGTTAGATCAGTCTAAGACATGCGAGCTTGGCCAACACTAAGATAGTTAGATCAGTCTAAGACATGCGAGCTTGGCCAGCACTAAGATAGTTAGATCAGTGTAAGACATGCGAGCTTGGCCAGCACTAAGATAGTTAGATCAGTCTAAGACATGCGAGCTTGGCCAGCAGTAAGATAGTTAGATCAGTCTAAGACATGCGAGCTTGGCCAACACTAAGATAGTTAGATCAGTGTAAGACATGCGAGCTTGGCCAACACTAAGATAGTTAGATCAGTGTTAGACATGCGAGCTTGGCCAACACTAAGATAGTTAGACCAGTGTAAGACATGCGAGCTTGGCCAATACTAAGATAGTTAGATCAGTGTAAGACATGCGAGCTTGGCCAGCACTAAGATAGTTAGATCAGTGTAAGACATGCGAGCTTGGCCAACACTAAGATAGTTAGATCAGTGTAAGACATGCGAGCTTGGCCAACACTAAGATAGTTAGATCAGTGTAAGACATGCGAGCTTGGCCAACACTAAGATAGTTAGATCAGTGTAAGACATGCGAGCTTGGCCAACACTAAGGCATGCGAGCTTGGCCAGCACTAAGATAGTTAGATCAGTGTAAGACATGCGAGCTTGGACAACACTAAGATAGTTAGATCAGTGTAAGACATGCGAGCTTGGCCAGCACTAAGATTGTTAGATCAGTGTAAGACATGCGAGCTTGGCCAGCACTAAGAAAGTTAGATCAGTGTAAGACATGCGAGCTTGGCCAACACTAAGGCATACGAGCTTGGTCAGCACTAAGATAGTTAGATCAGTGTAAGACATGCGAGCTTGGACAACACTAAGATAGTTAGATCAGTCTAAGACATGCGAGCTTGGCCAGCACTAAGATAGTTAGATCAGTGTAAGACATGCGAGCTTGGCCAACACTAAGATAGTTAGATCAGTGTAAGATACACGAGCTTGGCCAACACTAAGATAGTTAGATCAGTGTAAGACATGCGAGCTTGGCCATCACTAAGATAGTTAGATCAGTGTAAGACATGCGAGCTTGGCCAACACTAAGGCATGCGAGCCTGGCCAGCACTAAGATAGTTAGATCAGTGTAAGACATGCGAGCTTGGCCAACACTAAGATAGTTAGATCAGTGTAAGACATGCGAGCTTGTCCAACACTAAGATAGTTAGATCAGTCTAAGACATGCGAGCTTGGCCAACACTAAGATAGTTAGATCAGTCTAAGACATGCGAGCTTGGCCAACACTAAGATAGTTAGATCAGTCTTAACCATGTCACGTCAAAAGTAACTCAACATATTACACTCATATATCTTTAAAAATGTAAAAGCGTTATTTCATAATATGATATAATAAATAAACACTTTGTACCAATAAACACCTATTATGTACAGTGTGTACTCGCTGTACACCGGGTTCTATTGGAACCGTGTCCTATCAAACACGTTTAAATCTTCCATGTCGTTTATTTCCGAGAGTCGTTCCTCCAGAAACTCATGGGTCAGGTTATGCCGAGTTATAATGCCTTGGATCTGTAAAACAATAGCAAATGTTAATAAATCAGTATAATGCGAGATGTCTTTGATATATAGTGTATATAGAAATCACCGGAATTAGAAACGTTTTGGATACTGTGGTATCCAATTCAGTGGCAACCAGATCATGATTTACAACAGCGTCATATGCATAATAAAATATAAAAAAGCAATACCATGCTACTTCATTTTAAAATAATTGTGATATGAAAGCCATATTTAAACTGACCAAAATGGTCATCAAATTGCACTGCAGAGTGTTAAGGGCATTTCCATCACAAATCAACCATTGGTTTGGGACTCGAAGTACTATGAGAAAGTTATGTTGGCATATTACTGCCGTAAGATAACATGAAAAATATCGAGAGTTGTTTCGTGTTAACCACTTAATTTTCGCGATAATTATTTAGCTATCTTGAGAATATTCGCGAATTTTATTCGGTTTTACCTGGAGGTACATGTTGGAGGCCCTTCGTTATAACCCAGAAGAAAGATTGCGTTGCAGATTGGACAGAAACCTTGCGACCTTACCTGGCAAATATGGTAGACCCACAGGTAGGTGGTTGACCACAGGTAGTTGTTTAAGTCCATTTATTCATTAATGATCAAGCACATGCGTTAAAGATATACCAGGAAACTTGAAAAACGTTCAAACTTACCTGACCAAAATGGTCAAGCACAGGAAGGTGTCGGAGGCCCATACTACGGAACAGATTAAACACCTGCGGGACAGGTGTATCCGGGTACACAGTGTATGGGTGGGGATTCATGTAGTCGCGGATATCCTGCAAATAAATATAATGCGTAAAAGATAATCGAACGAAACATTAAGACGGCATAGATAGAACGAAAGACAGTGCGCAACTACAAATTACATAATTCAGAGTTGGAAAACAGCTCATTGAAAGCAAACGTAAGCGCAACACTGTCAACAACACCTAGCGGCGGTCATAGTGGTAGACTGTTTTCATGAAAATCAGATTAATGACGAAGTAAGTAGTATCTTACGGATGCCAAACAAAACAAAACGCAAATGTTTAAGTAGTGGTTATGTAGATAGAAACAGTTGATGGATGGGGAGTCGGCTTCAGTTAAAAAAAACTGACAGAGTGGGTATTACTTCTTTAAGAAAATATTATGATTGTTTTGCCTACAGTACGTATATTACAAGATGCGTACAATGTATGTACATTACCATAATGTATTGGTTGTAACCGATTTGATTGTTTGCAACATCAATAACATCAGGATAACGGGGATATTCCGACGTCATTTCATTGTAAGATATCTTTGGCTGGCTGCTTGGCTGAAACGAGGGAAAAACAGAGTATCCCTTAATATCTTTACATTAATTTAGTCGTTGGACATTCTGGAGGCATGGCCTGGTTCGCTAAACTGGTGGCTACCTCAACATGTATTGATACTCACCAAGGCGACCCGGGTTCGAGTCTCAGCTTTGATACATGTGAGTTTGTATAGTGGTCACTAAGCCGGACAAGTGGGTTTTCCCCGGTAACTCCGGTCCCCCCCCCCAACACAAGGCCACATTCTCGCGCAATATCGTGCAAACGAGAGTGCCATAGCAGAAGTAATCACAACTTTCTTCACAATCGTTTTAAAATATATAATGTTTAAACTAACATGAATTGATACAGATCAGTGAATGCATGTGGTATTGGTCTGTGCTGTGTGTACGGTGTGTGTCTCCCGTTCACTTGTCTGTATGGTCATAGCCATAAACTTTTAAACAGAGTCTAAACAATGCATTTATGGCAAATATTAATTACTGATAACAAGATTATAACCTTGTATTTACTATCTGAAAACGCATTTTTTTTAAAATGATTGGTGAGTGCTAGAAGATTTAGTGCGATCTATCGTCGTTATTGAAGGTAGAAATATCTATGTCTTCTGCACCTTTGTTCAAATGAAACTCGGTTTCCTTCATAAGAACCATTGTTTTCGACATTTATTCATCATTTTTGGTATTTTAAAACGATCGTATTAACTGAGGTAAATCTTATTTGGGATTAACAGTGCATCGTTAAACATGTTTTTCCGGGCACACATCGCACTCCCCTGCCAGTAACAAACGGATGCCGTGTGGAGGTTTCCATCGGAACACCAGTCTTACGATCAACGTAATA
The DNA here is from genome assembly GCF_026914265.1 of Mya arenaria. NCBI lineage: Eukaryota > Metazoa > Mollusca > Bivalvia > Myida > Myidae > Mya > Mya arenaria. The sequence goes on along the minus strand of NC_069130.1, from coordinate 59,452,785 downwards.
GAAGTATCGATTCCTCAGTTGCATGAGAACAAACCATTTCAATGATATATTTCGAAAACAAATTAACAACCCAACTTTTTGACAATAATATAAACATGTGAACATAGAAAAACAGTTTGTTCGCATTCACTGAGACATAAACAAACGCATAAAGCCAGTCTTAATTCTCCTGAGACATTCTTTTTAAAGTACACTGTCAAAGTGTATTCCCCCATTTAAAGATGCAACAACTGAATTGTGTAAGGTACAAAGGGAAGGAGTGTCCACCTAGGACCAATAACACCCACTGTGTGTTTACCGGCGAAAACAGTAAGCCAGCAATGCTACATTACTAACAAGGTGTATCAAATATATATAATTGCGTATACCAATCAGTGACGTCGAGACATGACACCAGCCTATAAAACAATTTCGCCATCGGAGTGGAGCTCAGTTTGAATAGGAGCTGCAGACGCAAAGTAACAAACGGGTATCGGAATTGATCCAATTTGGAGGAGCAGAATAAACGCTAGTAAAACAGTGCAGCGAGAGCAATTCTTTAAGAACCTATTGGGCGAAAACTTGCCGCTTTAAGGCACCGATAAACAGCAAAACATAATCAAAATGAATGTGAAAAAATCTACAAGTTTTAATGGACTTTGCCTTGCGGCAATTACTGTAGTTTTTATCTCACTTTTGACACCCTGCAGAGGCAACTGGTATGGAAAACGAGGTATGTATTTCTAGAACATTAATGGTATATGATTTCGATGATTAACAGAGCTTTGTCAGTAAAATATAAATAATGTTTTACTGTTTTTAAATAACAATTTGATATTTTTACTGTTTTGAAAGTGTAGACTGCTTTCACTTCAAAATCAAACTTAAGCCAGAACAAAGCTTGAAATCAATATTAACGGCGTCATTTTTAAAGTAATTAACGTTTGCATGCAGATTGGCGCGTTTCTCAAAAGTAACTTACTATTGACTATATTAAATCATTTAAGATATATCGTAAAACATTGAATTGTTTGTTTGAGTGTAAGATCGCAATACATTTCCCCTCGTAAACACCAAGGTCGTGGTTACAACACTCGTGGAAATATAGCTGTTTATGCTCACTGAGGTGCGCATTGTAAAATATATTCAAATTTTACACTGAAACAAGTATCTCCTATCATTGAATGTCTGGTTAATAAGCTCATTACTGTTTTGGCTACCCGTCTCGTCCATGTTGTTTGCATTGTGCTATTCAAATCCACATTTAATTTTTTATTTGAGGTTTGATATGCGATGTAGATACATTGAAAACGTCTTTCCTTGTAATTATCTAAACGCTGTAAGAGTCTAGTATTTAGTATTTACTTTACAATATCCAGTATTTACTATTACAGCATTTCTAAATGTAACAAAACAAAAATTTATTTACGAAATTATTTGATATCATATTCCTATGTGCAAAAGAAACGATACTGAACTTGTTGTACATTTTGTGCAGATATGATTTCTTTGCCGCATATTCCTTTCATCGATAGTCGATGAAAAATGTTGTTAGAACAACTTTTGTAAGCTAATTTACTATTTACAGCAATATCTCTCACCATTTTTGCCATTGCCAAACGAACAATTATGAGTTCTATATGTGTATATATTTCATGCAAAATCGTTATTGATATCACTTTACACAATTATAAATTAATTTGAATGTTGGATATTGCTGATTAACAAAATAGTGATTGAATTGAAAAACGAGTTAAACGTGAATAATTCATTTCAAAACCATAATTGGCCATTTGGTAAGACATTATTCCTACATATACTAATGTTGGAGCAATGGTATATCAAGTATTTTATTGTTTACTTTTTCAGTTTAATTTGCTTCTTTCACGGATTTTTTTAGATACATCCATTCTGTCTTAAATGTTTAAAGCGGCTCTTTCTTATTTCGGTACAAATGTATTATTTGGGGGGTTCTTTTATACGCGAACACACGCGTAGAATGTATGTGTCTTTTCAAAATATTGTTGAATTTGACCAAAAGCCGATATTCAAGCAAATTAGAGAACAAGAAACTGCAAAAGTGTATTCCTTATTATTCATTTGCGCTTTCCCACAACCCTCTACTGTTTGTTATCCTGTTATACGCGAAAGTCCCGCCCGCACTAAAAACTGTGTTCAAAATCGCCGACTTCAAAGGCAACATTTAAAACTGCATTTAGCTGCACGTTGAATAGTTCCATTACGTAAATTACTTCCAATGTAAATAATGATTTCTGTTTTAGGAATCTTTCAGACTTTATAATCACCGACACAATTACTACTGATTTAAAACGAAATAAAAAAAGACACGCCCATTGCGATTAGCGACAGAAGATGGTACACTTTGTATACTTATGAGGATCTAAAATGATTCTAAAAATTGTTCATTGATATTTCCATAAAATTCAACTTGGCTTCCAGCCAGTCCCAACGGACGAGGTAACAATAAAGGAACGATTAGTGATACATTTCCTATCGAAAATATAGTGTGCTATTGGCAGTTATAACAAACAGTTATTATTGAATTATCTCTTATTAATACATTGCTCAGAATGAGATTGATTATGTTATAAGTTGCCAAACATCAAATTACTCGTTTATTCTATTCATTGAAATAAAATATTTCTATTATTTTAGCAGCGTCAAACTGATTGTCTTTTGTATTATGCATATCACTTAATACCTCTTCCGAAAATATGAAAACAGATCATGCTTGCATATTTGTTTCTAATTTTAAGTAATATTGAATGTTTAATTTTTATCTTTTAAACATCAAGACGGCAGGCTGAGGGCAACAGGCGATGCCGCGGATGTATTTATCTTAGTCAGTGCGCATGCGCGAGATTCTAAATGTTTACGTAATTAACCTTTTTTTTGGTAACATTGAAATTCGGCGGTTGTGTTTTCGATACTACTGTAAATGGAAAACATGCGGTTGTAATCTTCTTATTAAATTTTGAGTTGTTCGAGCTATTCTGAATTATTAAATGTAAATCTGTTCGGACATCCCTTTGGTAGAGATTTATTGAACAATATGGAACGGATTAATTTTGAGGTTGAAACGCCGAAGACGAATTTATGAAGGTGAGATGATATAAGTCCATGACTCGTATTGGACTCTTGGCCATGAAACGTTATCAAGTCGTCCCAAAACAGACACCGGAACTGGTCCCTACCAAGGGAAAGGGCCCCAGACTCGGAAGTGTTGTTGCTCATATCAGCCTTTAACTGTCTTCACAACTGAGCTAAATTAATAATTAAACAGTAAAAAATACCAATTTAAACACTTACGTTTCACTAGTCTAATGGTAGGAAACAATAGATATTAAACAATGCTACTTAACCCTTACACAATATTGTTGATGTTCGACTACAGGACTCGTCTCATTCCTTTGTTCCGCCGTTGTGTTATTAATTTTATAAGCAATTTTGTTGTGTGTTTTTTTCGAAGTTTTTCGAACATACATTTATTTTATCATTTAAAAAACCCGGGCAATTATGTTCATTAGTTTGACGCGTTATGTTGTAATGCATTCAGTCTTCTCCAGACCTTAAGTAGGTAAATGGTCTTGTTCACTAAGACTCAGAAGCACTTTGCATGTATGTTTTGCTATCCTATCCCATGCAGCAGTTTCATTTAAACACAGAATAAATAACATTCATAACATTATAAAAAATGGCACTATCTTTTCGCAATCAATAAGTAGGTAGCAATAAACATTTAAAATGTAACAACGTCTCCCTTTCGAAGCAATTTCACAATAAAATTTTATATAAAATGATATCAACTTTATGATTGACAACATGGCAGTTTCTCCTCTTTGAAAATTCAAAGACTCTTTTTAAAGCTTTCAACGTTTTCAGTGTGTGTATGACACGTGCTAAATTACGTAATTTATTCTACGTCGGAAGGTGACATTTTGCTTAAAATAAAGACTTGAAACAAAGATTATGAATATATTCCATGGCCAAGAGTGTACGATAGGTTCGTCCCAACTCAAGCGTAGGGTGTTTTGCAAAACGAGGTTTACCATGAATGTTTCTTCCACGAGCGGCTATGGTAGATGCTTTTTTCCCCACCTCAGTTAAACAAAATAAAGAAAAAATGATTTTTTTTCGCTGGAACTCTTTTGTGCGTTGTGAATATAATGTACGTGTAGATATGTGATAATTCGTGATTGTCATGGATATGCGCGCAGTGATTCAGATTATGTAAACAGTCAAATCGTTCTTAAAATGTTTTTAAGAGAGTGCAGTATTATTTCTTGAACGGAGCGTGAACCCTTTTTATGGTGACATTTGAAGCGATAAATAGTTATTTTAGTTATTTAAACATAGCCACAAGACAAGGTTTCCATGATGCTACAGACGACGGTCTTCAACAAGGAATGTAATTATGTGATGACAATTAAAAAGGAGTTCCATACGGTTACTTGTTTTGTCTTTGTCCGTGGGCAGAATTACCAGCATGGTCAACTTTTTGGATCTACTTATCTGCGTAGACTGTTCCATGTTTCATTTTAAATGATGAAGAAACACTATATTTATAGTTCGTTTATCATTTATTGCCATACGAAGTGTTAATATTACGAACTATTTCATGGCGCATTTGCTGCTCTGAATAAATGGTATGTCTTGCTGTAGTATTGTGAGCTGTTCCTAACAAAGGCTCTGGGCGACTGAGATTAGAGCTTTTGGTCCCTGTAATTTCAATTGTAATGCAAACATAGTTAAATGGTAAAACTACGTATGCGCATGGATAAGTAATTACACTTTACTTTAAAAAGGACATATCAGAGACAGGAAAGCCTTTATTAACAAAACATTATAGCTCTTTGATGTTGCGTTCATTAATTCAAGGATTAATGCAACAATCAACCGTCAAGTTAATAAATTCATTAAATCTCGTTTGCTTAAAAGCATTTACAAAGCACTGGTGATGCTCTGTTATCGCTATCAATTCTTCATACGGAGGTTTGCAGCTACTGGACACATTCACGTAGTCAAAATCAAACTACAAATTCAGGACCAAATGCCTCATATAAAGCAAATTAGATTGAATTTTTAACTTAGTAAGAATTTTTTGATTTTCTAAGCTGAATTTGAAGAAATCTAACAATGTTTGTGTTTGTTCCAAAGTATGAAAATATGCTAGAAAATGACCAAAAATCTAATTGTAGTTCAATACTTCGATGAAAAGTATCCATAATATTAAAAAAATGGTTTGTCAAAAATAATGATTTTTCACTAAAAGAGTTCGTTGAAGAGATTTGTAGTGACTGACATACTAATTGTCTTATTAAATTTCCATTGTGAAACTAATTGTATTCACAGTTGGATTTCTTTCTTTAATATCCTTGAATATTATGAAACAAACAACCCGAATCTTACTGGTTCTCTAAGATGTCAATCTCTTTTTAATTGCCCAATATGTAACAAGGCGGTCATGCACATCAGGCACATTAAATGTCAACAACAACGACAAGGAATAAAGGGTCCCTTGCTGGACGTTACCGGCTAGTCAATATTTACAGTACAGTGATCATCATTAAATATTGATATGTGAACTCTTCATTATAGTCAGTCAGCGATAACAAGGTTTTCGTTGAGAGTTGCATTCATGTATCAACTACATGTATATTACTTACTGTTAACGACCCTGGTAGGACTCAGTATCAGAACACTCAATTTGTTCACAAGCGGTAGGTAACACAAACATTCACTGATATACCATATACATTGTTCTAAACCGGTAGCCCCAACATAAATTGATTTATACAAACTAAATATTGCATTCTTGATTTATTCAAACAATACATTACATCTGTGGCATTTGTAACACTTTTCCTCTTTTTAAACGGATATTTAAGTGCTTCATTCTTTCAATTAAAATCGTTAACAATGTATCACGGCTAAGGGAAACCCAGAATTCTCTAACCTGCTCGCGGATAGAATTATGATATTTCAAACATACAGATTTGAATATTTGATAAATACGTTAGTCGTGACTGTAGCAAATTGAACAATGATTTCAAAGAAATTCCATAAATGTGCGTTATCAGGTTATTAATCATTGAACTACAATAAGAATGAAACATTTTCATAAATATTGAAATTTCCATTGTGCTAAACTCCCATGCGGCAAAGAGATACTAACACGCTGATTAATTTAAATATACTGAAATGAAGCCCTGTCTATTAAACGGATTTTTATTGTATTAAAAATATTAGAATGAATGTGAATCTGATAGAAAATGTATTGAAACAGAAGACTATATAGACTATACTGAATATGTCTGCTGCGTGTGAGCCTCGTTGTCCTGGAAGTATCGCCGCCTAGTGTTACTCTGCGTAAAATGCAGACCACATTTCCGGCCAATGAAATTGCAGATACGCAATCATTAAGTTCTAGGCTTTATCAACAGAATTTCAACTTACGCGGGTATTACAAGGTTCGATTACTGCAACTCATCCTAGACACATTCCCTGCGCCATATTTTGCATTGACAATGTGTCAGCCTATGAGGTTGTTTTCTACGTCAGTTTTATGACCTGAAGTAACACCTTATTGATAAGGTGGGCTAGTTCGCAACGCTTACTTCGCTTACTTCCTTAATCATGAACATTTCACTTCATGTCATCCAACTTTTACATGTCGTTAATCGAGGTAGTAAGTGTTATGTGTTATGATATCATCGTTATTTCACCTCGGTTCCAATACACATAAACATACTGGATAGTAGATACATTAAACTTACTGGGTATATACATTTATAACATTTACAAAAATAATCCCTTTAAATATATATTATTCACAATTGCCCGCTATATTGTCTGATATCGGGTGTGTCTACTGTGTTGGGACTACTTTTTTCTTTTCTAGTTTGCGAAACGTTTCTGATTTTAATTGAACGTCATTAAAGTCAAACGCACACAAGTGACGTCAAGACACGCAATACATATTCCAATCAGGCAAATGACCCAGGAAAGACAGGTTTTTCTCGAAAATTCCAATAAGTAGATGCAAACATAGACTTAAAGTGTCATTGACGATGCGCAATTTTATAATACGTTGCTCATTTATTTCCATGTATATTCAATTACCATACATAAGTTTTTTTATACTTACGGCATCCGGAATACTGCGGCGGAATATACCGAGCTCCGACCGGAGAGTACCGTTTAAATCACGTTTGTTTGTCAACGAAAGCATTTTTGTGCGATTTTGTGTAACAAATTGACTTTAACTCTTACCACCGCGCTAAGAAATTGTTGTTGTTTTCAGTATCAAGTTCTAACTGACGATCTTTAGAAAATATTCACAGCAACTATGATAAAAAAACTTTGTAACATAATAATGTAAGCAATATTAACTGCGTGAGAATTATCGAGTTGTCCTTAAAGTTGTGTGTTTGACTGGGGAACAAGACCACACTGGGTTTGGCTACTGGGCATGTCCTTGTACCTTCCCTTGCAATATTGTTCTAACGCCATCCTCATTTTGATTATTCAAATAACAGTAGCAGGAATCTACACAGATTGAGAGTTGTCATGTGAAATTACTAACAAATGCACATACTGCGCACAGACTAGCTTGAGGGGTGAACGCGAATCCGTTCTGTGTAAGACGAGACGTACTCGTATATACAAATTATATTCGAAATAACATTACACCTATATTTTTCCGACATAACCGCAGAAACAATCGTAATAAGTTCATGGGGTATGAACATCAACATCATTTAACCATCAACAATGACTTAATTAACGATGGAAGGCAGTATTGGTTACTCGCCGTTGTGCAAAGAAATTAAAGTTTTGAGTTAAATATATTATGCATTATTTTTATTCTGTTTAAGCTGTCACCATAGTTACACTCTATTTGGACTTCGCTGATATTTCAATGTGATTTTCGAAATGATCGGTACTTTTTATAGTTTTTGAATTTATTATAAGACGACGGAGAATTTTTGTTTTCACTACGATCTAAGTTGTACTAATAAGCGAGAAAAAAGAATGGAAGACGCACTTCATCACAAGACAACAACCACAGATTACAAAAACATTGAAATATATCGTTAAAGACCAATTAAGCCAATTAAGATCCAATACATTTCCATTCCAGGTGAAAAGGTGGACAGTGGAATTCTACAGCTCCTACAGGGGACCATTCCGGACATAGTGGACAGACAGCTAGACGCACAGATGACCCTCCAAGCTATTGCAAAGATCATAGAAGACTACGAGATACGGCAGCTGGAGGGGCTTCCCGGGAAATCAGCGAATAAATAACCAAAGTGGACCATAAATCAGTTACAATATTCAGCTCGAGAACGTTGATGTATACAATTATAAAACGTTAACTGTGGTTACCTTTACACAAGACCACACTGTCATATATCTAGTTATGTCCATAACGTCTATTCTGGTATTAATACAACCTATTGCTTTTTATGTGAATAATTAAAAAAATATGATTTAGAGTAGATATCTAATAAACACAGATGTAAAGTAGGATAATATAACATTTGATATATAATAGCATTTGAAAGAAAACAGAAAACAAATCAACCGTTTAAAAGATCAATTAACTATGAAATTTTATGTTTGCATGCCTTTCGGTGTGTTTCCATTTGGTTTGGACTGCTATATGTTAACTCTTAAAGAAAACATGCCTCCTTTAATATGTTATAAACGATATTTATTCATTTGTTGGTTTCCTTATGCTTAAAAAGTCTAAATAAATCTAAAAAGAACGCTCAATTCGTGTTATGTATTAATTAATACAAAAATACTAAGTTGCACAAAAAACTCATGTAACGTCCAAGAAAATGTGCTACGATTAAGAACAACGAAGTATGTTCGGTAACGCCGCGGGCCCCTCTTTGCACTATCAAGAATATAGATTATGTAAATGAATGAATTTATGCACTTATCTGAAAGAATGGAAAGTACAGGGACTAGTGCATAAGCAGGACAACCTGCAGAATCATAATCACCAGAAAAAGCATAAAAACTGACTTCTTAGACAAAAGTAATTTAGAAAAAGTACCTGGACAAGTTGTCTACGACAAAAACCACTCACTTTTTAATAATAAGGCTGCAACTTAGGCCAAAATGAATTACACTTTAGTTTACCGTGCCTCTCCTTTTTTATCTGCAAATTGTTTTCCTATTCTAAAGTGAAAACAATGATAGAAATTTATTAAACAAACAACTCGTTTTCAGTATTTATATAGTGTCTAACATCCTTTTAAATTATTAAAATTTTCATTTTGATTCATATACAGTCTTAATAAATGTTTAGTTCAACCTTAAACTATTAATATTCCAAACTATAATGTTTTTACTACTTTTGACGGATATTGTAAGACATGTTAATACACAACCATTAACGGTGTATTTTCAGGTTGACTTATACTACTTAAATTGTATGATTTGGAGACGATGTTCTTTGTACAAGTTAGTCCTAATGAAGAATCAAATTAATGAATACAAAAAAATAATTCATATTTCTACATCTGTCCTGAATAGTATTACAGTTTGTACATTCCTTGTACATTTATGTGAAAATATAAAAAGTAAAACATTGCCTCTTCTTAAAAAAGAATGCTACAACAGTGGACACCACGTTACTATTTTATATAAAGCATGGCGACGCTTATTAAAACAGCTGATTGCGCTTCAGTGATCCAGACTAATTTGGAGTTTATAATACACTAAAAATCGTTTGATTTTTGAGTGAAAAAAAAATAAAAAAATTGTAATATAAAAAACAAACATGATCGAATCGGAAAACCTGGAGCGGGTGGTAAAAACAACAAATGCGGTGGTGCCTTTGAAACTCAAGTGTATTTTTTGCCTGAGTATTCAGGGTCATTGTATTGTTGGAATACTGTGCGGGTTTTATAACATAAAAAAGAGACTGACCTGTTATAAAAAGTATGCTTACTGCTATAATATTATATTAACAAGCTGGCAGTTTTTCCATTCCTTAATTGAAACAAAATAATACCGTTCCTTGTTCAGTAATTGTTATAGAATTACATTTGCAAAATTAATCAAGGTAAATAGCTTCAACGTCAACGACATATTGGCAACCCTGTTTGTTTAGTGATAAAAAGTAAAACAACTCGCGTGTTTACCATCAGATAAAATAAACATTTAATTAAACAATTCAAAAATTGTATAAACGAATGAGATCCCTATGGGCCAAAGATTCATAGTGTTCGCAAGATGCCTTTGGCTAAATAATTACAAATCAAAGGTCTTCAATCAGCCTTGCATCCCAGCGTTCATCAGTGGACTATAAAGGGCATTCTACGGGCGCATGTGTTATTATATATATCCACATTATGGCGGTATTCAATTACATTAAGATTAAGCATTGGAGCGCCGCTTTATCTTTAAAGTACGATACGAATGAAGTCAAACTCGCGCTGGATTATAGAGCATTACTGCGTCTCAGACCTAATAATAAAGGTCATTGGCTGATACAACGTATACAAGAAAAAAGTTGATGCATAGCATCAAGTCGGCCCAATGAAATTAAATGCTCGAATGACATTATGGTTAATAATATTGTTACAATAGTTTAAGCCCGGAATTATTGATATTCTGGGTTTTTCCCCAAATAATCTTCCGGTTAAAACTAAATAATAACACAAATATACATACGTTTCTTCGGAAGAAATAGAGTCAATGGTCTAATACATATATTTCAATAGCATGAAATTCACCTTTTATTTGTACCGGCATGTTATGTGAATTCCTTGCTTTATATTTTGTATAAGTTTTTGTAACACATTTCACTCATATGAGTATATAGAACGAAGATAAAAATACAATACATCAAGAGGGAATTATCTGAAGTTTATTCTTTCGAATGGCATTTTCAAAACAAACAATTAAGCTAAATGTTAATTTTTCAAAACTCGGCATTTTGCTGTCAGCAAGGGAGATTACTGCGTAGGAGGTTTACAAACATAAAGGATATTATAATAGTACTGTGTAACCTTCATCTATTTGGGCGGAAGTTGATATCAATCGGAACACCTCGGCCTGTATCTATCTCGGAGATGGCCGAGTTGTTATGATTGAGTTGATATTTAAGATCAAAATTATATAAACAATCATAATTGTTCAATGTTTAGTCGCGTTCATGTGTACTAAGTAAAACGTTCGAGAATATCTATCACTTGCCGAAGCAAAACTCCGAAAAAAAGTACTGTATTAAATAAATTAAATATCATGCATGGGTTAGAGTTCAATTTGGCGATTTAGAGAAAATGGAGCGAACGCAGACAGGCCTACTCTACTATTATTATCCCGGTGGAAACGAAACTCGCGTGTCCATCATGTTACACACGAAATCATACCCAAAGCATATATATTGTTCCAGCAGTTCCATAAACTGTTTCTGGCATGGCATTGGATAAACTTCAGTTCACAAGCGGCGTTTGCGTTGACAAGACCCACCCACATGGCCACACCCACCTCCTTAAAATCAGTCTCTTTTTTCAAGACCAAAATTAATTGAATCATGATCTTGTATCACAATATCAACTTAAAATTCCAAGAAAAAAGTTCCCCAAAATACTTATACTCGTAAATCAAAGGTTGACATGTTAAGACGTGTTTTCGTTAAGTTCGTAACTAACTTATTTTTAACCAATTGTTTCGCAACATCTTTAAATATTCTCACATTATAATAAAATTTACAACTTCAATACATTTCCATCAACAAAATGGATATTTTAAGACCCAAACTCCGAAAACCCTAGATAAGCAATTCCTATTCACCATCGGAATCTGTGTTTTAACAAAATTTTGTTCGTTTCGTCCACAAGAGAGATGTTCATTAATTGCAGTGCAAGAACTCTTTCGTTTATTAAGCCAACGTCACGGCACTGTAAACGAAAACACTTCACATAAGCTTATTGTTTTTATTAGAAACATAGAAATGACTGAAGAAGTATGGATGGGTGGACGAAAACAAGCAATTCCTAATCAATATCTTTCCGCCGAAACCTTTCGACGGGTTATTACAATGCCAACAATCCGTTTTAATAAGGATCATTGAAACGATTTCATACAAGGAGATATTTTCCCCCATGCAGAAATACTTATGGAAATTTCGTCGCTTGATGATATGTAAATTAGTGGAAATGTTACGTATTTCCATTTACAATTGAAACATGTGGAGCGTCAATTCATGTTCTATTCAGAGCAACATCATTCGCAATGCTCGTGTACGTATTGAAAGGTGAACAAAAACACATATTATTTAAACGCCGTTGGCCATTCCGTATACGTTTAAATAGATAGCATTAACTGTTGGCGAACTGTGGTTAGAAGGACGGGCAGAGCGCACACTGTATGTTCAGCAATTGTTTTTGGAAGCATTACAAAGGGCGTAAATAGTAAAACAAAAGGGAATTTTGATTACAACAAGAAGTATATTGTGTTTGTTGGAACATGAACACCAAACAAGAGAAACCCGTACACTTCATAATGGTTCAATTTAATGCAATAACAATTGACTATTTCTTGCATAACATCAAGTTATAAATGTGTACATGGTTTCTTATCAATAAAGCTAAACAACAGACTATTTTTTCAATAGTTTTACTCTTTGATGTTCTTCAAAAAGCAGAACAAAAACATACAAAAGAGCCTGCCATTCTGACGGCATTTTTAAGCAAAACAGCGTCTAGCCGATACCATATCGTAATAAGCAGTCGATACGATGCGACAAAAAGGATACATCTGTACGGGGAAGACAGATTAAATAGTCGCACACTGGTGTGTTCTTTGTATTAAACTCAAAGAAGTGAGAAACAATGGTAACTACAGAGAAAAGTTCACAAGCAAACAAAAACCCAAGAGGCTGAAATCTAACAGACACTTACTAAGAGGCATCTGTTGTATCAACAAGACTTCTAGATCTACATGCATCACACTAGGTGACTGCCGGGATTTCTACATGCATCACACTAGGTGACTGCCGGGATTTCTACATGCATCACACTAGGTGACTGCCGGGATTTCTACATGCATCACACTAGGTGACTGCCGGGATTTCTACATGCATCACACTAGGTGACTGCCGGGATTTCTACATGCATCACACTAGGTGACTGCCGGGATTCAATGGAAGCGTAAGCACTTAAACGTCTCCATCACATCACAATTGTCTCAACATTTACCAAGCATTACAAAATTGAAAATATAAACCAAAATGGAAAAACAACAACAACATCATCTTGAAGACGACAATGAATAACAAAGTAAAACATATCATATGAGTATCCTCGACAACCAGATACAGACAGCTCATGGAAACGCATATATACAACCGGGGCTCCTTTATGGTAAGACGAAGTCAAACAAACTCAGCTTACCGACAGAACTTGCCTAAATTTACGGCTTTAAACTCTGTGCTCATAAAGCATTGTTATGATTGTATCATTGCACAAAAATGTAAGAAATTAACGCAGGTAAATCAATTTGTCAAAACGCATTTTGCTAAACTTCATAATATTGTCATAGTTGAGAGATTATCCCTGAGTCCATCATATGCATAACGTATCGAGTCTAAGATTGAGACTGAGATTCAGAAAAGTTCAATTTTACTGAGTTAACAGAAGCTTAGATGGTAACAATTGCTGTTAATGTTACAATGATAATATGTTCTACAATCATACAATTTCTTTCAAAACTAGTCATATTACAGATGTTTCGAAGTATACAAGAATTCATTTTCTGAAACTCAAATTGAAGATTTCATTTCGACACGTGAACAAGATTAATTGCATTGTTTCGCTTTTGATTGTAAAAAAGGTCTTACTTTTCGCACAAAAGATAGTGAAATGGAACAATAACTAAACAACAAATGCCAACCTATAGTGTTGTACAGAAGGAAGTTTAAGGTGTATTTTTTAGACACCATAGTGTTTCAAAAACACTTCCTCGAGAAGAAAAATCTGATCGCAAACAAAATTGACTACAAGTTAGCTATTCCCCATAGTATGCGGTCGTGGGGTTTTTTTTGAAAAAAATGGGACTATACTCTATACATATGACATAAGTTGCTTACAGATGCGTTTTCTTTAAAGAAGACTTGATTTTTCAGCAGGACTACAAGTTGTGAGCGAAGTATAATCCCATCAAACTTGAGAATCCTTGGACTGTCACTCTGTTCACTGAAATATATTATGTTTGACTTCACAAATAAACCATGAAATATACATCAGAAATGAAATATCAATAATTTGTATCCTCACTACAAACCTATACCTGCACATGGCTACAACAGGAAACCTATACCTGCACATGGCTACAACAGGAAAGGCAGCGGAACAACAATGTCAACACGTTATTTATATTTATTACAGATAAGGTTTTTTTTGGTATTTTCGGGATATTATCTATACCAATTGAATTTATTTTTGATTTTCGCGTTATATTCCCCAAAACAGGATTTTTTTATATAAATATTTTTGTGTGAACAAAGATAATCAAATACTATTGGAGTCAATTATTTGTGTGATTTTATAATTCTGAACGATAACATCTTTAACAATAATCATGTGTGGACCATGCAAAACAACAACAAAAACAATAGTTATACTCAATGGGCATAGACATTTTCTCTTCGTTAATGGAATTATTCATTGTTTATGCAAACATAGCACATTACATAACCAATTGTGACAACTAACCAAGAGATCAACATATTACAGTGTGTTCTTGCACTGTGTATACTTCTTATTGCCACCCAAAATAAATCGAAGCGATCATTTGCTGATGCGATATATTGATCGTCTATGCAATAAAGGTATTTTTTTGTTGTTGTTCCTAGCAAAATTAGTGTCAATAAAAGTGTCAACTAAGTCCAAACGAGGTTAAGTAAGCTCAAAACATTATTAGCATCAGGGGATGTAACTTTGACATATGGATAATATAATTCGTGTTTTAAAAACGAAAAATGATGTATTTGCCATTGGGATTGGTGGACAATGGTGGCGTGACTGTGTTACATTTTTTCAAATAAATCAGCGCTACAACTGAACCGCAATTAATGGGCACCCAGAACATAGAAATGAATTTATTGCATGTACCATTGCATTATAAATGATCGGAAGTGATACTTAGGGAAATTAAAATGCAAACATAAACTTACATGCTAGTGGGGTCCAAACCAGTTTTTATTTCCATATCCTGAAATAAATGAAAAGTATGAATAATAAACAGAAATTTTGTATTGATGTTGAAAATCCAAATAAATGTTACCAAAACAACAATATCTATTGTTTCTGAAGGAAAACATTATACCCTCTGCTTTCTTTTTAATCCGCTACAATATAGCATACATATACTAGTATATTAACATGTTATGATGTAGCAAACTAATGTTGTAAATATGTTGAATAGATAAATTTAAACTAAATACAGCCACATAACAGTGTAGTTTTATGAACATCAATATTTAATGAACAATTTAGAAATAAGTGATGCTGAGAACTTTTATGTACACGACATCATATTCACATATAACGCTACCACAAACAAACCATTAATGTATAACAAAGAGCCACTACATGCGGGGGAATTTTAGAGCAGTGCACGAGACACGCACATGTATGTATTTTACAAATTGTGTACATTAGATGTTATTCAACCGACAAAACATATAAACCAAATTGAAATAAAACGTAACCAGATCTCACATTAAGCCAAATCCTAATTATTTTATTAACCGACCACACACACACAAAGGCATTTGCTTGTAGTCAAACCGGGTATAGCCTTTGACCCAATTCATGTCGGGGCAATGTATGTGTGTATCTTAAAGGTTGCAAACTGATGATGGAGTGCCTGCCTTTCTAATTAAATACACTTAGTGTTTTGAGTAGTATTAATTTAATTAGCATGTAACATATCAACTATACAATGA
This sequence comes from Mya arenaria, assembly GCF_026914265.1. NCBI lineage: Eukaryota > Metazoa > Mollusca > Bivalvia > Myida > Myidae > Mya > Mya arenaria. The sequence continues at coordinate 59,436,809 of NC_069130.1, read as the reverse complement.
AAACTACAGGGACAAGCCCAGTAGTCGATAAGTGCACACGGCAAGGGCAAAAACGACAATGAACTAGAGACGATACACTTGCTTTCTTTTCAATTAGATCGTCCCAGTTGGTTATCAACGAAATGCTGACCAATGAAAAAATACAATATTTTACTTTAGAAAGTCGGTATGTTTAATAGTCAACTGCTGCTACTTCTAGAGTAAATCCGTAATGATATACACAAAGTTTTATTGGTGCATTTGTACTGTAAAGCAATATAGTTATCATTTGTTAAATAAGTTTGAGATTATAAATCAGACTCAGAAATACAGTTTTGTTATATAAATAATCAATTCATATCATTCGTTTGGTTTAAAGATGTGCCCATAATAGAAGAACTATTTGACACAATTACACAACATTTCACCCAAAATACACCTCAGAAATTGTACTTCATATAGAGCTTTTTACTTTTGAATCATGAGTAGGAACCTCCAACTTCCAGTACAAGTGAATATTTCCCATTAACGTTTTCCTTGTTGACAAGTGCATACGATTTGGACAAAAGGCATTTCAATTCATTGTCCATTTAAAATCATGTTCAGATCAACATCCGAGTTTTCCAAAATTCCAATTAAAAGCATGTGGTCAAAACAAACTCGGAAGCGTTGTCCGATAATTAGCAGGTCATCATATGTTCGTATATTTGGGAAATAAAAAGGGACGGGACGCGGAAATACGGTCTGGATCGGGTGAGGATGAGAAACCGTGTATGACAACAAATTATAATGACATACATTGACACTGATATCAGCTAGATCTGACACCTCTGCTCTGTCCACTACGCTGACCACTGGGTAGGCGTTATGTGCGGTCGTCTTGAGAATTCTATGCAGCACGGACACACGAGTACGAGGAAACAGGAAATGAAGGTCACTACACATCGCGTTCTTCGCTGTCAGTCTGAATATAAACGAAAATATAATGAAAATACATATAATAAAAATGAGTCAGAACACCTGACACTGTACATGTAACAGCTGATGTCAGTGGAGTTTAAGATCTTACTTTATAGTCAAAACGTACAGCTTAATATAATCAACATGACGTTTTTATGTCATTCAATCGTTCCTTTGACCTTTAAAAGGATTATATTTTGTCCAAAAATAAAAGTACATACTTCTGTAATTCAATGTTATTCTTTGAACACCCTTGACAAAAAACTCGGACAATGGACCAGGCTACAATTCGCGTCATATTTATAATTCTTAGTGATACTCTTTTTCAAAATCAACACATACACATGTATACCAAACATGAATTTTGAGTGATAAATCTTTAATTACTTACTAAATAATGCATTTATGAAAAATATTAATAACTGATAACAAGATTGTAACCGTTTATTTAATAGCAGAGAGCGCAAAAATATTAAATGTTTGGTGAATGCTAAAAGATTTACTGTGGTCTACTATTGTCTCATAATTTAGCAATACCATGTTTTATGCTCATCTCTTTCAAACTAAACTTGGTATCCTTCATGAGAACCACTGTCTCGACATTTATTAATCCTTTTTGAATATTAAAACAATATTTTTAATTAGAAAATTTAATAATTGATTAGCAATAAAGCCCTAAACTGACTGATTAGTATAAATAGTGGTTTTACCTATGCATTCCTTCTGGAACGTCCCATTCTAAGAGAGGAACTCCTTTTAGGTGGATGTGAATGTCGTACAAGCCTTCGTTGAAGAAATCTCCACACCATTTGGCCACCTGAAAACATAAAAAGCGTAAAATCAGCAAACAGAAACGTTACATTAATCCTTTGCATAAATATCTATGTCGATTCAAAGTATAACAATAAGTCAAACCACGGCTTTATTTGACGCATGCCATTTCCTCAAGGCAAGATGTGATTTATACTGCAAAGCAGGTTTAATACGGGTATACAATTAATGCTAATAATACACATGTTACTATAAAAAGTAAAATTTATAATAGAAATTCGTTCCCGCATAATGATTATCCTCTCCGCCCGTGAGATTATCACGGCACTTCAGGGCGATTATGGCATAATTGCCTGACGAAGACGAGAACGTGCACACTGACGTCGTTTTCACGAAAATAAGAAATGGCCGCCGTATACTTGGTAGGCAAACAGTTATACATAAAAATCTCTAAAGGAATTAAAATGGCACTATCTTAGTTTAGTTTAGTTTATTTTATAAATCAAGGCATGTTACATGCATGTGATTTGAACATAAAAATGAAATACAACTACATGGTTAAAACAAGTATAACAAAATGTAGTACACATACAAAGCGACAGTTTAAATATAGTCTTTAGATGTTAAAATAGATATATTAGTTTTGTTACATATCAACATTAGCCAAAAAATTCAAATAATTGATACAGGGAGAATGAGATCAATTAAAGTTAGCTAGAATAATTTTACAAAATAATGCCATTTTCACAAGTACAACTCTATCTTTAGAGTTCATCAATTGTTCAAATTTGTAAACATTGGAATGTTTAATATAAAATTGCTGAATATACTTTTTTCTGTCATTGCTAAAATATCTGCATTCCATTAAGTAGTGATATCCATCACCCAACAAAGTATTAGTACATAAGTGACAAACACGGTTATTATTTCTAACAATGTTTAAAAAGCGACCTTTTTCTATTGGTAATTTGTGATTCATAGTTCTGAATTTACATAATGAATAAGCTAAGTTCAAGGGAATCATATCAAGATAGTTCTCAAACAAATGATCATTAACCCGAGAATTTAACACAGATTTAAAATGAGTGACACTGTTAACATTTTGACAAGTGAAATAATCAGACATACCAAGGCTATGCCCTGCGGGGACGAACTGATGGTTAAACAAATGCCCCCGCACCCCAGATACTCTACATAAGGCCCAATCTCCGCTAAATTTGGCGCTATGACAAAACCACCGCGGTCACCCGGCCCTGCGGGGGCACATGGAAAGTAAAAACACGGCCCTTTTCCCCGGCTATCTCCGGACCTGGGGGGGGCGTGGTTACAATTGACTGGTGCATTAGCATTCAAAATTTTGCTCCAATAACACAATATCCGTGAGTTAACATGCAAGGCTAGGGGTGGAACACCCAATTCACCATAGACCATACAATTCGGTGTACTTGACTTTAATTTGAGAACAAACTTATAAAATTTAAATTCACAGCCATACAATCGGTACAAGAATAGTGAAATTAGTTTTATCAATAATGACACCTTCCGTGTTTCAGTAATGAGTACTACCCGAAACCGTACCGGATGTTTACATTAGGTAAAGGTCATAAAGCAGTGAGACAAGGAAATGTTTTGTTGAAACGTTTTGTTTTACTTTATTCGCTGAGAAATGTTAATTATTCCAGCGAAATGGCTAGGGTCATTCAAGCCGAGATTCTTATGAAACTGCTCCTAGGCTTGATCGACCCTAGCTGTGCTCACCTATTGAAATGAACATCACAATCACCAGATGTAAAACAGTAAATATTTGAAGAATGGAAAAATTGCAGGCTTATTCTGAAAGCATGTACGAAAAGGTTTGCTATTTTGATTTTCAGTCACTCGTTATTTTTCTCAGGTAATTCCATTCAACTTTGAACCATTTTGTAATTTCTCATTTTTAAGACTTTCAGACCAAATGCGAAATATATAACATATCCTTCATTATTCCACAAAATCATGTTTTTAAATCCATTTGAAATCATTGCCAAATGACAAACATATGTATTATACGGGATAATACATGGTTGACCATGGCTTTTGGTTGATAATTGCCAAAGTGAAAATAATTCCACTGGTGACTGGGGCAATTATCAACCAAAAGCCATGGTCACCCATGTATTATTCTATAAATAAACTACTGCGACAAGAAGAGAAATATGACGTTGTTCTTCATGTGTAAAACGTATAGGTTAAAATGAAGACACAGACACGACATCAATACAGGCGAAACACTTCAAATAGTTAAACGGTCATCTTTACATCGTTACACTCCTTCTTCACTATTATGTTCGTGTATTTTTTGTGGACACCAATAGGTTGTCTTAACTATCATTTCCATGTTCATGTGAAGATATAGGCCGACAAATCTAATAATTTATATTGTAAAACAGATTTCTTTATTATATACTAATATAGTGGTAATGGTTTAAAATGTAGTGCATTATGTTATTTATCACTATTTAAAACGTTAGAAATTCGGATCAAGTTCATTGTTAAAGCGAAGTGTGATGCCTTGGTAATATTCATCCAAAGCCAGACAAAGCTCCTAAGAGTGTTATTATATTCATTTACCAAATAATCAGAGTTAACAGTTTTCTTGTATAGCCAAATTCATTGGAAAAGTTGCTGCAGTGATTCTTGACCACTCAACAAGACACCGGTACATACTTCCATCAAAACGAAAAACTTCAGAATACCAGATGATAGTTGCCCATCCATTATACTAACATGAACTAGTATATACCGTAAGCATTTAGTTCAAATCAGTAAGTGATAACATAAAATACCATTAACGTCAACATTAGTGGAAGCCCGTAGCTGATCTCGTTGGTTGATTCGATCAGAATGACAGTAAGACTGATAGTCATTCGGACAACGCCCCCGAGAAAAGCGGCAGCTCCGATTAGAGAGAATGTTCCCAGATAAATTCCTCTGTCGTAGCCTATAACGCTGAAAATATAATGAGAATCGTGACTATTAGATTGATGAATTATATTGAATTCCCCACCCATAAGAAAAAAACATTTCAAAGAGTGTTTTTTAATTGATTCTAAGTAAATAGTATTGTTTTATGTTCTTATCAGAACTGGAAAGCCTGTTGACAAACATTCATTTAACATTACACACAAGCAAGGGTATACTGCAATGACCATTTACGTTGGACCCTTTATGAGTACTGCGCGTGACTAGTTCCACGAACTCGTATCTTTGATTTCATTGTAATTCATTTGATAAATAAATTTCTCGATTGAGTTTGTTGTTCATTGTTATTTTTTTAAAGTAAATTTACATGTTTTACTTTTTCATTTATTGAGGTTTATTATTTAAACAAATACTGTTGACTGTGTCTAGCTTGTACGGTACATGAGTGCTTCGAATAAAAGAAGTTACAGCGTTACTATGGACTCATAATTGACAAGCATTAAGTTCTAGAGTCAGCTAGGAACAAGACAAGAAGGGTATACGAACGTAGTTTTAACGTATTTAAACCGTATTTGAATCTGGACGAGTAGGGTAGAGACAAACGACTGTTATAATTCGAACCGCTATCGAACCCGCGGAACAAAGAAAATGTATAAGGTTACTCTGTTACCTATATAATGTAGTACGGTATTCACTCCTCAAACAATACAGCGTCAATGCGCATGAGCAGCGAAAAGACAATAGTAATACAGTTTTCATTCTATCGAAAAGTTTTTACATGTTGCAACAGAGCGCGCAAAAGTATTCCCGCAGTATGTGTATATTTTGCTTTGAATGAGGGCTTTAAACAAAGATAACTTCATTATTATTTCTTCACCATTTTAAAGGAAACAAATGTGCAGTCTACGCCGCTTACATAACCCCGCCTTCGGCCTTTTACCAGAGTTTGATTGAGAGTTTAGTTTCTGAAAACACTTCGAAAATGTACTTAAAAGCTGCACTTTCAAAGATTGGCTGTTTTGACATCGTTTTAAGCTTTTGTCTCAGAATCAGCTTATTTCGATAGCAATGCCTTCAATTCAGTCATATAAGATAACCAGACAATAGAACAGATCTTAATTATTTAGAAAACTACCGATATTTTCATTTTTTATTAAGTGCTAATAATGTTTTTATCTATTAAACATCACCTACCGAACGTAAATATGAAAAATTGCCACCCGATCTGCTGCCAACAGTCTTGTGTCACTGGTTTCCGGACATTAATGCAAACAGCGGCTCCTTACAACAACAACAACAACAACAACAACAACAACAACAACAAAAGTTGTCAAAAACGGTCAATTTATCAGAGTGCATAGTATGTATAAAACTTGCCTATGATATAATTATGCATATCAAATACATTACTTGACAAGCAATGTAGCTACAAAACGTCCATAAGCAGCCCCGCACAGTAGACTGGGGACAAACAAACCACTTGGTACCGCCACGCCGTAAGTCCAACAAGCGAGTAGGAAGAAAAACACGAAGAACAACGCCAGAGTTGACAGGTCAAACTCTCCTAGTAAGACGAGGAGAAAAGAAGTTAATATACTTCAAATAGAACTCGAATAAAGAAACACTAGAAGTGTAAATTTAATCAACAAATTGTTCCCGACGCGCAAAAGAAGATTACACTTAAAGAGATATTGACCTACTAATCAGGAAATGTAATGTCAAAAATGACCAAAAGACCGATGTTTAAAGAAGCCAGGTTTTCAATATTTCAGGTTTCTAGATTTTGTTAAATTTAAACTTTTTTTAATTTAGCAACATTAAAGAACTTTTGCGTAAATTATAAAATCTATTAAACTGCTGAAAATACAGAATTAAAAAAAATCGAAATTTTTTAAACAAAATATATAGTTAATAGTTATGTTTGACTTATTTTATTCAAAAGAGGTGACTGATTCACTAATGATATAATGTATTAGATTGCTAAAACTAAAAAAAAAGTTTCATGTATGTACTAATCAACGCCAGAAGTTAGAAAATTAGAAGCCAGTAACACAACTTTTGGAATATTCATACAGCAAACTAACAGTGGGCTTCATTGCATATGCAAGGGGGGCAATTAGCTTCTCTGCAAACGAATGAAACATGGATCTAAATGTAGAGGCTATCAATCAAATCAAATTCTCATATATTGCAAGTCTGTCCCACTGGTTTTCTAGCAATTCGAAATAAAGTTATTTCAACAAAGATAAAACATACCAGGTTGATGAAAGAGTTGTTTAATCGCTTCCTCTTGGGAGTTAAAAAACAACGTTGCCATGTCATTATAAGAACCTTCCTCGCAAAAGTATGTGCGCACATCTTCTTCGATTGCAGAACTTGTTGTATTTGTCATCTAGAAATTAATAATGAATTAAACAATCAATCCTGGCAGACACTATTCACAATGTTACATCCTTTGAGAGATGTTTAGCATTTAAAATGAAGCGTAAATAACCTTTTTACATATATATGTAGTGTTCCTTTTGACCTTGAAGCTAAAATATGTACATTTCAATGCGTGTTAAACTGACATGATACCCAACATTGCTAGTATGTTCTACTTCACGGCACGTAATGCAAATAAGGACACTATAATGAACGAAATCTGATTAAAATATATCCTTGAAGATTACTTACAATGGAAGGAATTGGTTTACAGCGGCCCAGCATCATTGAAGCCACGAATGCTACTGTTGTGGTCACCATAGCAACTAGAAGGGATTCTAAAATTCTTCAAAAAAATAAACATGGTTTATAAGTTTAGTATGTAGAATCCATATGTTGCTATTTATGTGATATCATAAGCTATATATAACGGTAAACTCGAGCAGGCGATTTCTCGAGGAGTGAGGATTGGTCGATGTCAAGGTTAAATACCGGCCATTATTCCGTCTATTTGCATATGACTATACTGAAGACAGATCGAAACCTAAATTAGTATTCAAAAAAGAATTCCCGATTTGCTTACTTGACCACTGGCTGCTTGGTGTTCACGTGTTTCATCCTGTAGACTGTAAGCCACTTGTTGAGCTGGTTAAACAGGGCGCCTAGCAGGCCACCGATCAGGCCCATGAGCACGAATATAAAGAGATCCAGCGCTGTCCACAGTCGGCATGTTCCATTCGTCTTGTTCTCATCTGCACACTGTGAAGCGTAGACACGAAATGTTTACATATCACGTTCCTTGTTGTGAAACATATTGTTGTTGTTGTTGTTTTTTTAAAAGGGTCACTGTATGCATAAAGTAACTATTTCTCCTTATTCATGTAAAAATGCTTATATCTTTAATATTGTTCTTAAATCTCTCTTGTGGAGGGATTATTGATTGTTTAAGATGGAATGGATGTCCGTGCGTCTTCCAATACAAATTTTGTTTTGGGACAAAGTGGTGTCGAAAACCAGTAGGAAGTGAAAGGCACATCTTTGCAAAAACCACAAACTATTTTGTACAGTAAGTTGCTAGTATAGAAGGAAATAATTCATAGACATGAGTATGGTATGCACCAACATCAACATGAAACATACTAACTAAAGAATTATATGGTTATTGTTAGTCTAAACTTTATTAAACAAATAACATTCACACATATGTATATGTATAATGATGAAATACATCACCATGTGGTCGAGGATCTGGTTATGGTTACCTTAAAGACCCCGAAGTTAATGAGGCCGGGGGAGTAAAATAGTCCCCAGCTGTTGGAGTCTAACCCACTGAGGAAAAAGTTGAGCGTAAAGGTGGCGGCCATGGAACACACAAACTGAGCAGAAATAATGTATATAATTTATGGTGTATTATACATACATAAGTTTTCACTAAAGATGAGCAATGCTTTTTAAATGGTACTATAATATATCAAATAACTTGTCTTTCAAATTTCACCAAATTTTGGGTAAGTATAATTACATGTAATCGTTTTTAAATGAATGTTCAGTCAAACTACGCTTTGTCGACCTCTGTTCTCAATGCTTCGGTTATGTCGAACTCTTTTCGAACGTGATTGGTTTAGCTGGACATGTTTTGTATTTCGGTTATATCTTGAATGATCGTTATTTCGTAGTATTACACGAGGTCCCTACGACTTCGACATAGCCATTTTCAACAGAATACTACGTCGAAGTTGTAGGGAGATTACACAGAATATAGAGAATCGTACCGTTCTCCACGTGAGTTTCTGGTTCCAAAATGAGCATCCCTCTTCCAGGGAGAATAACACGCCTCCAATCGGGGCTCCAAATGCAGCTGTGATAAGGTATCATGTATCATATGAAAAAGTGGTGTGCCTAATGATATTGAACGTGCTTTATATTGTTTAGTTTTATCACAAAAGCCATCAAAAAATCGAATCTAGTCTGGGCTATGTATATGAGCTTGCGTCGTTGGCACCTATCACGTCAAATATGTTTTCATGACGAACTCACTTAGGGTGGTCCACCACCATTTATGCATTAGATTATTCAACATCTTTAAAATATATGAACGACATTCACTCAAATCAGAATTCCGGCATGTTGAAACTAAAAGACAAAACTATACAAGTGTAGGTTTTGTCTAAAGTCAATAGTTGTTAAATTTGATAAAATTCATTATATAAATATATTTCTTTCATGCTTTATGATGAAATATGGGGTTTTAACAGTGAAATAACAACAGTGAAAATATCAATTTGATATTTTCACTGCAAAATAAGAAGTGAAAATATCAATTTTCAGAACTACTTTTAAAATCCTTTGTTGTTACATGTACAGTACTTGCCTTATAAATTTAAATAAATGTATAATTGGAAATTAACAACTTACCGTTTATTACCGGTTATCCCGTTTATCAAACATTTTACTGATCTTTGAAGCTGAATGTTCGAACATTTGCTTTCATTCCAAACAAATTACAGACAAAAACAACTGTTCGAACATAAATAAAATTTTATAGCATCATTCAAATGTATTTTGAACTGTTAACCGTTGGAGTACGTAAAATGAGCTTCCTGGAGAATTTACACAACAATTTAGAGATAGATCCGATATTTTTTACCCTACCCACATCTCAAAATGTGTCAACAAACTAGCGTGGCATATACTCTTCTGGAAAACAAACATTTTAAAGCGAAACAGACTGGTCTCTGACAGTAAGATGACTGAATATTAACTTACTATAAAAACACGCGTACATGCAGTCTTAAACTAAGAAGAATGGTTAAAATCCAATGAGTATCCACATTTGTTTTCCTAACACATTTGACCTTCCAAATTTTCATTCTATAAATAGCGGCGTAGTAATTTGGTTAAAATAAAGTGTTTTCAATATTTTTTGGAACATTTGTGCACTAATAATACTTCATTTTTTACTGTTCATAAAGCTTTGCAAGAAAAAACGAGCGAATATTAAGCTATAAGAATGAATAGCAGAGAACTATTTCTCAGCAAACCGAAAGTAGAAAAGTTGACAGCTATAATTATGCATGCGGGGCGCTCCATGGGTAGCGGCGTAAAGCCCACCCTTTTCAAAAAGGGGGTAATTCAGAAATAAATAAAAAAACAAATAAAACTCCGAAAATAAGCATAAAAGAAACAGAAAATTTGTTTATTTCAGTGTAAGATCGTATTTAATTTCACTCGTGATCATAAAAAAACTACATTTTCACTCCAGGCTTCGCCACTCGTGAAAATATGTTTTTCTATGACACTCGTGAAATAAAATACGATCTTACACTGAAATAAACAAATATCCTCTATTTATATTCCTTATAAGCGCTTACATGGTTTGTCCCAGTAGTTTTTGTTGTATATATTATGATACACTTACAAATGTATTTCATTATTATACTAGTGGATAAGTGTTTTGTCATTCTTTTATTGCGATTTTTGAAAACTGCTGTGTTTGTTTCCGGTTCCGGATACTTGATACCTACCAAACTAATGACGCTTAACATAAATTAAATATTATTGGCCTGGTCTACACAATATACCTGCAACACCTGCCGCAGCTCCACCGGCCACGAAATCTCTCTTGTCTCTGAAAAACAAAAACAGCTCGATCATTGTGAGAACGGACTATGAATAAAAACAGCATAAAACACGCTTGCAATTGTTGGATAATAGTATCAACAGAGTCAAAACGGAGACGTTTAAACTTATAAATAGGTAAAGCAACTTTGTTTTCGGCTTATATTAAATGTATAGGAGTCACAGGCTCAGACACTCATGTGACCGTTGCGGAGATCGAGCCCGAAATTTCCATGCTTGCGAGTCGGTTACTCTACCAAACCCGGATAACACACACACATACTCTCTGACCTGCTAGGTGTCATAGGTGTCTCAAACAAGCTCTGTTGTGTATACTCATCATATTAAAATGTTAGAACTTTCAATAAAAGAAAACGCGTACGTCTTATGATTTTTCTTGAAGGGACATTTCTGTCCAGTATTGTATATTTTTGGACGGATAAGCCTTGCAAGTAGTATTTATAAACAAAGACATATCTTTGAAAATTAAAGCACAGTCTAGCGTTTTACCTGTCGGTTCGAAAGAAATCAAACTTCGACTTTATCTTCTTGAATGTAATACTTTGAAACTGAAAAGAAAGAAAATATATCTTAACAACAATAATAGTCAACTACATGTACCTTTTCGACAACATTAACTTCGTCTTCCTTAAAAAGGTACACACAATCCGGTTCCTTTATTAGTACTCGAGTTCTAAATCAAATAGAGTAAAGGCCAGCTATATATACGACTTAGAGTGAGAGTGGTCTAGTTGTAAATGTGCCCATCTCTCACTCGGAGATTGTGGGTCGATCCCTATGGAGGCCAAAAGTCCAGACGTGTATGTGTGTATTTTAGGTTTGTAACATTGATGATTTACCAATTTACATTTTACAACCACCAACTCATCGGTTGTATGTTTACATTTTACACTGCACATTTTCATTTTTCGTTGTACGTCCTCTCGTTGCATCTATTCAACAGAAGATTCAGTCGTGTTTAAAAAGTTGTGTATGGTAAACACGTCATGTGAAAGTCACATGCCGAGTTTTACATTGCGGTGTGTAAAAGACAGATTTCAGTTCGTAGTTCTACAAAGTACATTGTATGGTGGTGACTTTTCATTCGCAGTTGAACATGTTTACGAGATGAATTTAATTTAATTTATAGATAGCTCCGCCTTAACCATGTCTTAACTCCTCCTTACGTCTTTCGGAAATTTCCGCTATCACTCGGCTCTATTTAAACCAATTATGGATACTTTGGACCATGGACATTGCGAACCTTATTATGGACATTACGAATCACCTACATTATGACCCTATGGACTCTGATTTTGAAACAGGATGGATTATGAATTATTTCATGTCGAATAAAATAATATATGATATTACAACATGTTTTTGTCTATATAATAGTAATTAATACGCACATATGACATGAAATGAGATGTATGCAAAATGATACTTGACTCAAACACAACAAAATGTAAGTAATTAGCATTAAATTATACTACAAAATGAAAATTCCCATTGTCTTATTTTTCTTTTAAAACTGCACTCTCACAGATTGACCGTGTTGACAACTATTTTTATTTTTTGCTTTGAAATTAGCCAATTTTTGCGTAAATGTCTGGATACCAGTCGTATAAGACTGCTGACTAAAGATCAGATACAGTTTTTCAGTTTTACGTTCGCAAATTGATGTTTTATGGCTAAAAGTGATACTACAGTAACGTTTTAAGAAAAATGAAAAATGTCGGCAGTTTTCCAAACAATTTAGATCTGTTTTATTGTGAGTAATCTTATTATTGTATAGAAAGCATTGCTGCCAAAATCAGCCGAGTCTGGGACAAAAAAAGGTTGTCAAAACTGTCAATCTGTGAGAGTGCAGCTTTAAATTACTATAAACACTATTTCAAATTCTACCATTAGAGGACACTATCTTGCCTTTTTGCAATGTTTAAGATTGCAAGTAATATTAGATAATTTAAAATTTACGAAGAAAAAAATCTAAATTTTCATTAAGTTGAAATTATTCACTTGGTAGCTGGAACTGTATGGATAAAATACACTAAGATTACAACTTCATATAACTCGTACAATATACTGTAACGAATATTATTTTATAAGTAATTAATAATGATAGTATCTGTCATGTGTTCCCGTTCCGGATAGAAAAATCCGACCCGAGGGCACCTGCGTTGCCAGGTAACGAGGCCTGCCGAGTTACCGGCCACGCAGCGTGCCCGAGGGTCGGATTTTTCTATCCGGAACGGACACATATGATAGATATTTTTTCTAGCATACATAAATTACATTTTTTATGGAGAAATTACATAAAAAGCGCATTTTTGTATGTATCACCAAAAAGCGCGTGCGATGATGTTTACTGACGTCATGACGCGCAGTAATTTGTATACACTGCATACGTCAAGAAGTTCCTTCAGTATCACGTCTTTTAAGGGTTATTTTGTTTTGTTTTTTAAAGTATATATTTGTAAAGTTAATGTTAATGGAACTTATCTATTTAAATCTCATAATTATGATTACATAAAGTGTATTATAATTTTTTTATTACGTCACAGCGCGTGACTCATCTGGCATGGGGGATGCCAGATGGAGTTTTCCAGCACGGCTGAATTCACCGGAAATGCCTATCCGGTGTGCTAGAAAGTATTTTAATGATGAAGTCAATTTATTGCTAATAAACAAGTATTACCAGTTCCAACTTTTTATACCCCACCCACACTCAACAGTCAGGGCTTTTTTTCACATTTAGGTGAAGCGGCCCTAGCCCTTTCGGAGGGGAAAAATCGCGCGTTTGTTTTTCTAATCTAAGACTCATGATATCTATTTTTCATGTCCTTGAAATCCCCCACTTGATTGTTATGGTTCACAGTGGCAGATCCCGTAATTCATAACTGGGGGACACAAGTGGGTTGGAGGGCTGTTCTTCCATCGACATGGATATTTTGTTTCAATGATGTATTGCAATTACACGTTTACACCATACATGCTTATTAAGATAGTAAATGTATAGCATCAGACAAAACTAGGTGGATATCATAATGATGTCCATCAAAAGTTTCGTGGGTTTGCTGAAGCAGGTTTTGAACAGGGACTTGCGTTAGAGGGGCGTTACTTAGGGGCACAACATTTTGGACATGATCCCTCTAGTGGGCATGACATTATTATGTTTAAAATGTGGGAAGTGGGGTTTAGGGGTACTCCCCCTAGAATATTTTAAATAGTTTTAGTCTGAATTGGTGCATTATGGCGTAATTAAGTAGTTTTTTTCTGAGAAATATTGACAAAAAAATTAAACTTTAAGTTTACTTGCGGGCCAACTGGGGGGCACAGGCCCTACAGCCCCCCCCCCCCACTGAACGACCCGCCCATGGTCCACTTGTAAATAAAATAAATGAACAATTTTTGCTTGCTTGGGTATATAAGTAAAAAAACTGACAGTGGCAGTATAAATCTGGGTCCGTGAGCCCAGCTCAGATACACCCAACTGCAATTGACTAAATAATATGGTGATTTATAACCCATTTAGGTACATTGATCGTCAAAATAAAATAAAAGATGAAGTTAATTTTAGTTTGTTATCTCCCTTGCTTGATTCGACGGAAATAAACGAAAGAAAATCCGATTCGTTAGCTCCGCCCATTCACCTTCGTTTCTTTCGGTGAGATTTACCATATAAGGTATAGGCGAAATCGTTTATCCTTGTAATTCTGAACTTGTCAATTTACTTTTGTAAACCTGGACTTGTTGGACTGCAAATATTCATTTTACGAATGCGAGTGTCGACTGTAGGATTGCAGTTTTACATATGCATGATTCGGCTTTCTAAATTACATCATCATTAAAGGCAAGTTATACGATCTATGTTTTAGTGAGTTTTTACAGGTTAGACCTGACAAATATACATTTTGACTACTATAATGACAAATGACAAATAAATACGGAAAAACTGACGAATAGAAACAACAAATAGCACGTCTACATTGACAAATGTAAGAGATGTTTAGTACGATTAAGAAGCACATTGTGGGAATTACACGTCTGGACTTTTGGCAACGAATAGCCTCCATAGATCCCTACTAGAGGTAATTTCTCATAGCCTACCAAAATTGATAGCAGTACTATGTAAATACCCAGTAAGCGGGTTGGGAGTGAGTGATTCTCTTAGCGATCAGCTGTCTTCACAATAAAAAAGCTAAAGAAATTAATAAAAACATTGTAACCATAGCAATACGATTCCAAATAGAAATCTTAAACAAGTTCTTTGAAGATAATCAGTTTAGTTGAATCATATTACAATTACCTGTGGTATCCCTGCCCCGATAATAGCGCCGCTGTGAATCATCGGTCCCTCTTTACCGACAAATAAACCTAAATAGAAACGTATACAATAAGAGGAGTGTTCTTTAGGCTTGAAAAACAATTAAAGTATGAATGCATTTTGAACCTTGAATGATGCGAACCTTCAAACCTCGTTGGCTCGAACTCCCAGGGGCCGTCGAAAATACCTCGAGCCTCGAAAAATTCGAGCCAAGCGGGAATACTCTCCGTCATTATATTGAAAACGGTTCTTTACATCCAGTTTGAGCCAACGGGAAAATCGAGCCAAGCGAGTTCGAGCCAACGGGGTTCGACTGTAGTGTCAAAATGTCAAATGGATCTGTGTGTATCTGAACGAAAAGCCGCAACTATAATAGTGCGTAAACAGAAACTTATAGTGATATAGAGAAAGAGAAGTTATATTTATAAACACACCTCCAGCCACGCTGAAGAGGACACCTACAGCTTTTGCAATAAGGGATTTGAATCTGGCTACTCGAGGTATTTTTACTCCGTTCAGATAGCATTTTATTTCGGGAATACCAGATCCTGCAGCAACTGGCTGGTGAAAAAAGAGCAGTTCGTTAAACATCTTATCAAAACATAAGAAATGCATTCAGATTCAGAACAAATAAAACTGTATTTTTACAATGAAATGGTTAAACAAACGTACAAAGGATGTTTTAGTTTAGATAAAAAAGTTAAATAATACGAATATATTTATTTACTTTATTTTAGAAAGTGCATGTTTCGTAAGCCAAGAAATAACAGCAAAAGTAGATGCATTCTCAACGCCCAATATCACTGACTTAAGCTATAATCACTTATTCAGTCATATTCTAGGTAACCATATTGATTAATTTTTTTAGTAAAACCTTTTGGCTACCTCGTACACTGTCAGGCATGTTGCGATGAAGACAAACCCCGTGTTGATGACAACCATGATGACGAGAGATACCACCAAACACCCGTCCGCGGAACACAGCTGGATAGCTAGCCAATGTCAAGGTCAAAAGATCTCCAACATCGACCAGATGCATTCTTAAAACAGTTTGGTTCAAAGAATTATGATTAGTTTACCGAGGCAAGAACGTTTTGAGAACACTTCCAAACAATGAGTACAATACAAACAACGCAGTTCAAAAGTTCAACGCTATGACCAAAGAACATCAACACGCGAAGAAGCTTGCAGTTGATAATGTATTGATTAATTTCAAGACGAATATATGAAAAACAAATATACAAGAAAAAAATAATTATGAAACACAAAGATACAATATTTTTTTTTTTTAGAAAAATCGCTACAACGAGATTGTCCCCTTTAGCCTTTTTTTATGCCATTTCCCTCATGTCTATCGTCGTTACACGTGGTGGTGATCATGTCATGTGTTGTTTGTTCTTATTTTAAACACTGATGACATGTTTGCGTTAACGCAAAAGGCAGTTAACTCGACATTGTAAAATATAGCATTTTGAACACATCGGCCATCGAAAACAACCTCAGATGTATTGGATGAACACCGGTACATTAGTAGAATTTTAAATGATAGTATAAATTAATTTTAATGTATTACCGTGTACTTCGTATTGCTAAGTTCAAATTGATTGCCAGAGTAATATAGCTTTAATGATTAAGATTCCCAAGCATAAAGGTTTAACTGCGATATTGAAATTATTACGCGATCTACTTGCGGCGTATTTCAATGAATTCAGACATTGTAAACCGTCAATATACATCCGAGGATTCTTTCGGTGGAAAATGGTGTTCCGATTGACAATATAATTTAGCAATTGGCAGACGTGCCGGTAATTTGATGCTGAATCATCGATTGTTTATACCGCGTCGAATGCGTAGCGGTTGAACATTCGCGGCGCCAAGTTTGGTCAGTGGTTGAACGTTCGCGGCGCAATGTCGGGTCAGTGGCTTAGCATTCACGGCGCAACGTCAGTTCAGTGGTTGACGTTTATGGCGTCAAGTCGGGTCAGTGAGGGAGCGTTTATGGCGCAAAGTCAGGTCGGTGGTTGCACGTTCTTGGCCCCACGTCGGGTCAGTGGTTGAACGTTCTTGGCCCCACGTTCTATCAGTGGTTGGACGTTCGTGGGGCCATGCCGGGTCAGAGATTGAACGTTTCTCTGCGCTACGTCGAATCAGTGGTTGAACGTTCGTGGCGCAACGTCGGGTCAGTGATTGAACGTTCGTGGCGCAACGTCGGGTCAGTGGTTAAATGTTCGTTGCGTCACGTCGGTCATTGGTTGAACGTTCATGGCCCAACGTCGGGTCAGTGGGTGAACTTTCTCGGCGATATATTGAGTCAGTGATTGAACGTCAGCAGCACCATGCCAGGTCAGAAATTGAACGTTTGTGGCGCCATGTCGGTCATTGGTTGAAAGTTCGTGGCGTCACGTCGGTCATTGGTTGAACGTTTATGGCCCAACGTCGGGTCAGTGGTTGAACTTTCGCGGCGCTATGCAGAATCAGTGGTTGAACGTCTGCAGCGCCACGTCGGGTGACTGGCTGAACGTTCACGTCGGCACGTCGGGTCAGTGGTTTAACGTTCGTGGCGCAACGACGAGTCAGTGGTTGAACGTTCATGTCGGCACGTCGGGTCAGTGGTTGAACGTTCGTGGACCACGCCAGGTCAGTGGTTGAACGTTCGTGGCGCCACATCAGGTCAGTGGTTAAAAGTTCATGTCGGCACGTCAGGTCAGTGGTTGAACGTTCGAGCCCCCATGTCGGATGAGTGATCAAAAGTTCGCGGCGCCACGTCGGGTCAGTGTTTGAACCTGCCCGGCGCTACGTCGGATCAAAGATTAAACGTTCGCGGCGATACTTCGAGTCAGTGGTTGAATGTTTGGTGCCACGTTCGTGTCAAGCCAATATTTAGCAAATGTTTTCAATCATAACTGTTACAAACAACAGTACTCGCTCGTCGTTTTGAATAATATAAGATAAACCGGTGCACGATATTGCTCAGTTGGTAGAGTTTGTGGCTCATTTAACAGGGGTCGGAGCCACACACCCGGACCATTCTTTTTTGAAGAGGTTAAATGTATGGTCCGATAGAGAAACACTGGAAAGTGATTTTTGAAGCACATCCCCGAACTACCGAACAATCAACTTAATAAAACCAATTTATAGATGGTGGTTGTTTTTATCTAAAATTTCCTATATTAGATAACATTTGGTCTAATAAACGATGGCATTTACGCCCTGATATCGTTCGACGTTATGGTTGCAGTTTTATAGGTTGATCTGACAATCCTACATAGTGCATGTTTTAATGATAAACAATAAGTATATAATTAAAGGATACACTGATCCACGGTGTGAAATTTCAGTTTGCTCAGCTGTTTCACAATTGTGTCTATAAAAAATGCAACCTGAAAAAAACAGTATGTAGCATACTATCAATGACCTTTGGCAAGAAGTATATGCATATACTAGTTATGTTTTTAATTACGTTAAGAACATATCTCATCTCTAATGAAAAAGAAGACATTGTTATGTGGTGACAACGACGGAAAGGACATCAACAGTGACGGGAGTCGTAGTGAAGGTATGGTGGTTGAAATGGGAAGGGCAACATGGACGATAGGGACAGCGACAAAAGCGACGAAAGGGATACAAGCGGTGACGGGAGTAATTAAAGCGGCGACGGGAGGGGTAGAAGCGGCGACGGGATGATTAAAAGTGGCGACGGATGGGGTAGAAGTGGCGACAGGATGGTAGAAGGGGCGACGGGAGAGGTAGAAGTCGCGACAGAAGGGATTCAAGGGGCGACATGAGGGGTAGAAGAGGTGACGGGGGATTAAAAGTGGCGACGGAAGGGGTAGAAATGGCGACGGGAGGGTTAGAAGTGGCGACGGGAGGGGTAGAAGTGGCGACGGGAGGGGAAGAAGCGGCGACGGGAGGATTAAAAGTGGCGACGGAAGGGGTAGAAGTGGCGACGGTAGGGGAAGAAGCGGCAACGGGAGGGGTAGAAGCGGAGACGGCAGGGGTAGAAGCGGAGACGGGAGGATTAGAAGTGACGACGGGAGGGGTAGAAGTAGCGACAGGAGGGGTAAAAGCGGCTACAGGAGGGATACAAGCGGCGACAGGAGGGATACAAGCTGCGTCGGGAGGGGTAGAAGTGGCGAAAGTAGGGGCAGAAGTGGCGACGGTAGGGGTAAAAGCTGCGACGGGAGGGATAAATGAGGCGACAAGAGGGGTTGAAACGGCAACGGAAGGGGTAGAAGAGGCGACGGGGGACAGGAGGGGTACAAGCGGCGACGGGAGGGGCAGGAGTGGTATACAAGTGGCGATGGGAGGGTAGAAGTGGCGACAGGAGGGTTACAAGTGGCGACGGTATGCAGGCAGACAAGACAGGCGGTCTGTCAGGCAGACATACAGACAATCAGTTTATCTATTTGAAGTGTTACTTAGATACATCCACATATTTGTTTTAGAATAAATAATCAATGAATTAACAGCAATTTTACACAGGTATGCGTTTTGCGTATATTGAAGGGACAATACGTACCATGCCAGTTGATACTCCAATCAGGATGGTTATCACCCATTTTATAATCTCTATTTTGCTAATAGACTGAAAAGAAAAAAAGTTTTTGTTGAAAAAATCGACATCTTCAAAAATATAATGGATTGGGTAAAAATCAGAACATTCTACTGTGACTTTTAAGACGTCCTTTCAATCGTAAGCACGTTAGAAATAGGACATTGACATTTGTCAGCTATATTTACAAACTACTGAAAGATGCATGTTGCGTACCGCTATGCAAATTCACCATCGTTATTTTAATAATAATAATAATAATAATAATAATAATAATAATAATAATAATAATAATAATAATAATAATTAATAATAATAATAATAATAATAATTAATAATAATTATAATAATAATAATAATAATAATAATAATAATAATAATAATAATAATTAATAATTTCTTACAAACAACTCTTACAAAAACGATTGTATGTGCTTACATGACTTGCGGTCTGGGCCTCGACGTAGTTTTCGTATGGTTTGTTATAGCATATATCGTAGTCCAAACTCTGGAAAAGAATGGAAACAATATTGTAACACCATCTATAGAATCTGTAAATAAGTTTCTAAGAATAATAGCTTCAGACTGATGTATATATCATCAGAAAACATATCGTCCCAACCGGATTCAAACTAAGGAACAAGTGAGAAAGGCGCCAAATAAAAAAGGGCGGACAACTGAAACTACGGCAATGAGAAAGAGTTCCCTCCCCTAGTAATTATTATAGTTCTTCAAAATTTGTTAATTTTGTGTGATAACATGTTGTTGCAGTTTCTAGAAAACTACGAATCTAAACATAATGCACAAACCTCATAGTCTTTCCTGGGGAGATTACTATCATCATGGTGACTTCCATTGCTGCTATGGCTACGAGGTACAACGCTAGACTAAAAAAAAACCTGTTTCTTTCAGCAAGCTGATACACACTCACTGCGTCGGATTTGTGTTGACAATGTATCAGCTAATGTGGTTGTATTAGAAGTCAGTTAGATGACTTGACGTAATATCTTAATGATTAAGACTGACTCGTTCGCTACGCTCACTCTACCTTTTCTTATTCATTACGAATTTTCTTCAATAAATTTAAAAGAAATAAGCATAAAACATTCTACATAACAAGGCATTTCTACCTTATGAGACTATAGTAGACCACAGCAAATCTTTTAGGACTCACTTATCATTTAATATTTTTTTGCTTTCTGCTATTAAGTACACGGTTATCAGTAACTAATATTTTCCATAAATGCATAATTTAGTAAGTAGTTGGTCTATCTGTCCAAATTTATGTTTGTTATACATGTGTATGTATTGATTTTGAATAAGGGTGTCACTTAAAAAGAAATGTTCATGAAAATACTTTTGCCGTTCGTTGGCTGATGCGTTACAGCACAGTGAAGAAACGTGAAAATCGAACGACACTGAAATAGTTTAAGATTTTTTCCGCCTGCTTGAATCTGATTTCAGTGTTGTTATTGTTTTAAAAAAATACACAGATCTTATTCTGAGGTGAAAGCGCCCCTTAGCTATATTTTAATTGGATGCATTTTTATTAGGCCGATTCAAGGTATGTTAAGTCTTTTTACTCATAATTTGGCAGTAACTATTGGCTGACGTTCATTTATATTACTATTATAAAAGTGTTAATTCGGTTAATTCAACAATAATAAAAAAATAATTGAAATGTGACGCAGTTTTTGTTCAAACTACTCCAGTGTATTTGCCAATAAAATGTGCTTATAGATAGAGATATATTTCTAGTATATGAGAACGGAAAGCATTTTTTTCACATTCCAGAGGAAAAATATTATGGTATGAAATTAAAACCTATTTGGTACAGCAGGACAAATTACTCGTACGCTGAAAATCATACTATCATTAGCTTATAATTTCACGGGCATTAATGTCAGGTGCGTCCAGGTGTCCTGGTTCATTATTTGTGAAAAACGTCCTCGTTTCGGTGAACATACGCATTGTTTGCTATATGTTGCAACGATATTTTTTAGTAACGAACTTGTGCAGTGCACCGAATGAAGAGCAATTTCTTGTTTACCATGACGCTTGTTTTAGATGAAAATCATGTCTGTATTAAAATATCGCGTGAAAGCTATGCATGTTCTCACTAGGCTTACAGATCCACTCAATGCATTGAATTCTGCAAAACTACGATTTTATTCCGTTCTTTTTCATGCAAATCTCATCCGATACATTGTTTTGGTCAAATGAAAGGTATACTGTTTTCCGAGTGCCAAGCACTAGTTTTGGTGATATATCAGCACATTTAAGCATATATGCTTACTGATTCATTCTGTACAAATTTAGAACAACGGTTCATCCCAAATCTGGTAAATCTATGGCACACACAAATAACGATTAAAAGGCGTCGATATCCTTATCCGTGTATGTGTACTATAACACCTATAAGAAGGGTCATCTTGATAAATACCTCAAAACCCTCTGCTAAAAGTAGAACTGTCATTATAAGTTGGCGGTTATCTGGAAAGTCGAGGCAGGGTTGAGTTTTTAATTGAAATAGTGTAGTGTTTTATAAAAACAATGGTTATACTCATCGAATCGAGGAGGTTTTTCACCCCAAACAATGTACAGGAAACCTGGACGCACCTGATAAAACTGCCCTTAGATATAATTGCATTAAAAATTGACCAATTCAAAAAGTTTTTTTGAAAGTGTATTTACGTGATTTGAGTGAATGTTTAGAAGTAAGCGTTAAATCGTTAAAATCCACAGGGGAAACAAAAATGATAGCACATGCAACTTACATGCTCGTTGACATTAGTCAAAACAGAAGATCGTCCAATCTCCATGATCTTTCAGCTTAACATGAGAAAAACGAAAACAATTCCACGCTGTGTCTATGTGAAAAGTAGCATTTATATTTCACTAATGTTCAGTTCACATTCAAAACATTGAAGTCTTTAAACAGAATATCCATTTTTAATTCCAGTTATGTTTTGATTTGGAATGAGTCACACCACCTTTTTCTGAAACAAAGTTTAGCTACTTATATTGCACAAATAACCAGATGAGATAAAGAAATAAATGAGGTTATATATGTTCACTGGATACAGCAATGTCGTCTAACAGCTCATTGTTATCAGCATCCACTGTACTTAAGATATACCAGCTAACAATCTTGTAAACGATAACAGCTCGTTATTAAGTCAACAATTGGAGATTGCGACTACTTATTGAACTGATGCGTTTAAGACAGTAATTCTAGATTGTCGTATTGGCTGTATATCTACAGTCTTAATCAAACAAAGACAGTGGAACCCTAAAATCATAAGTCTGAGTTTGAGACTAAGACTTAGAAATGCGAATAAAAATGGTAACGATGTACAATGGTCATACAAACTGTTTTTTAACTCTTATAATAAAATGCGCATTGGTATAAATAAATCCTCTTATCTGTAAATCTTACAGCAAATTATACCTTCATTTTTTTACCAAGAGCAGTTTCGAAAGATAATTCAGATTTCGCCTTTCAAAACTGAATGTCATACTCACGGTTTCTGTCACAATATATCTATTCTACAACCAGAATAATATATTTTGTTTACATTAGTTGTATTAAGGATAGTTTGAAACATTTAAACAGGAACAGATCAAATACACTTGACTCAGGCTCCGGCCACTTTATATGACAACAAAAACAACACTCTAGCCCAAAACACCACGGTCTTATAGCGCGCTTGTTTTTAATTAAGTGCTTATAGACCCAAAACGGTTTAATCAGGTCGGAAAAGATGTCCATGCAAGAAGAGCCAAAAGTAGGACTGCGCCTTATTCACGTAACCTTCAAGGCGCTCCGGGAGAAAGTGCTTCACCCGTACCTAGGTCCGAAGATCGACTGGCTGGACAGTAACAATAAGCCATTGAGAGATGGAAAACCCATGATGAACACTTCAAGTGGCACCCACATCGTGATATGCCATCTATCTTGTTGCACAGAGGAGATTTCAGTGTTCACTTCCGTCCGTCCGTCTGTCTGTAATTTTGTTTGAAGCTCAGTCGTCCCTCCGGAAAATATGATCACTGAAATAAATGAATAAGTATGCAAGTTATGTTAATGATACTTGGTATGTCGAAAGATTGTCATAAGGAGCTTTGCATGCCATGTTATATCTGTCGTTCAAAATTGAGGTTACTGTCGATTCAAAAATTATGGAAAAAAACCCTCCCACTTTTTGACTAGATCCTGCAATAACTCACAATGCAAGGTAGGTTGCTGAACTTTGGTATGTTGTTTGTGTATTCGACAACAATATGGCAAGCATAATCTAATAATGACCTTCTTACTACAAACCATGAATGTTGCTTTCATACTTCTTGAGTTATCTATGCCAAGCTCAGGTAAAAAAGCGGCAAATAATGAATAACGCACGTCATTTAAATACTTCCTTACTATTGCAATTATACTGGTAGGGAACTATTGTATTGCTCTCAGTAATTGTTAATGTTCTCTGATTGTATATTAATATAAGCGCGACATCATGACGTAATGCCTTTACAATGCACGGGCATTCTTTTAAGCAGGCGTAACACCAAAATGGGGAAAACGGCGCATAGTCATCGCAACATATGCGCTGGCGCCACAACGATCACAAAACACGAATTCGAGTCTAGTGCACAAAGATAGCTAATGAAGTTCGCGGCAGCAATTGTACGAAAGCTAAATTTATTAAGCTCTAGTAAGTGGTTCAAATAGTAGATGGTCATAATTTAAATTTTGTTGGGATACATACATAAATGGGGAAAACACAGAGCTATGTACCAAAACGGCATAACAAAACGTAGTGGCAGCATGACTTGGGGAAATTAAATCGGTGTCATGGACCAACTGTATACAGGTTACGCCCCTTCATCCCCGTGTGTCTCATTTGATTCGTGTCTTTGTGTCAGCAATGTAATTAACATAGTTCCAGCCAACACAAACCTCTGACATGATAATAAAATCACAGAATAATATGAGGAAACATACATAAACATGTAGCAAGTGCATTATACAAATAAGACATGCAGGTTTAGACACGCGAATAATAATGTTACATTAACCGTAGTAATATTAGTATTATTTGAAATGGTTTTGTTTGTCAATAAATATTATTTTAAAAGATGCCACAAACTAAATTCCCGCTTAACGTTTTCTTTATTCAGACAGAAAATAAACACGAAAAGCTTATTTTTTAATGTATTATAGAGGCATTTGTTAATTAATTGCAGGAATCAAGACTTGTGGATAATATAAACTTTAGTATGCGATGATTACTTCAGTAAGCCCAATATATGCAAAGACAACTCTTACAGTTACTTATACTTAAAGATGACAGAGTTATCTATCTAAGGTTGTCATCTATCGACAATATTTAACTTTGAAATTAAGTCATGTGAAACGATGCAGGGGGGCGGTTAGCAACATTAAACTGTACTTTATCATGTTGCTTGGAGAGAGACTTATACTTAACATGTTATCATTGCAATAAATGACAACCTTTTTTGGTAATCTACATGCATGATTTTTCATTTTATTTTGCATATGTTCGAAAGACATTATTGTTGATAACTCTGTGACATTGTATTTGTTTTTATGAACACTGAGTATAAATAGGTGACTTATGATAAATAAGGGAATAATCTTATATTTATTATTTTAATGACATTTGCAAAACAAACGATTAAGCTTAATGTAAGTCTTTCAAAACTCCCTTTGTCGGCGATGAATGTATGAGAACAAGTCACGAACACTTTCACTTGTTACTTGCATCAAGCCGTTAAAACATATAGACTGACTTCTATACATAAGTTTTTTTTTATTTTTCTCGAGTAAAATAAGTAACAGCCTAACGGTTGAGGCTTCCTTCATCTGCTCGAATAGATTCTCAAACAAGCAGACAGTATCATAATCAGGGGCCGACTGATGGACAATAACCGCCTTACTGTCAGAAATCGGGACAGGAAGACGATGACACTCCTTCTATTATTATAAACACCAATCAGCTTAAAGTTAAGTGAGACGGGCTAACGGTCCCCTGCTTATTGACCGACCGACAGACCGACCGACCGACCACCCACCGACCGATCGACCGACTGACTCACCGACCGACCGACCAACAGACAGACAGACAGACAGACAGACCCACGGACAGACAATAAGGATACATGCAGACAGATAAGGAAGTGGCGGATTTGCAGTTCGGCTATTACCGAAGCTTTTATTTCGACTTAAGGACATTATACGATGACATAGATGGACATTATACGATGACATAGATGGACATTATACGATGACATAGATGGACATTATACGATGACATAGATGGGGGATTTTGTAAGGACATTATACGATGACATAGATGGGGGATTTTATAAGGACATTATACGATGACATAGATGGGGGATTTTGTAAGGACATTATACGATGACATAGATGGGGGATTTTATTTTATCTTGTGGTCATGACATACTTTAATGTTCCCACGACTTATATATCTCGTTGCCACAACTTAGTTTTGTCTGAAACTAGTTCATTCTAAAGATACTAGATAAAGCACAGTTGTTTTCAGAACAGTAGTGCTTTGTTCACATTATGTAGATGACATGTATAAGTGTGACCCTGCAAACATTAAATATTATTAAAGATATTATATATGTCAAGTGACTGTATAGTTCAGGACAATAAACTCGTTTGTCTGCCATTCAATATGTGTCTCTGGCTGGCTATTAACCATTCATTTTTAGTAAATGACATTTAACTGGATCGGTATATTATAATCAACCAAAACATAAACGACAAAAAATGCACATTTAATTTTCATTTCAGTTGCTAATACAAATTCACTCACATACTAGGAAGTTTAACATTGAGGCCTCCACATTCCATAGTCTTCTTATTACAACTATACTTCACAGTTCGAAATGTGGAACAGAACAGAACAGAACTGATATATTCTGTTTAAGCTGCACTCTCACAGATTGAACGTTTTTAAAATGTTTGTGTTGGAACGAGCCATTTTATGCGAAAATGCATGGGAACCATACATCAAGCAGCTATTGATAAATACTCATTCAAATATAATCTTGGAAATCCAATCTTAAAGTTGATAAATTATAAATAGCGTAACTAACGCTTGTATGCAACATTTTATATAGTTAATTACCTTTCAGCTCTAACTTGGTGAAATAATTGAATTTCTCGATGTAAGCACAATTTCAAACCAATATCACCAACATGAAACCCGTCATTCGGAACACCTCGGCCGTTTTCCATAGAAAACAACTCGGATGTATATTGACGGTTTAAACACACGTCCAAACCGGATTAAAACTAGAGAACAAGTGAGAAAGGCGCCAAAATAAAGAGGGGCGGACAATTAAACATTCGGCGCTGAGAAAGAGTTCCCTTCCTTGAAAATTATTAAATTTTCTCAAAATTAGTTAAATTATTGCGCTCAGGAAAAACAAAGACAAATGTAAAATATAAATTTAATTTGGCCGAAATAATGGGCTGCTAGATTGTAAATGAAATTAACATAGATATAAAGTTTTGTCAAAAGCAGCCAAAAATCCTCCCAAAAAACGGCCAAAACCTGAACTTAAATACCAGAATCTAAGTTAGGAAGCCAAAGCGACAAGCCGTGCCGCGTCAGTCATGCTAGAAAATGAAAATCTAAGGTAGCGTAGGTAACAGTCGGATTTCCAGTTACCAAACAATTGAATAAGTTCCCCCGGCACACCGCATTTAAAATAGAAGGAAGCTCCTCCGCGTCTGAAGGAGTGCATGGTGTATTCGTGAGCGTGAGCAATCGGAAGTTGCGTCATTATACGTCGAAACATACGATCAACGCAGCTCGCGTCAAGCGGGATCACCTCCCCAACGGAAACTGTACCAAACAACGGTTCTGAGGGTGCCAAGGGAACTAACCTACACATGTTTTGAAACGCTTTTACTGGACATAAAGAAGAAGAGTCATTTTTACACAACGGAATAACTACGTTGTTTTCCCCGAATTGATTAGTTTTAGCATACTTAAGTAAAACAACAATGCCAAAATCTGTCACTGACACATCGTTTCTACACAGGTATTTAGACTTATCAAACTTAACACTAGAATCAGGAACTATGCTTGATTTCCTGCACATCATGTAAAATGCAAACAAAAATAAGCACCATATCGTAGCAAGAAAACACACGTCCGAACCGGATTAAAACTAGAGAACAAGCGAGAAAGGCGCCAAAATAAAGAGGGGCGGACAATTAAACATTCGGCGCTGAGAAAGAGTTCCCTTCCTTGATAATTATTAAATTTTCTCAAAATTAGTTATATTACAACTATACTTCACAGTTCGAAATGTGGAACAGAACAGAACAGAACCGATATATTCTGTTTAAGCTGCACTCTCACAGACTGAACGTTTTTAAAATGTTTGTGTTCGAACGAGCCATTTTATGCGAAAATGCATGGGAACCATACATCAAGCAGCTATTGATAAATACTCATTCAAATATAATCTTGGAAATCCAATCTTAAAGTTGATAAATTATAAATAGCGTAACTAACGCTTGTATGCAACATTTTATATAGTTAATTACCTTTCAGCTCTAACTTGGTGAAATAATTGAATTTCTCGATGTAAGCACAATTTCAAACCAATATCACCAACATGAAACCCGTCATTCGGAACACCTCGGCCGTTTTCCATAGAAAACAACTCGGATGTATATTGACGGTTTACAATGTCAGAAATCTTAACATTTAACTAGGGTATATAAATATATCGCGTAGCAATTAAGCAGTTAAACTTTAAAGAGGCTTTACTCTTGGGAATCTTAATTATTTATACAAGCATACAATTCAATGGGAAATAGTTTGAACTTATTAATACAAATTAGACTTTAAAATAATACTATTGTTTTAGACTATTATTTGAATTTTAACAAACTACTTTTATGATGTAACGGCATGCATCCGAAGTTGTTTTCGATGAAAAATGGCCTCCATTCCTGATTTGCTTATTGACTGGCTGATTGGATGATTTTAGAATGTTCGTGACATGTCGATTAGTAATGTTGATAATAATCTTTTCAATCTTTTGCCATCAAATACGAGATTAAAATCACAATTCGTTAGAATAATTATATAGACAGTACGAAGGGCATATTTTTGAAAAAAAATCAGTATTTTTCACAATTCTGGCATTGAACATTATTCTTAGTTGGAATTATAAGGTTGTTTGTATTTAAAAAACACACTTGAGTTTGAAAATTCGGTGCCAGTGGTCATATAATGATTTTTGGAGAAAAGTGCCCTGGTTAGAGATACCTAAAGGTTCTTTCACATGCACAAGTGTATATCGCTGTCACAAAGGACCCCCACTGAACGTCCCTCCAAGCAAACGATTAGTATTGTTTTAGTGTATCGAACCTGTGATCCCTGGGTTGACAATCAAATGTGTTACCACTAGACCACGGATCCGCCACTAGTTCTGATAAGTTTGATACTCTTAACTAAATATGTCCCTTGACGGTTGAAAATAATATATACAGAACGTGTCCATGTGGGCGCACTCAAGATAAACTATCTTTGAAGACCCATACTATTTCCGAAGTCATATGTTGGATAATGGCCGAGGTGATCCGATTGCAAGCGGAGTAGTATAAATAATGCATGATCATTTCATTCTTTAAGTAGTTCTGTGACGCGGTCGTTAACACAGATTTCTAATGGTTAAAATGTTAACAAGCAGTAAGCTTACTTTTTGGGATTACGTTGTTTTCGGGGCTACAATTGCAGTATCCATTGGAATTGGGATATTCTTTGCAATATGGGATAGAATAAAGAAAAAAGGAACTCTGGAGGATTATTTTCTGGCTGGAAGAAAGGGAAAGGCTATACCAGTGGGACTTTCATTTATCGTCACTTTCTTGTCCTCCATTCTTGTTGTCGGATTCCCTGCGGAAGGATACGTATATGGATCTGTTTATGGATTTTACGGGCTTGGAACAGCTATTGCCTACACGTTCTCGGCCTTTTTCATCGTACCTGTGTTTCACCCTCTTCAGCTGACAACAGTTTACGAATATATGGCTCTGAGATTCGGAAACAATGTTTTAAGATATGTCACTCTGGTTATGGGTTTGGCATACGGTGTATTCTACATGGGGACTGTGACATTTGGTACATGTGTCGTGTTGCAAGTAGTCATTGGAATACCATACTGGGCGAGTATAATTATATATAGTACGGTCACTGCCATATATACAACTATCGGTGGAATAAAGGCAGTTATATGGTCGGATGCTTTTCAGTTTTTCATTATGGTGGCAGGATTTGTCACAGTTGTAATTAAGGCAACCAATGATGCTGGAGGCTGGCCAGCTATGGTTGATTTATCTGGGGGTAGACTTGACTACGCGAAATTCAGTTTGGATCCAAGCGCAAGACTGACCTTTTGGAATATGACATTTGGAAGTATAACAATGATGCTATGCGCTTCGTTTATGCAGCCTGGTATGCAGCGTATTTATTCTGTACCAAATACAAGGGAAGCCAGAAAAATGCTCTTATTTGCTAGCCCATTCTTCCTTATTCTTTGCTGGCTAGCGGCTTTTGAAGGCGGAGTCCTCTTTGCCTATTACAATTCGAAAGGCTGCGACATATATGCAGGCGGAGTCATTGAGAACGTAAATGAAATAGTACCATTTGCAGTGATGGACATGTTCAATAAGCACCCGGGAATTCCAGGGTTATTTGTCGCCTCTCTGTCATGCGCTGCGTTAAGTACACTATCGTCATTTGTAAGCAGCTTATCAGCAATTGTGTACGAGGACATTATCAAAGTACACAAACCGAATATTGGAGACAAGACAGCGGCTAAACTGTCACGTGTTTTGACGCTTGCATTCGGAGCAGTGTCGTTAGGAGCGACGTTTCTGATTTCTGTTTTGCCAGGAACAGTTGTCTCCCTTTTCTCGAGCTTAACGGCGTGTCTTGATGGGCCGACTTGTGCAATATTTATTCTAGCAGCAGGATGGAAACGGGCAACAACGAAAGGCATACTGGTTGGCACATTTTGTGGAATCACTCTTGCATTCTTGATTAATTTAGGAAAGCTCTTCGGTGATTTACCTCCGAACCCCACCCTCCCCGCAGGACCCACACACAACTGTGACTTATACTTCACAAGTAATCAAACAACATTAGAGTACTCGAACTTCGAGACAACGAGAAGCCCAGTTGTAAATGCTACAACAACAGTTGTCGTTGAGAGCGAACTTACAGTTGTGGAACAAATCTACAATATATCTTACATGCTTATATCTCTGGTTGGGTTTACGGTCACAATGATTGTGGGAATCATTGTCAGTTTGCTGACCAAACCTCCAGAAAAGGTAGACGAGAGATGTATATTTTCATTCCGTAAACATATCGTTGAAGAATTGTTTGGCAAGGACGCTACAGCACCAAGTGATCTCACTGATGAAGAGATGAAATTCCTTAATGGACCTACTCAATGAACGTGCATAATGGGTATTGGCTTTGGCAACAGCTTAAAATATATTTTAAAATATTTGTGTGAACATTATAGTACCACACGCCTGGTCTTAAACCGCATTGCCGTTGACAGTTCATTGTATCAGAAGGGTCATCTTTTTGTTCCTGACTTTGCATAATACACAAGGAAAATACTTAATGTAATGCCCCTGTCATTATTCAGGTAATTCACCTGAACATTTGTTTGACATAATATACAGTCCTAAGATGTATTTAAAAACTAATCATGGTATACGTGATATTAATTTATGGTTTAACTTTCCAATTACCATAGGACATGCCTTAATTTAAATTCAATCTAATCCATTTATTTCTGTTGCTATTTTATACATGCGAGCGGGTTTCTCCACCCACCTTTCATTTACATGATTGAGATATTTGAGCTGCTAGGTATAGCTGTTATGTTTAATCATCTAGTTTATCAAATAAACAGTTTTAAAACTTGTTTTATAAGAATCATTTTGTATTATGAGCCACATCGTTATTGCTTGATTTTATGTTTTGAAATTGTATTTTTGTTGTTGTTTAAAACTGTCATGGCTGCCGGACCGCCCCGAGGGCACTGGGAGTACCACCTATTGGTCTGTCTGTAGTGTCGGAACGTCCTCCGGTGATTGGTAAGCGTTCCAATGGTCATTTGGTAATTGGTCGAGTGGTCAACGCTCCAGCCGCCATTAGTTAGTTTGGATCCCGCTAGAATCTCCCCGATTTTTATAGAAAGAGCTTTCTTTTCGGGATCACGTTGGTGTGTGTGTGGCAGATCCGTGGTCTAGTGGTAACACACTTGACTGTCAATCCAGGGGTCGCAGGTTCGATTCCCCGCCGCACACTAAATACAAATACTAATCGTCTTCCGTATGAACGTTGAATTGGGGTCCCGTGCTATACACGTTAAAGAACCAGGGTAGCTCTAACCAGGGTTTTATTCTGTCTGCATTATTCTCCTAAAATATGATAAACAATCTTGTCGGAGCACTCGCCGATAGGGCCTTGCCCGAATGCGATCATAAGTAAGCTTAAAAACATACCCGGAGCACGTTGTGTGGACACACTTGACCGTCAATCTAGGGTTTCAGGTTCGTTCCCCGCCACAACACTGCAAAAACACTCATCGTTTTCCGGGAAGAATGTTTAATGGGAGTCCCGTGTGACAATGCTTTTCACTGGAGCACGCTTAATAACCATGGTAGCTCTTACCAGGGTAACATTCTGCCTGTGTGTAGTATAGTTCATCAAACGCCCGCGCCATGTAAATAACTGTAATAATAATTCAAACAGCGTCACGCTTCCAGCCGGATCATAACACAGGGAGATACTAGCGCCCCCACGCCGCTCAAGGCCCTTGCTCAAAGGCTCTCCCTGACTAGCAGTCAAACCGACCTTTTTATACCACACCGCACTAGACATGTTATGCAAGTACCAGACGGGTTATGCAATCAAAGTATATACACCTATAAGTAGATATGTCCCTGGGGTGTGGTATCTCTAACACTATGTATTAATATGTTACACTGTGCTACATGCTCAAAAAACCTAAATTGACTAGCAATCTTATCGGAGTACTCGCCGAATGGGCCTTGCACCGAGTGCAAGTAACAATACCCCCCGCCCCCTCGACAACGAGCTCTAGGCCACTAGACCAGCATATTTTTATGGCCGCAAATCGGAATCTACCATCGGCAGATCGCCAAAACATTTTTAGCATTTGGCGAATTAATGCGCGCACGGAAATATCAACGCAAGCGCTGTTAGAAGTGCGGTGGTCAACAATTTAATTCACAATACCAATCTGCTCCAACATCTTCGGAGCTGCGTTATCCATAAATAGTTTGCTGAAGTAGCGCTGTGATGCGTATTCATAATCTTTTGTGCGGTTAAAATAGTGTCAATAAGCTGCGTAATTATGCAAATAAACTAATTGAAAAAGCAATTATTCTGAAATCAACAATTATAATACACATTGTAAACGAAAAATTAACGTCTACTGAATCAAAATAAGTTCTTAAATATTTGCGAAGGAATTCATGACCACTCATTTACTATCTTTAGATGTTTATGTTAATTTGTTTTATAATTTAACAAAGGATGAGACGTGTCCTTGTTATGGCTTTATGATATGACGGGTCCTTGTCATGTCAGTCAAATGATGTGACGGGTCCGTATCATACCCGACAAATGATGTGAGGGGTCCGTATCATGTCAGTCAAATGATGTGAGGGGTCCGTATCATGTCAGTCAAATGATGTGAGGGGTCCTTGTCATGTCAGTCAAATGATGTGACGGGTCCGTATCATACCCGACAAATGATGTGACGGGTCCATGTCATGCCCGACAAATGATATGACGGGTCCGTATCATGCCCGACAAATGATATGAAAGGTCCATGATATGTCCGACAAATGATGTGACAGGTCCATGATATGCCCGACAAATGATGTGACGGGTCCATGTCATGCCCGACAAATGATGTGACATGTCCACAGTATTTGTCGGACATGACATGGACCCGTCCGACAAATAATGTGACGGATCCATGACATGTCCGACAAATACTGTGACGGGTCCATGACATGTCCGACAAATACTGTGACGGGTTTATGTCATGCCCGACAAATAATGTGACGGGTCCATGGCATGTCCGACAATTAATGTGACAGGTCCATGTCGTGCCCGACAAATAATGTGACGGGTCCATGTCGTGCACGACAAATAATGTGACGGGTCCATGTCATGTCCGACAAATAATGTGACGGGTCCATGTCGTGCCCGACAATAATTATTAATGTGACGGGTCCATGTCATGCCCGATAAATAATGTGACGGATCCATGTCATGCCCGACAAATAATATGACGGGTCCATGTCATGCCCGACAAATAATGTGACGGGCCCATGTCATGCCCGACAAATAATGTGACGGGTCCATGTCGTGCCCGACAATTAATGTGACGGGTCCATGTCATGCCCGATAAATAATATGACGGGTCCATGTCGTGCACGACAAATAATATGACGGGTCCATGTCATGCCCGACAAATAATGTGACGGGCCCATGTCATGCCCGACAAATAATGTGACGGGTCCATGTCATGCAAGACAAATAAAGTGACTGGTCCATGACATGTCCGACAAATAATGTGACGGGTCAATGTCATGCCCGACAAATAATGTGACGGGTCCATGTCATGCCCGACAAATAATGTGACGGGTCCATGTCATGTCCGACAAATAATATGACGGGTGCATGTCATGCCTGACAAAAAATGCGACGGGTCCATGTCATGTCCTACAATTAATGGGAAGGGTCCATGTCATGCCCGACAAATAATGTGACGGGTCCATGTTATGTCCTACAATTAATGGGAAGGGTCCATGTCATGCCCGACAAATAATGTGACGGGTCCATGTCATGTCCTACAATTAATGTGACGGGTCCCTGTCATGCCCGACAAATAATGTGACGGGTCCCTGTCATGCCCGACAATTAATGTGACGGGTCCATGTCGTGCACGACAAATAATGTGACGGATCCATGTCATGTCCGACAAATAATGTGACGGGTCCATGTCGTGCCCGACAATTAATGTGACGGGTCCATGTCATGCCCGATAAATAATGTGACGGATCCATGTCATGCCCGACAAATAATATGACGGGTCCATGTCATGCCCGACAAATAATGTGACGGGCCCATGTCATGCCCGACAAACAATGTGACGGGTCCATGTCATGCAAGACAAATACTGTGACTGGTCCATGACATGTCCGACAAATAATGTGACGGGTCAATGTCATGCCCGACAAATAATGTGACGGGTCCATGTCATGCCCGACAAATAATGTGACGGGTCCATGTCATGTCCGACAAATTTGTGATAAATAATGTGAGGGGTCCATGTCATTGCCGACAAATCCGGCAAATGATGTGACGGGTCCATGTCATGCACGACAAATAATGTGACGGGTCCATGTCATGACCGACAAATAATATGACGGGTGCATGTCATGCCCGACAATTAATGTTACGGGTCCATGACATGTCCGACAAATAATGTGACGGGTCCATGTCATGTCCGACAAATAATGTGACGGGTCCATGTCATGTCCTACAATTAATGTGAAGGGTCCATGTCATGCCCGACAAATAATGTGACGGGTCCCTGTCATGCCCGACAATTAATGTGAAGGGTCCATGTCATGCCCGACAAATAATGTGACGGGTCCATGTCGTGTCTGACAAATGATATGACGGGTCATTGTCATGTCTGTAAAATGATATGACGGGTCATTGTCATGTCCGTCAAATGATATAATGGATCATGGTCATGCCCGAAAAATGATATGACAGATCCTTGTCACTCCTGACAAATGATGTGACCCTTCCTTGTCATGCCCGTCAATTTATATTATCTTATTGCTCTTTTGTGTGCCTTGATGGCAGAAGTTCCGTAGTTAATGTCGCAGCAATATTTACATGATGGGTCTTGGCTGAGGAATTGTTATAGTTTTCTGATTCAGTATGTTATGAAGATCAGTTATTTACTTATACGATGAAAGTAAAGAAACACTTTCAAATTAATAGGATTCTAGAAACGGAACATATTAAAATATTGCTTTTAAAAACTGTAATAAAAAGTAAACATAAACATCTAGTACTACAAACATCTCAAACTTTCCTCTCTTAATTTATACACTTCAAGCTGCAATTACAGGGGAGGTCACTGTGTCCGGTTGAACTAAATTGAGTATACGAATCGGTACGGCTTTTACCTCGAACAATACTTTCCAAATAGAGTCACATAAAGCTATATCCATTACCGCATCATTTATTCGGTTACCAAAACAGATGGCTGCGGATGAAACAAGAATTTATGGAGTACAACCAAAATAGAATCACTCGCTTCAGTTCTGGAATTCAAACAAATATAAACTTCTAAATGTAACAAAATTAGCTTCAAAGAACCTTGTTGTCCAAGACCAGGAGACATACTCTCGAAAAGGTCATGTCTTGATCAAGAAGTTTTGGATACCATTATATTTCTCAAGGAAAATGCTACCAATGGCCATGAATGACTCTGATATGATCACATGTGCAGTTTTTATTTACCGGTGTTGCCTAATATCACTGTATGCAAATAAAAAGGTCAAGCTGTTGATAGACCATCATATAATCTTCATTTATTACCAATTTTTTATCCTAGAAAAAATATCGTATGATATATCAGATATCGGTCATAAACTCATTTTGTATCGATACAAATATCTCATATCGATCATTTCATTTGATACTCAGCACAAGTATGGGCGCATCCACGAAGGATTATTTTTGTGTATTATTTCCAAGGTTATATTCATGTATAATGTATAATGGCCAAAGTGTTCTGATAATTTAAATAATGCATGATCATTTCATTATTTAAGTTAATCTTCTGACGAGGTCGTTCAACAGAGATTGCTATTAAATGCAAAATATGTTAACAAGCAGTAAGTTTACTTTTTGGGACTACATTGTTTTGGGGGCTACAATTGCAGTATCCATTGGAATTGGGATATTCTTTGCGATATGGGATAGAATAAAGAAAAAGGAAACTTTGGAGGACTATTTTCTAGCTGGAAGAAAGGGCAAGGCTATACCAGTGGGACTTTCATTTATCGTCACTTTCTTGTCCTCCATCCTTGTTGTCGGATTCCCTGCGGAAGGATACTTATATGGATCTGTTTATGGATTTTTCGGGCTTGGAACAGCCATTGCCTACACGTTCTCGGCTTTTTCGTCGTACCTGTGTTTCATCCTCTTCAGCTGACAACAGTTTACGAATATATGGCTCTGAGATTCGGAAACAATGTTTTAAGATATGTCACTCTGGTTATGGGTTTGGCATACGGTGTATTTTACATGGGGACTGTGACATTTGGTACATGTGTCGTGTTGCAAGTAGTCATTGGAATACCATACTGGGCGAGTATAATTATATATAGTATTGTCACTGCCATATATATACAACTATCGGTGGAATAAAGGCAGTAATATGGTCGGATGCTTTTCAGTTTTTCATTATGGTTGCAGGATTTGTCACAGTTGTAACTAAGGCAACCAATGATGCTGGAGGCTGGTCAGCTATGGTTGATTTATCTGGGGTAGACTTGACTACGCGAAATTCAGTTTGGATCCAAGCGCAAGACTGACCTTTTGGAATATGACATTTGGAAGTATTACAATGATGTTATGCGCTTCGTTTATGCAGCCTGGCATGCAGCGTATTTATTCTGTACCAAATACAAGGGAAGCCAGAAAAATGCTTCTGTTTGCTTGTCCTTTCTTTCTTATTCTTTGCTGGCTAGCGGCCTTCGAAGGCGGAGTCCTCTTTGCCTATTACAATTCGAAAGGCTGCGACATATATGCAGGCGGAGTCATTGAGAACGTAAATGAAATAGTACCATTTGCAGTGATGGACATGTTTAATAAGCACCCAGGTATTCCAGGGTTATTTGTCGCCTCTCTGTCATGCGCTGCGTTAAGTACGTTATCATCATTTGTTAGCAGCCTCTCAGCACTTGTGTACGAAGACATTATCAAAGTACACAAGCGTAATATTGGTAACAAGACAGCGGCTAAACTGTCACGTTCCTTGACGCTTGCATTTGGAGCAGTGGCCTTAGGTTCGACGTTTCTGATTTCTGTTTTACCAGGAACAATTATCTCCCTTTTCCAGAGCCTGATGGGATGTCTAAATGGGCCGACTTGTGCAATATTTATTCTGGCAGTTGGTTGGAGGCGGGCAACAACTAAAGGCATACTGGTTGGCACATTTTGTGGAATCGCTCTTACGTTCTGGATTAATTTAGGAAAGCTTTTCGGTTATTTACCTTCGAACCCCACCCTCCCCGCCGGGCCCACATACAACTGTGACTTATACTTCACAAATAATCAAACAACATTATATTACTCAAACTTCGAGACAACGGGCAAATGCTACAACTACAGCTATCTTTGAGAGCGAACTTACAGTTGTGGAACAAATCTACAATATATCTTACATGCTTATATCTCTGGTTGGGTTTACGGTCACAATGATTGTGGGAATCATTGTCAGTTTGCTGACCACACCTCCAGAAAAGGTAGACGAGAGATGTATATTTTCATTCCGTAAACATATCGTTGAAGAATTGTTTGGTAAGGACGCTACAGCACCAAGTGATCTCACTTATGAAGAGATGAAATTCCTTAATTGACCTGCCGAATGGGTTTTGCTTCGGGAACAGCTTAAACTAAATAATTAAATATAGTATGTGGACCTTATTATACCACATTCCTTGATTTAACCCGCATTGCTGTTGAATGTTCATAGTGTTAGATTGGTTATCTTGTTCCTGACTCTCCATAATGGACAAGAAAAATGTCATTATTCAGGTGATTCACCTGGACATTTGCTTAAATTAATATACAGTAAGATATATTAAAATACTATACATGGTATATATGATATTAATTTATGGTTTTACTTTCCTCTTACCATATGACATGTCCATTTAAATTCAATCCAATGCATTTATTTCTGTTTCTATTTTATACATGCAAGAGGGTTTCTTCACCCACCTTTTATTTACGTGATTAAGGTATTTGAGCTGTTAAGTATAGCTGTTTTGTTTCATCATCTACTTTATTGAATAAACAGTTTTAAAACTTTTTTTTATAAGAATCATTTGTATTTTGAACCACATAGTTATTGCTTGATTTTACGTTTTAAAATTGTAGTTTTTTGTTGTTTAAAACTTTCATGGCTGCCGGACCGCCCCGTGGGCACTGCGAGTACCACCTATTGGTCTGTCTGTAGTGTCAGAACGTCCTCCGGTCCTTCGGTGATTGATAAGCGTTCCAATGGTCATTCGGTAATTGGTCGAGTGGTCAACGCTCCGGCCGCCATTAGTTAGTTTGGATCCCGCTAGCATCTCCAGATTATTATATAAAGAGCTTTCTTTTCGGGATCACGTTGGTGTGTGTGTGGCAGATCCGTGGTCTAGTGGTAACACACTTTACTGTCAATCCAGGGTTCGCAAAGTCCATTCCCCGCCGCACATTCTGTCTGTGTTGGTGATTCGACGTTGGCTTTTGTGGACAATGTAGTTTTCAGGGATGTACTTATATTACACCCGGTAATTTTCACTTATTAAGATCAAATTTAATAATCATTGAATATTCAAAAAGTATGTATAACAGTGACCTAACCTAATGTGTTCATACAGCAATGAACCGAAATGCTAAAATATTAATACCTTGAACAATATCGTTCATATTTGTGCTAATATATGTAAAAAGAGCAAGATACTCAGTAATCAGCATTGACAATTGCATAAACACTAGTTCATACATACTCAAGACGATAGACGAATGAAATAGGAACCATACTCAACGGTGTGTGTGAGTGCGTGCGTACGTGCTTACGTGTGAACAAATGCTTAATTAAAATTCGCATTTTCGTTTTGTTATCATACATTTATATCAATTCATTATATAAACAAATAACATCAACAGTTTTGGATATTGACAATTTTCAAATTTTTATGCGACCAAACGTCATTGAAGTCATGTCCAAAACAACATGTATTTTCAAACAGATTGTTACCTCTCAGTCTTTTTCAAAATACTCTCCACGGAACACTGGACACTTTTTACACCTTTTCATCCATGCAAAGTAACTCCTTATATACGAATCAGATGGAAGGGAATATGTCGCCGACTGAACTGCACTGGTCAATTCGTCAATGTCATCAAATTGATTTCCTCTCGGGAATCTCCTAAGCGTAAGAAAGAGGAAGAACTCACATGGTGCTAAATCAGGGCTGTACGGAGTTTGTAGATCATTTCCCAAGTTACAACTGCACGATGGGCGGGTGTATTGTAAAGTCGGCATATCAGGTGCTCGCTTCTTCCGCATCACCCATGCAATCCTGATTCTGTGAATAATGAAGTGTGTAGTCTAACAATATATGTTACATATAAATCTCTAGCATACAACCTATTTAATTTATAAATACCATAAAGTTAAAGAAATATATGCTTGAAATAAATATTTTATTCGATTTGAGCAATACTGCGTTGTCACTGTTTGGCCTTTCAGTACTGCATGGCTCAAGATCACACCGTTGACGTCAAAGAACATGATAGCAGCTGACTTTGAACTACTTGTGTGATGAGGAACCTGGTGATTTCCACATAGGTGATTGACCTTTCGTTCAGGCTCGTAGAGACTAATCTAGGTTAAATCAACGATAACTATGCGCCTGACACCTCTGCTTCCCGCTCAAATCGCGTAACGAAACGCTCCCTGAATTGTTCAGGGACTTTTGCAAGGGGTTATAGATGTGC
Organism: Mya arenaria; assembly: GCF_026914265.1. Classification (NCBI taxonomy): domain Eukaryota; kingdom Metazoa; phylum Mollusca; class Bivalvia; order Myida; family Myidae; genus Mya; species Mya arenaria. The sequence goes on along the minus strand of NC_069130.1, from coordinate 59,396,278 downwards.
ATGCTTTATACGGGTCTTAATATAAACAGCGAATATCGACGAGTTCTAGCCATAATTATATTAAGGGGAGCTAAATGCGTTTGAGAAAGCGATCGGCAATTAGTTTAAGAAGTATGAAACAAGGACCTGAGGGATTAAGATAGCAGGCTCAAAAGAGAGATGTGTTAATGTGTTTTTGCAGTTATTTAGGGCATAATCAAGACATATAAAACAGGGTTTAACTAGAGTCTTGTTACAATATTAACACTTGTATTATGACACAAGATAACGAAGAACAGATGTCTCCTTTTCATTTCGTGTACTTTCCTTCGCTGAAACAATGACTCGTGCACATTTCTAGCTTTTCACTTCCAAAGTGTGACGGAGTTTTCGTTATAAATTTAGACTCCTGGCAGTTGCAAATTAAAATACATTGATACCATATGTTCATTAAATTCCTGAAAATAAAAGCCAACAATTCATAGCTTAAAACCACTGATTTTACTGAATAACGATAATTCGATTTCGACTTTAATCTCCATACCCTCGTTTTGGACACCTGTGGTCATACTTGGGGAATCTCCCAGTCTGAACACAGCTTGTTATTTTCAGTTGTTAGCTTGGCCGTGCAGGTTAAAGTCCATAATCGTTGGTTTGTTTTTTAAAAATCAGTTGAGACTAGCAATTTAAATCAAAGTTAATACGTCCTAATTGAAGACAATTTTGATCGTGATAAATGCTTTTGACACTTTTACTGGAATAGTTTCCACTTTATCAGCATTGAGTCAGCGTTGGGCTAATTTATGATTTTTTATATTATCTAATCTCTTTTGTGCGACTTGTTATGTACACACTGTTCTGTCTTAAATTGACATGAAAGACCATTGTGGCAAATTTTTTGACTTAAATTTAATCCATCGTATGTGTGAAAATTGCTTTTTCTGATTGATTTAAGCTGTTACAAGACAGTCAATATGATGTCTAGCATTAGCACATTTTCGTTATTAATTTCAACATATAACATACTTATTCATGCATAATATTCTAAAGTTTGCATTCTATCGCGTATAAGTGTAAGTATCTGCTTGTGTTTTAATCAGTTACATGTACACATTTTATTCAACATTGAACATAACACGATATGTATACAATGTTTGAACTGCTTCATAGTATTAAACCTGCTCGCGCCCTCTAGCACCGACCTGAGTGATATTCTATATTCGAACATAATTAAAAACCATGGAAACTACAGAAATATTAAATCCCGAACAGCCGAAATATACATTACAGTTAGTGCTTTATGGGCCACTCGTTACGCCATACGACGAATCACTCAACGTTACCTATTAAAACAAGGTTAATGACCTCTTCAAGAGGAACCCCGCGTAGATGTAAGTCTGAATGTAAGTGGAACTATTAATGCCAATGTACACGCTGAACCTTGCTTTACAAACATTGCGCTCTGGGCAGGAGTTCATTAGTTAAAGTCGTAGAGCAGCAATATTTACATGGTGGGTCTTGGCTGAGGAATTGTTATAGTAATCTGATTCAGTATGTTATAAAGTTCAGTTATTCACTAAAACGTTGAAAGTATAAAACACAAAAAATAGGGTACTAGAAATGGAACACGTCAAGATAATGCATTTAAAAACTGTATTAATAACAAGTAAAGCATAAACATTTAGTACTACAAATATCTCAAATAACTTTGCGCTCTAAATTCTTTGTAGAAAAAATAAATATTATTATAATTATGATTTGTACCATAAAATAAATGATGAAACATATTTAACAATTTCAAATCATGGTGTTCTTTAATAATTAGGATTTCTTGACTAAAACAAACTATTAAAAAGGAATGCCAGGACAATCTGGTTTACGAAAACAGTCCTTATCTACGACTAACTGTATAACTTTCAGGGTGTGCAACGGAGGTTTACCGCGTACGCCAGCTTGATGTTCTTGCCTCTACATAACTCTGTGTGCGTTTGATGAGATATTAAAGTTCATTACATAAAGTTATGCTTGAACCCAGATCCAGAGTTTCAACATAGTTAATCAAAGCACTCAAGTACAGGTAATAAAACCTAGTGTTTTATGATGCTAGTTTAGACAAAGCAGCAATTTACTTAAGTATTTACTTACAAAGCAACTTTGTCTTAAATATTAACGGACCTACTTGGACTGTTCGTCAAGTGAAATGCCTTGTTCAAAAACAAAAACCATTACAATATTATTGTTATTTAAACACAAGACAGAATCACAGTATATGTATTACTGCAGTACGCGTCCATGTTACATCAGACAGGATCACAGTATATGTATTACTGCAATACGCGTCCATGCTACATCTGACAGGATCACAGTATAAGTATAACTGCCGTACGCGCCCTTGTTACACCAGACAGGATCACAGTATATGTATTACTGCAGTACGCGTCCTTGTAACACCACACAGGATCACAGTATATGTATTACTGCAGTACGCCTCCTTGTTACTGCAGATAGGATCACAGTATATGTATTACTGCAGTACGCGTCCTTGTTACTATCAGACAGGATCACAGTATATGTATTACTGCAGTACGCGTCCATGCTACATCAGACAGGATCACAGTATATGTATTACTGCCGTACGCGCCCTTGTTACACCAGACAGGATCACAGTATATGTATTACTGCAGTTCGCGTCCTTGTAACACCACGCAGGATCACAGTATATGTATTACTGCAGTACGCGTCCATGTTACACGAGGCAGAATCACCGCGTCCTTATAACACAAGACAGGATCACAGTATATGTATTTCTGCTGTACACGTCCTTGTTACATCAGACAGGATCACAATATATGTATTACTGCAGTACGGGTCCTTTTTACATCAGACATGATCACAGTATATGTATTATTGCAGTACGCGTCGATGTTACATCAGACAGGATCACAGTATATGTATTACTGCAGTACGCGACTACGTTACATCAGACATGATCAGCGTCCTTGTTACTCCAGATAGGATCACAGTATATGTATAACTGCAGTATGCGTCCTTGATACTCCATATAGGATCACAGTATATGTATTACTGGAGTATGCGGCCTTGTTACTCCAGATAGGATCACAGTATATGTATTACTGCAGTACGCGACTATGATACATCAGACAGGATCACAGAATATGTATTACTGCAGTACGCGTCCTTGTTACTGCAGATAGATCACAGTATATGTATTACTGCAGTACGCGACTATGTTACATCAGACAGGATCACAGTATATGTATTACTGCAGTACGCGTTCTTGTTACTCCAGACAGGATCACAGTATATGTATTACTGCTGTACGCGTCGAAGTTACATCAGACAGAATCACAGTATATGTATTACTGCAGTACGCGTCGATGTTACATCACACAGAATCACAGTATATGTATTACTGCAGTACGCGTCGATGTTACATCAGACAGGATCACAGTATATGTATTACTGCAGTACGCGTCGATGTTACATCAGACAGAATCACAGTATATGTATTACTGCAGTACGCGTCGATGTTACATCAGACAGGATCAGAGTATATGTATTACTGCAGTACGCGACTATGTTACATCAGACAGAATCACAGTATATGTATTACTGCAGTAAGCGTTCATGTTACATCAGACAGGATCACAGTATATGTATTACTGCAGTACGCGACTATGTTACATCAGACAGGATCACAGTATATGTATTACTGCAGTACGCGTCGATGTTACATCAGACAGGATCACAGAATATGTATTACTGCAGTAAGCGTCGATGTTACATCAGACAGGATCACAGTATATGTATTACTGCAGTACGCGTTCATGTTACATCAGACAGAATCACAGTATATGTATTACTGCAGTACGCGTCGCTGTTACATCAGACAGAATCACAGTATATGTATTACTGCAGTACGCGTCGATGTTACATCAGACAGAATCACAGTATATGTATTACTGCAGTACGCGTCGATGTTACTTCAGACAGGATCACAGTATATGTATTACTGCAGTACGCATTCATGTTACATCAGACAGGATCACAGTATATGTATTACTGCAGTACGCGACTATGTTACATCAGACAGGATCACAGTAAATGTATTACTGCAGTACGCGTTCATGTTACATCAGACAGGATCACAGTATATGTATTACTGCAGTACGCGTTCATGTTACATCAGACAGGATCACAGTATATGTATTACTGCAGTACGCGACTATGTTACATCAGACAGGATCACAGTATATGTATTACTGCAGTACGCGTTCATGTTGCATCAGACAGAATCACAGTGTATGTATTACTGCAGTACGCGACTATGTTACATCAGACAGGACCACAGTATATGTATTACTGCAGTACGCGACTATGTTACATCAGACAGAATCACAGTATATGTATTACTGCAGTACGCGACTATGTTACATCAGACAGGATCACAGTATATGTATTACTGCAGTACGCGTTCTTGTTACATCAGACAGGATCACAGTATATGTATTACTGCAGTACGCGTTCTTGTTACATCAGACATAATCACAGTATATGTATTACTGCAGTACGCGTTCATGTTACATCAGACAGGATCACAGTATATGTATTACTGCAGTACGCGTCGATGTTACATCAGACAGGATCACAGTATATGTATTACTGCAGTACGCGTTCATGTTTCATCAGACAGGATCACAGTATATGTATTACTGCAGTACGCGTCGATGTTACATCAGACAGGATCACAGTATATGTATTACTGCAGTACGCGTTCATGTTTCATCAGACAGGATCACAGTATATGTATTACTGCAGTACGCGTTCATGTTACATCAGACAGAATCACAGTATATGTATTACTGCAGTACGCGTCGATGTTACATCAGACAGGATCACAGTATATGTATTACTGCAGTACGCGTCGATGTTACATCAGACAGGATCACAGTATATGTATTACTGCAGTACGCGACTATGTTACATCATACAGGATCACAGTATATGAATAACTGCAGTACGCGTCGATGTTACATCAGACAGGATCACAGTATATGTATTAATGCAGTAAGCGTTCATGTTACATCAGACAGGATCACAGTATATGTATTACTGCAGTACGCGTTCATGTTACATCAGACAGGATCACAGTATATGTATTACTGCAGTACGCGTTCATGTTACATCAGACAGAATCACAGTATATGTATTACTGCAGTACGCGTCGATGTTACATCAGACAGGATCACAGTATATGTATTACTGCAGAACGCGTTCATGTTACATCAGACAGGATCACAGTATATGTATTACTGCAGTACGCGTCGATGTTACATCAGACAGGATCACAGTATATGTATTACTGCAGTACGCGTTCATGTTACATCAGACAGGATCACAGTATATGTATTACTGCAGTACGCGTTCATGTTACATCAGACAGGATCACAGTATATGTATTACTGCAGTACGCGTTCATGTTACATCAGACAGGATCACAGTATATGTATTACTGCAGTACGCGTTCATGTTACATCAGACAGGATCACAGTATATGTATTACTGCAGTACGCGTTCATGTTACATCAGACAGGATCACAGTATATGTATTACTGCAGTACGCGTCGATGTTACATCAGACAGAATCACAGTATATGTATTACTGCAGTACGCGTTCATGTTACATCAGACAGAATCACAGTATATGTAATACTGCAGTACGCGTCGATGTTACATCAGACAGGATCACAGTATATGTATTATTGCAGTACGCGTTCATGTTACATCAGACAGGATCACAGTATATGTATTACTGCAGTACGCGTTCATGTTACATCAGACAGGATCACAGTATATGTATTACTGCAGTGCGCGTTCATGTTACAACATACAGGATCACAGTATATGTATTACTGCAGTACGCGACTATGTTACATCAGACAGGATCACAGTATATGTATTACTGCAGTACGCGTTCATGTTACATCAGACAGGATCACAGTATATGTATTACTGCACTACGCGACTATGTTACATCAGACAGGATCACAGGATATGTTTTACTGCAGTACGCGTTCTTGTTACTCCAGACAGGATCACAGTATATGTATTACTGCAGTACGCGACTATGTTACATCAGACAGGATCACAGTATATGTATTACTGCAGTACGCGTTCTTGTTACTCCAGACAGGATCACAGTATATGTATTACTGCAGTACGCGTCACCATAACACCAGATTGGATACCATCGGACAGTTGCACATGATTTGTTTGGCTGTAGTACAAATCCTTGTGCCATCGGACAGTTTCACCTTATTTGTTAGGCTGTAGAACAAGTCCGTGTGCCATCGGACAGTTTCACCGTAATTGTTTGGCTGTAGTACAAGTACGTGTGCCATCGGACAGTTTTACATGATTTGTTTGGCTGTAGTACAAGTCCGTGTGCCATCGGACAGTTCTACATGATTTGTTTGGCTGTAGTATAAGTCGGTGTGCCATCGGACAGTTTCACCTTATTTGTTTGGCTTTAGAACAAGTCCGTGTGCCATCGGACAGTTTCACCTTATTTGTTTGGCTGTAGTACAAGTTCGTGTGTCATCGGACAGTTTCACCTTATTTGTTTGGCTGTATTACAAGTCCGTGTGCCATCGGACAGTTTCACTTTATTTGTTTGGCGGTATTACAAGTCCGTGTGCCATCGGACAGTTTCACCTTATTTGTTTGGCTGTATTACAAGTCCGTGTGCCATCGGACAGTTTCACCTTATTTGTTTGGCTGTAGTATAAGTCCGTGTGCCATCGGACAGTTTCACCTTATTTGTTTGGCTGTATTAAAAGTATGTGCGCCATCGGACAGTCTCACCTTATTCGTTTGGCTGTATTACAAGTCCGTGTGCCATCGAACAGTTTCACCTTATATGATTGGCTGTAAAACAAGTTCGTGTGCCATCAGACAGTTTCACATGATTTGTTTGGCTGTAGTACAACTCCGTGTACCATCGGGCAGTTTCACCTTATTTGTTTGGCTGAAGTACAAGTCCGTGTACCATCGGACAGTTTCACATGATTAGTTTGGCTGTAGTTCAAGTCCGTATACTATTGGATAGTTTCACCTTATTTGTTTGGCTGTAATACAAGTCCGTGTACCATCGGACAGTTTCACCTTATTTGTTTGGCTGTATTACAAGTCCGTGTACGATCGGACAGTTTCACCTTATTTGTTTGGCTGTAATACCAGTCCGTGTACCATTGGACAGTTTTAACTTGTTTGTTTGGCTGTAGTACAAGTCCGTGTACCATCGGACAGTTTCACCTTATTTGTTTGGCTTTAATACAAGTCCGTGTACCATTGGACAGTTTTACCTTATTTGTTTGGCTGTAGTACAAGTCCGTTTACCATCGGACAGTTTCACCTTATTTGTTTGGCTGTACTACAAGTCCGTGTACCATTGGACAGTTTTACCTTATTTGTTTGGCTGTAGTACAAGTCCGTGTACCATCGGACAGTTTCACCTTATTTGTTTGGCTGTAGTACAAGTCCGTGTACCATCGGACAGTTTCACCTTATTTGTTTGGCTGTAGTACAAGTCCGTGTACCATCGGACAGTTTTACCTTCTTTGTTTGGCTGTATTACAAGTCCGTGTACCATCGGACAGTTTCACCTTATTTGTTTGGCTGTAGTACAAGTCCGTGTACCATCGGACAGTTTCACATGATTTGTTTGCCTGTAGTACAAGTCCGTGTACCCTTCGACAGTTTCACGTTATTTATTTGGCTGTAGTTTAAATCCGTGTATCATGAGACAGTTCCACGTGGTTTGTTTGACTGTAGAACAAGTCCGTGTACCATCGTCCAGTTTCACGTGATTTGTTTGGCTGTAGTTCAATTCCGTATTCCATCGGATATTTTCACATGATTTGTTTGGCTGTAGTACAAGTCCGTGTTCCATCGAACAGTTTCACCTTATTTGTTTGGCTGTAGTACAAGTCCGTGTACCATCGGACAGTTTCACCTTATTTGTTTGGCTGTAGTACAAGTCCGTGTTCCATCGAACAGTTTCACATGATTTGTTTGGCTGTAGTACAAGTCCGTGTTCCATCGAACAGTTTCACATGATTTGTTTGGCTGTAGTACAAGTCCGTGTACCATTGGACAGTTTCACATGATTTGTTTGGCCGTAGTACAAGTCCGTGTACCATTGGACAGTTTCACATGATTTGTTTGGCTGTAGTACAAGTCCGTGTACCATTGGACAGTTTCACATGATTTGTTTGGCTGTAGTACAAGTCCGTGTACCATTGGACAGTTTCACATGATTTGTTTGGCCGTAGTACAAGTCCGTGTACCATCGTCCAGTTTCACGTGATTTGTTTGGCTGTATTACAAGTCCGTGTACCATCGAACAGTTTCACATGATTTGTTTGGCTGTAGTACAAGTCCGTGTACCATTGGACAGTTTCACATGATTTGTTTGGCCGTAGTACAAGTCCGTGTACCATCGGACAGTTTCACATGATTTATTTGTCTATAGTACAAGTCCGTGTACCATCGGACAGTTTCACCTTATTTGTTTGGCTGTAGTTTAAGTCCCTTTACCATCGGACAGTTCCACGTGATTTGTTTGACTGAAGAACAAGTCCGTGTACCATCGTCCAGTTTCCCGTGATTTGTTTGGCTGTAGTACAAGTCCGTGTACCATCGGACAGTTTCACCTTATTTGTTTGGCTGTAGGACAAGTCCGTGCACCATCGAACAGTTTCACCTTATTTGTTTGGCTGAAGTACAAGTCCATGTACCATTGGACAGTTTCGCCTTATTTGTTTGGCTGTAGAACAAGTCAGTGTACCATCGAACAGTTTCACATTATTTGTTTGGCTGTAGTACAAGTCCGTGTACTATCGGACAGTTTCACATTATTTGTTTGGCTGTATTTGAAGTCCTTGTACCATCGGACAGTTTCACCGTATCTGTTTGGCTGTAGTACAAGTCAGTTTACCATCGCACAGTTTCACATTATTTATTTGGCTGTAGTTCAAGTCCCTGTACCATCGGACAGTTCCACGTGATTTCTTTGACTGTAGAACAAGTCCGTGTACCATCGTCCAGTTTCACGTAATTTGTTTGGCTGTAGTACAATTCCGTTTTCCATCGGACATTTTAACATGATTTGTTTGTCTGTAGTACAAGTCCGTGTGCCATCGGACAGTTTCACATGATTTGTTTGTCTGTAGTACAAGTCCGTGTACCATCGGACATTTTAACATGAATTGTTTGGCTGTAGTACAAGTCCGTGTGCCATCGGACAGTTTCACATGATTTGTTTGTCTGTAGTACAATTCCGTTTCCCATCGGACATTTTAACATGAATTGTTTGGCTGTAGTACAAGTCCGTGTGCCATCGGACAGTTTCACATAATTTGTTTGTCTGTAGTACAAGTCCGTGTGCCATCGGACAGATTCACCTTATTTGTTTGGCTGTAGTACAAGTCCGTGTTCCATCGGACAGTTTCACATGATTTGTTTGTCTATAGTACAATTCCGTTTTCCATCGGACATTTTAACATGAATTGTTTGGCTGTAGTACAAGTCCGTGTGCCATCGGACAGTTTCACATGATTTGTTTGTCTGTAGTACAAGTCCGTGTGCCATCGGACAGATTCACCTTATTTGTTTGGCTGTATTACAAGTCCGTGTTCCATCGGACAGTTTCACATGATTTGTTTGTCTGTAGTACAAGTCCGTGTACCATCGGACAGTTTCACCTTATTTGTTTGGCTGTAGTACAAGTCCGTGTACCATTGGACAGTTTCACATGATTTGTTTGGCTGTAGTACAAGTCCGTGTGCCATCGGACAGTTTCACATGATTTGTTTGTCTATAGTACAAGTCCGTGTACCATCGGACAGTTTCACCTTATTTGTTTGGCTGTATTACAAATCCTTGTACCATTGGACAGTTTCACATGATTTGTTTGGATGTAGTACAAGTCCGTGTGCCATCGGACAGTTTCACATGATTTGTTTGTCTGTAGTACAAGTCCGTGTGCCATCGGACAGTTTCACATGATTTGTTTGTCTATAGTTCAAGTCCGTGTGCCATCGGACAGTTTCACATGATTTGTTTGTCTGTAGTACAAGTCCGTGTACCATTGGACAGTTTTACCTTATTTGTTTGGCTGTATTACAAGTCCGTGCACCATTGGACAGTTTCACATGATTTGTTTGGCCGTAGTACAAGTCCGTGTACCATTGGACAGTTTCACATGATTTGTTTGGCTGTAATACAAGTCCGTGTACCATTGGACAATTTCACATGATTTGTTTGTCTGTAGTACAAGTCCGTGTGCCATCGGACAGATTCACCTTATTTGTTTGGCTGTATTACAAGTCCGTGTTCCATCGGACAGTTTCACATGATTTGTTTGTCTGTAGTACAAGTCCGTGTACCATCGGACAGTTTCACCTTATTTGTTTGGCTGTATTACAAGTCCGTGTACCATTGGACAGTTTCACATGATTTGTTTGGCTGTAGTACAAGTCCGTGTGCCATTGGACAGTTTCACATGATTTGTTTGTCTATAGTACAAGTCCGTGTATCATCGGACAGTTTCACCTTATTTGTTTGGCTGTATTACAAATCCTTGTACCATTGGACAGTTTCACATGATTTGTTTGGCTGTAGTACAAGTCCGTGTGCCATCGGACAGTTTCACATGATTTGTTTGTCTGTAGTACAAGTCCGTGTGCCATCGGACAGTTTCACATGATTTGTTTGTCTATAGTTCAAGTCCGTGTGCCATCGGACAGCTTCACATGATTTGTTTGTCTGTAGTTCAAGTCCGTGTACCATCGGACAGTATTACCTTATTTGTTTGTCTGTAGAACAAGTCCGTGTACCATCGGACAGTTTTACCTTATTTGTTTGTCTGTAGAACAAGTCCGTGTACCATTGGACAGTTTCACATGATTTGTTTGGCTGTAGTACAAGTCCGTGTACCATTGGACAGTTTCACATGATTTGTTTGTCTATAGTACAAGTCCGTGTATCATCGGACAGTTTCACCTTATTTGTTTGGCTGTATTACAAGTTCTTGTACCATTGGACAGTTTCACATGATTTGTTTGGCTGTAGTACAAGTCCGTGTGCCATCGGACAGTTTCACATGATTTGTTTGTCTGTAGTACAAGTCCGTGTGCCATCGGACAGTTTCACATGATTTGTTTGTCTGTAGTACAAGTCCGTGTACCATTGGACAGTTTTACCTTATTTGTTTGGCTGTATTACAAGTCCGTGTACCATCGGACAGTATTACCTTATTTGTTTGTCTGTAGAACAAGTCCATGTACCATCGGACAGTTTTACCTTATTTGTTTGTCTGTAGTACAAGTCCGTTTACCATCGGACAGTTTTACATGATTTGTTTGGCTGTATTACATGTCCGTGTACCATCGGACAGTTTTACCTTATTTGTTTGTCTGTAGTACAAGTCCGTGTACCATTGGACAGTTTTACCTTATTTGTTTGTCTGTAAAACAAGTCCGTGTACGTCGGTGGCGCATAAACGGCATGTGGCAGGCGGTTAGCCGGTACGTCGGCAACGCATGAGCGGCATATGACTCGCGGTTTGCCTATAGTAACGGAGTTTGAATATAAAGAGGAGCTGGCGGCAGGCATATTGACAAAATATAACGAACATATAATGAAGATGAAATTGGAGCGTAAAATAGGTTATACAATCCAGCAAAAACTACAAATCGGTCAATTACAAACATTTTATGCAGCAAAAGTGGTTTTAAGCAGTGCGTAGTCCACGTTTGACATACCATACACTTTCGAGGAGCACAACATGCGTAGGGTAGACGGTCATAAAATTTGATATATAAATATTAGGTTCTGATTGTGATACTCAATTTAATAAATGACTGGTCAACAACCGAGAACATTGAAAATCACATGGAATGTCAAATCCGTTTTCTACTTTAATGCTAAACGGAAAAAAAGAAATGTTTTTTGTAAGACTTTGACCACAGGTATACGAGTTATATAAAGTAATAACATTTTTCTAGTCATTGCACTCGGAGGTCAATCATTATTTTAAATTAGCTGGAAAAAAGAAACACATAAAACAAAGGTACTCAAAATATGCTTTAATACGTATAACATTAAAAATCAACGGTATGCCATAATCAACATACTTTTTCAGAAATATCACATATCACTGAGGGTCATATGACATGAAAATGAACGATTAGTCAGCCCCCGAATGCGTATATGGACCTAGTCGTTGGCCGAGGTCTATTTACCTTCGGAGGCTTGGACCTAACAAAAAGCGTGACCCTGTCTTGTTATAAAAGGGCATGTATTGGAGACAACCAAATAATGTGAAATTGTCCGATGGTACACGAACTAGTACAGCAGACAAACATATTGTGGGAAACTGTCCGATGGTATACGGTCTTGTAATACAGCCAAACAAATAAGGTAAAACTGTCCAAAGGTACACGGACTTGAAATACAGCAAAACAAATAAGGTGAAACTGTCCGATGGTACACGGACTTGTAATACAGACAAACAAATAAGGTGCAACTGTCCGATGGTACACGGACTTGTACTACAGACAAACAAATAAGGTGAAACTGTCCGATGGTACACGGACTTGTAATACAGCAAAACAAATAAGGTGCAACTGTCCGATGGTACACGGACTTGTAATACAGCCAAACAAATAAGGTGAAACTGTCCGATGGTACACGGACTTGTAATGCAGCCAAACAAATAAGGTAAAACTGTCCGATGGAACACGGACTTGTAATACAGCCAAACAAATAAGGTGAAACTGTCCGATGGCACACGGACTTGTAATACAGCCAAACAAATAAGGTAAAACTGTCCGATGGTACACGGACTTGTTATACAGCCAAACAAATAAGGTGAAACTGTCCGATGGTACACGGACTTGTAATACAGACAAACAAATAAGGTGCAACTGTCCGATGGTACACGGACTTGTAATACAGACAAACAAATAAGGTGAAACTGTCCGATGGTACACGGACTTGTACTACAGCCAAACAAATAAGGTGCAACTCTCCGATGGTACACGGACTTGTACTACAGCCAAACAAATCATGTTTAAATGTCCGATGGAAAACGGAATTGTACTACAGCCAAACAAATAAGGTAAAACTGTCCGATGGTAAACGGACTTGTAATACAGCCAAACAAATAAGGTGAAACTGTCCGATGGTACACGGACTTGTAATACAGCCAAACAAATAAGGTAAAACTGTCCGATGGTACACGGACTTGTAATACAGCCAAACAAATAAGGTAAAACTGTCCGATGGTACACGGACTTGTACTACAGCCAAACAAATAAGGTAAAACCCTCCGATGGTACACGGACTTGTAATACAGCCAAACAAATAAGGTAAAACTGTCCGATGGTACACGGACTTGTAATACAGCCAAACAAATAAGGTAAAACTGTCCGATGGTACACGGACTTGTAATACAGCCAAACAAATAAGGTAAAACTGTCCGATGGTACACGGACTTGTACTACAGCCAAACAAATAAGGTAAAACCCTCCGATGGTACACGGACTTGTAATACAGCCAAACAAATAAGGTAAAACTGTCCGATGGTACACGGACTTGTAATACAGCCAAACAAATAAGGTAAAACTGTCCGATGGTAAACGGACTTGTATTACAGCCAAACAAATAAGGTAAAACTGTCCGATGGTAAACGGACTTGTAATACAGCCAAACAAATAAGGTAAAACTGTCCGATGGTACACGGACTTGTAATATAGCCAAACAAATAAGGTAAAACTGTCCGATGGTAAACGGACTTGTAATACAGCCAAACAAATAAGGTAAAACTGTCCGATGGTACACGGACTTGTACTACAGACAAACAAATAAGGTAAAACTGTCCGATGGTACACGAACTTGTAATACAGTCAAACAAATAAGGTAAAACTGTCCGATGGTACACGGACTTGTAATACAGCCAAACAAATAAGGTAAAACTGTCCGATGGTACACGGACTTGTAATACAGCCAAACAAATAAGGTAAAACTGTCCAATGGTACACGAACTTGTAATACAGCCAAACAAATAAGGTAAAACTGTCCGATGGTATACGGACTTGTAATACAGCCAAACAAATAAGGTAAAACTGTCCGATGGTACACGGACTTGTAATACAGCCAAACAAATAAGGTAAAACTGTCCGATGGTACACGGACTTGTAATACAGCCAAACAAATAAGGTAAAACTGTCCGATGGTAAACGGACTTGTAATATCAACCGGCTTAATCGGCATGTGGTCCTTGAGGACTTAATCGGCATGGTTATCCAAAGGTTTGATGGTTCTACTGGATCTTGTTACAAATACAACTCCGAAACCAACACACCTTTTTAGGCTTAAGGTAAAACTCGCTTATTTCAGGTTTTCCAGTTTACCTTATTGATTGCTCCAAAATATAATTATCTTTTTGTCACTAACATGTTATTCAGAGTGTTTTCTCATTTGAAATATTTCAGTTTGGTAATTTTGTAAGTGTAGGTCGGCAATGGACTCCTATTGACTGTCTAGTTATCATTGACCAGGACAAAATGACTTCGGTTTTAGGAGTAAAAATGTCACCAGACACATGTCTATCTATAAGAACATGACATATATTCCGATCTACCGACCCTTTCTGGTTAATGAAACGAAAGACACACAATTTGAGGTGAATACTTTAAACTTTATTGTAAGGGGCGCTGATCATGTTTATCTCATCATTATTGTCATAGTGTATTTTGTGCTTATGATGGAGTACTCTTTCCGAAGGTATTTTGCTACTTGTATGGTCCCCCGTCGCTCCATTCTAACAAATTTTATTTTAATATTTGGTCAAGTATGCCCTCCAATATTTCCATTACATGTCCAACTCGATGTGAATAAATTTGTCAATGTGAATATTTTTGTAGGAAAAGCCCCCAATAACAAGCTTAAAACGCGCGTGCACAA
Organism: Mya arenaria; assembly: GCF_026914265.1. Taxonomy (NCBI): domain Eukaryota; kingdom Metazoa; phylum Mollusca; class Bivalvia; order Myida; family Myidae; genus Mya; species Mya arenaria. The sequence goes on along the minus strand of NC_069130.1, from coordinate 59,381,248 downwards.
ATAATTAGATAATTATTGTTTCTACATAATAAGCGTTGCATGAGATTAGGATCCGGAGTATGTGGTTTTTTGATCTAGTAATCACTCCAGCATCGACCATAAATTAAATATTTGTTAAACCATGATTGTGTATGGGCTGAGCCGCATACTGCAAGCTTAAAACGCGCAAATTGAACATTATTGTAGAATGGACTTTGCTCGATTTGAAGACCCGAGTCCAGTTGTTACTGGCTATTAGCTATAAATGGATAAATATTGGCCAATCAATAAGCGTCTTTGTTAATTATGGCCTAACCATAAAGTTAAGCAGCTTGATATATTCGGCTGCCGGAGAAAAATAACGAGATAGAATCGAGCCATAATATTCACGAATATAATCAAGCAGGTGAGTTCAAATTCGAGAAGAATATGCGTACTTAGGACGAGGTGTATTGCTAAATTATCTTAACAAAATGTTGCGCTCAATTGAAAATGTCTGTGCGAAGAGATAAGATCAAGATGGTTGAGGACGTGTATTTGTCAGTAACCCTACGCGGAATGACCAGCCCGAGAACCATTTCAGGACCATGGTACACCTGTACGCGAATATGCATCCTAAGCATTGTGCAAATTTTAAATAAAAAACTACAAGGGGTATATTTTCAGGTGAATAGATATGCGTCCTGTTCTTAATAAAAATAAGGTTCAAATGCACTTATTCAGCAATATATCACAGGTTCTCTGAGCCGATACCTTTTATGTGAATCATAAAGTTGTGAACATTTAAAATCAAACGCACCATATAATATTATCTTAAGTAACCCTCGAGTGCGCAATAAAAGCATGCACTTATAAAATAAACACCATGTGTCTAGGCAAAATAACCACTGTGATATGTTAGAGCTAATTAAACGTAAGGCTTAAAGTGACACTCTTATTCAAAATCAAAACATACACATGTATATCAAACATAAATTTTGACTGATAGACCTTTAACTACTTACTACATAATGTATTTATGGAAAATATAAATTACTGATAACAGAATTGTGTCCATGTATTTAAAAACTGAAATCGCAAAAAATATTAAATGATTGATGAATGCTAAATATTTACTATGATCTACTGTAGTCTTATAAAGTAGAAACACCGTGCTTTTTGCACATTTCTATCAAATTAAGGTCGGTATTCTTCATAAGAAGCAATGTTTTCGACATTTATTCATACTTTTTCGAATATTAAAACAAAAGTATTAATTGTGGCAAACGTATGTGGGAGTAAGAGTGCATCTTTAATTGATCAAATGACGTAAGCAAATTCGTTTGCCTGATGAAAATTCATGAACATACTAAAAATGTTTCATATACGAGGTAAAAATGCCACATTATCCCTTATGTAAAAATAAATCAGAACATGCAAAAAACTATTATCACAATTTTAGCGACGCCTTCTGTTTTTCTTAAATAAAACAAAAAAATATGCCAAAAAGAGTTTGAATTCTTGTGGATAGTACACTTTGTCAGAATATTTGTCCTTGGAATAACTATTTGATTGTTATACAATACAGCCGTGTTTTATTTACTTTTTTTTGGGTCAATTAAAAATATAGCTGGGGATTGCAAGTGAGTGTTAACAGGGCTGTGTTTTCATTACTACCAATGTATAGGTTCTATTAAACCGAAACTGTTGTAAAACAGTGTCATGGGCGTTGGCAGTGTTGTACTGTCTTTATTGTCAATTAACTGTTACACTCATATCAAGACTATTGTAAGCCGGTCCATGTGTTGACAGTGATGCACTGACCTTACTGTTAAACGGTCTGATTACTTCGAGCCGACTGTTGTAAGCCGATGACATTGGTGTTTACAGTGTTGCACTGTGCTTACATTCAATGAACGGTTTTAATCATACAAAGACGGATGAAAGCCGGTGACATGGACGTTAACTCAGATGCTCTTGTCATAACAAAACTGTCAATGAACAACTAAAATCATACAAACACTACTGTCAAGCCGGTGCCATAGGTGTTGACAGTGTTGCACTGTCCTAATTGTCTATACACAGTTTCAGTCAGACGAGGACTGCTGTAAGCCGGTGCCATAGGTGTTGGCAGTGATGCACTTGCCTCATTGTCTAAATTGCACTGATATTACTGTCAATCAACATTTCAATTGTATCGAGAGTGTCGAAAGACGGTGTCATGTATTGACTGGCTGTACTGTCATTAAACAGTTTCTATACTGCTGTATACCGGTGCCATAAGTTTTGAATGAGTTCCACTGCCCTTACGTTGAATTTACAGTTTATATAACACTGAAACTGCTGTTAGCCCGTGTCATAGATATTACCAGTATTGCACTGTCCCAACTTTCCATACACAGTCCTTTCTGTCAAAACACAAGTTCAATCATTACGACACTGCTGTAAGCGGGTACCATTGGCGTTGACACTGTAAAAACTGTCAATAAACTGTTATAAATATACCGAGTCTGCTGTTAGCCGCTGCCATGGGTGTTGACATGTGTGCAATTATCATTACCGCCAATAGCCAGTTTCAGGTATACCGAAATTGCTGTTAGAGGATGCCATGAATGTTGACATATCCGTTCTGTCATGGCGGCTGTCAAAACACAGTTTGAATAACACCGTTACTGTTGTAAGCCTGTACCATGGCTGCCATAACTGTCAATAATTTGTTGCAATCATGCTCTGACTGCTGTAAACTGGTGTCATCAGTGTTGACTGGGTAACACTGTAATTACTGTCAATAAACGTTTGCCATAATTCGAAATAAACTGCTGTAAGCCGTTGCCATTGATGTTGACAGTGTTGTATTGCAATTCCTGTTAATACTTACTTGCAATCATACCGTGACTGTTGTAAGCCGTTGCCATTGATGTTGACAGTGTTGAATTGCCATTCCTGTTAATACTTACTTGCAATCATACCGTGACTGCTGTAAGCCGTTGCCATTGATGTTGACAGTGTTGTATTGCCATTCCTGTTAATACTTACTTGCAATCATACCGTGACTGCTGTAAGCCGTTGCCATTGATGTTGACAGTGTTGTATTGCCATTCCTGTTCATACTTATTTGCAATCATACCGTGACTGCTGTAAGCCGTTGTCATTGATGTTGACAGTGTTGTATTGCCATTCCTGTTCATACTTACTTGCAATCATACCGTGACTGCTGTAAGCCGTTGCCATGGATGTTGACAGTGTTGTATTGCCATTCCTGTTAATACTTACTTGCAATCATACCGTGACTGTTGTAAGCCGTTGCCATTGATGTTGACAGTGTTGAATTGCCGTTCCTGTTAATACTTACTTGCAATCATACCGTGACTGCTGTAAGCCGTTGCCATTGATGTTGACAGTGTTGTATTGCCATTCCTGTTAATACTTACTTGCAATCATACCGTGACTGCTGTAAGCCGTTGCCATTGATGTTGACAGTGTTGTATTGCCATTCCTGTTCATACTTACTTGCAATCATACCGTGACTGCTGTAAGCCGTTGCCATTGATGTTGACAGTGTTGTATTGCCATTCCTGTTAATACTTACTTGCAATCATACCGTGACTGCTGTAAGCCGTTGCCATGGATGTTGACAGTGTTGTATTGCCATTCCTGTTAATACTTACTTGCAATCATACCGTGACTGCTGTAAGCCGTTGTCATTGATGTTGACAGTGTTGTATTGCCATTCCTGTTCATACTTACTTGCAATCATACCGTGACTGCTGTAAGCCGTTGTCATTGATGTTGACAGTGTTGTATTGCCATTCCTGTTCATACTTACTTGCAATCATACCGTGACTGCTGTAAGCCGTTGTCATTGATGTTGACAGTGTTGTATTGCCATTCCTGTTCATACTTACTTGCAATCATACCGTGACTGCTGTAAGACGGTGCCACGTGTGTTGACAGTGTTGTTCTGCCATTCCTGTCAATACGAAATTGAAATCATACCGAGACTGCTAAAAGCCGGTGGCATGGGTATTGAAAGTTTTGAACCGTTATTAATGTCAACTTATGATTCAATCATTTCGAGACAGTCGCGTTCATACCTTTGTTGTACACTGATCTATTTTAGCTAAATAGTGAGGAAAACAAATAGTTTTAGTGAAAACGACTAGTGTGTATGAATTGATTATTGATAATAATGTTATTGTTCACATGTGGTGCCATTGAATAGTATTATTGATCAATGATCTGGACAATGACGCAGTGAAAAACTACGTTTTGCTCACACCACGTCTGATACCTATTGAATACAAAATTTAAGCAGTGCGTATGAAAACGCGAAAGGTAAATATTGACAATTTGCCGGTTCATCGGCGGTGCAAAAACGGCATATGGCACTCGGTTAGCCAGTACTTCAGCCATTCAAAAACGGCATATGGCACACAATTAGCCGGTACGTCGGCGGAGCAAAAACGGCATATGGCACGCGGTTTGCCGGTAGCTCGGCGGGACATAAACGGCAAATAGCACGCGGTAAGCCGGTGCGTCGGCTGGGCAAAAATGGCATATGGCAAGCAGTTAGACGGTTTGTCGGCGGGGCAAAAACGGCATATGGCAAGCGGTTTGCCGGTACGCCGGCCGACCTTAAACGTCCATAAACGGCATATGGTAAGTGGTTAGCCGGTTCGTCGTCGGGGCATAAACGGCATAATGCACGCGTTTATCCGGTACTTCGGCGTGGCAAAAACCGGCATACGGCACGCGGTTACCCCTTTCAATGGCGTATGTATCTCAGACTGTTGATGCCCGTCCATCACTCGTTATGTTTTTAGTCGCTGTGAATATCTATCAATCGAAACGGACCTGCTAATATGTGTTTGCGCTTACAGGCAAAAACAGACTCGCTCTCGACGAGCAGCTGGTTGCCGAGCCGAATCACATATCAAATGGTTGCCGGACCTAATCACATAGCAGCTAAACGGAAGGAATTACATCATTAATAAGATTATTTATATATCAAATGTACTAATTCGACCAAACTCGTATTCGAAGAGATGTCATTTGGCAATATGTCGTTGACTCAGTCCATTTGTATCATTATACAACATTGCTATATATGTCTATGGTGACGTTAGAAATAAGAAAAAAAAACAATTATAGCGGACCGCTGGTATCTTCATAGAAGACTTATATTTTACTACTAGTTCATATTTTAAATCATATAATTTAACATATTGTTGTGTTGTCGCCTGAAGTCCCTGTAGCGCCAAACACAAGATTAGCAACATTGGAGAGCGAGTTCGTTAGGTTGAAGATATAAATATATAAGCCAGAATATCTCTTAGTGGAATTTAGAATTATAATTTCCATAGTTCAAATTATTTACCACTAGGCATGCAGTCTTATATATTCAATTCACTATTTTTTCTTCAAATGTACACATATTTAATAAACTGGCGAGTGTAAAATGTTTTAAGAAACTACATGTACATGTATATAAAGTTATGATGTGGCGATAATAGATGATAGGGTAAGGATAAAAGAAATCAATTAGTATTAATAAACAAGCAGCTTCAATGCAGTAAATACCCAAATTGCATAATATATGCAAAAAATGGAAACATTCTAGTTCAATGTTCTTGTAAACGTCTGTTTTGAGCACGTTCATGGTGTGGGTCCGCGTAGGAATTTCATCTCTTCATCAGTGAGATCACTTGGTGCTGTAGCGTCCTTACCAAACAATTCTTCAACGATATGTTTACGGAATGAAAATATACATCTCTCGTCTACCTTTTCTGGAGGTGTGGTCAGCAAACTGACAATGATTCCCACAATCATTGTGACCGTAAACCCAACCAGAGATATAAGCATGTAAGATATATTGTAGATTTGTTCCAAAACTGTAAGTTCGCTCTCAACGACAACTGTTGTTGTAGCATTAACAAACGGGCTGCTCGTTGTCTCGAAGTTCGAGTACTCTAATGTTGTTTGATTACTTGTGAAGTATAAGTCACAGTTGTGTGTGGGTCCTGCGGGGAGGGTGGGGTTCGGAGGTAAATCACCGAAGAGCTTTCCTAAATTAATCCAGAACGTAAGAGCGATTCCACAAAATGTGCCGACCAGTATGCCTTTCGTGGTTGCTCGCTTAAATCCAACTGCCAGAATAAATATTGCACAAGTCGGCCCATCTAGACATCCCATCAGGCTCTGGAAAAGGGAGATAACTGTTCCCGGTAACACAGAAATCAGAAACGTCGTACATAAGGCCACTGCTCCGAACGCAAACGTCAGAAAACGTGACAGTTTAGCCGCTGTCCTGTCTCCAATATTAGGTTTGTTTACTTTAATAATGTCCTCGTACACAATTGCTGAGAGGCTGCTTACAAATGACGACAGTGTACTTAACGCAGCGCATGACAGAGCGGCGACAAATAAACCTGGAATTCCCGGGTGCTTATTAAACATGTCCATCACTGCAAAAGGTACTATTTCATTTACATTCTCAATGACCCCGCCTGCATATATGTCGCAGCCTTTCGAATTGTAATATGCAAAGAGGACTCCGCCTTCGAAAGCCGCTAGCCAGCAAAGAATAAGAAAGAAAGGACAAGCAAACAGAAGCATTTTTCTGGCTTCCCTTGTATTTGGTACAGAATAAATACGCTGCATGCCAGGCTGCATAAACGAAGCGCATAACATCATTGTAATACTTCCAAATGTCATATTCCAAAAGGTTAATCTTGCACTTGGATCCAAACTGAATTTCGCATAGTCAAGTCTATCCCCAGATAAATCAACCATAGCTGACCAGCCTCCAGCATCATTGGTCGCCTTAGTTACAACTGTAACAAATCCTGCCACCATAATGAAAAACTGAAAGGCATCCGACCATATAACTGCCTTAATTCCACCGATAGTTGTATATATGGCAGTGACAGTACTATATATAATTATACTCGCCCAGTATGGTATTCCAATGACTACTTGCAACACGACACATGTACCAAATGTCACAGTCCCCATGTAGAATACACCGTATGCCAAACCCATAACCAGAGTGACATATCTTAAAACATTGTTTCCGAATCTCAGGGCCATATATTCATAAACTGTTGTCAGCTGAAGAGGGTGAAACACGGGTACCACGAAAAAGGCCGAGAACGTGTAGGCAATGGCTGTTCCAAGCCCGAAAAATCCATAAACAGATCCATATAAGTATCCTTCCGCAGGAAATCCGACAACAAGAATGGAGGACAAGAAAGTGACGATAAATGAAAGTCCCACTGGTATAGCCTTTCCTTTTCTTCCAGCTAAGAAATAATCCTCTAGAGTTCCTTTTTTCTTAATAATATCCCTTATTGCAAAGAATATCCCAATTCCAATGGATACTGCAATTGTAGCCCCAAAAACAACGTAATCCCACGAAGTAAAACGTCCTATTGTATACATATTGTGTAAAGAGTATTGTTAACGTCCTCACAAAATTCTTCTCTGTTTAACGGTAACCAAGTTCTGCCACAACTGTTGTTTCGCTTGTAGACAAGAGCAGACTGGCCTATTAAGATCTATTTGAAAAAATTTCCACTCCATCCTAGCATGTTTATTAAACGTACTTACGAGGGGCGTTCAATGTGTAATGCCACTGACGCTCGTTCATATTTCATATTGGAAGTAAAGTCAGATAACAAACATGATCCAAATATGTACATTAAAATTCTAGCACTTACTGGGCTTCTGTAGGACCCTTTTCTGCTCATCGAAATGCAAAAATATTTTTTTTATAACGTATATGTTAATTTGTCCAAACAATCAAATATTCTGGAAAGATTCTTTGCCATCAATGTCATTTCAAAATTATTTCGTAGTTTTGATACGGCATAGTCGTTTATGAATATACAGGGCATTTTGTCTGATGTACTAGTGAACATCTGACCACCTTTATAGACCATCGTTTGTTCTTTGTTTACAAGATCCAATGTTCATAGACAAAACTGAATATCAAAACACTGTTTAAGTAACATATAGATTAAAGAGTAAACACGTCTGAAACATCATACTAAAAATATTCCTTTTACACGATATTAACTCTGATAAAAAATGCATGCAGTGCAACTTTCCACAGAAATGATTCAGAGGTTGAGATATATTATATTTAAAATCAGCTGTATTTTACTACAAACCACCAAGTGCTTTAGCGAGCTTACCCCAGGGGTGAATAAATGTCTTTCGTTTTTGTTTTATTTCTTGCTTAATCTTTTGTTTAGCCACTAAATCAGACATTATGGAGAATGTACAACACTTGTCAAACTGCTTTCTACAACAAAAATAAAATCGCTTTAGTTGCATTACATATTGGTTTCCCCTCCTATAGAGTATAAACTATGGTAGTTTATCCCTGTCACAACGGATTTGCCAATGATTTATAAGTACGGGTTCATTTAGAGTCGTGATCTTGCAATTTGTTGACTGAATGCCTGTGTTTGTGTTTGTGTGGGGGGGGGAGGTGGACGTATGTGTGTGAGTGTGCGTGCGTGCGTGCGTGCGTGGGTGCGTGGGTGCGGACGGGCGCGCAGGCGGGTGTCCGGGCGTGCGAGTGTGCTTTGTATGTTTGTACAATATCATTATCTTGGTTCTGGGAGTTGCATTACAATTCAATGTTATAGTTTTATTGACATCGCGTTTAAACAGAACAGGTTTCAGTGATTAAATGGACCAGCCAACATTATAATTGTGAAATTTTACTTTAAACTTTGTTTTATATATCACATTTTTATGAATAAACAATTGTATAAACTGATTGAAAAAAAAGAACCATCAACATACAAAACAAACGTGTGTCTTATACCGTAATTGTAAACCGTAGTACACATTAAATGATAGATGTTTAAAAGCTTGTCCTCAAACTCGTAGGCTAGGGTTTGATATAGGTTGGTTTACGATCCCTAGAACACGATTCTTCAAAGCTCAGAAAGTGTTTCGGATAATGTTGTGCTTATTTAGATTAATCTGATTTTAAATAAATGGGTAAATCTGGAATTACAATGACAATTCATTATATATAACAGTATGCATGATATAATGTAGGAACTATACGTAATAACACACTACTATGCAATAAGCATGGCCGTATCATTTTCGTATAACCACATTTTCTTTAAATTAATATAATTCATTCTCCTTTACCAGAGTGATGATGCTATGTTAGAGTTATCACGATCCAACTTCTGATAAATGAGAGTGATATAATTGAGCTATATAAATTTAATATTTTGTGAAGATAACAGTGTATGATTATTAAAAATATTAAAATAAATTACGTCGTAAAGTATGAAAATTATTAGTATATAAAGGAATATTGTGACGATGTGACATGTTTGACGTTGTGATAAATGGATGTTTTTATCAAATTGGGGATACTTATGTCAAGGTGGTTATGAGAAGTCATTTTGATATACATACATTTCGATTAAGTTACATTAATTAAAGACACTGGGACTGGGACTTTAAACATATATAGATGTTTGTGGTTAAATTTAGATAGATATATGGATTTTATAATTTTTACTATGCTAAAGCAGTTTAACATCTTATAGTCGTTTTGGTCAAATTTAAACTTGTTGGAATTACTTTGAATTGCTTTCTCATTATGTACTCCTGGGCTGGTATGTACTCCAAGGCTGGTACTCATAAAACCACTTGAGTCATTTCCTAACTTAAGTATTATTATTTGGTCAAGTATCTCCCTTGTCATATTATTTAATAACTTAATACTTTATAACCTATATTTTCATTAATTGTATGTTATACACTTAACTTTATGTTAAAAACCATGATTTTCTTTCTTATCTTGACCATGAACATTTATGGAAATCGACTTAAGTTAAGAAATTACTTCAGACGTTTTATGCATACCAGGTCAGTTTTATTATCATAACCCCTAAATATACATGAAAAATATAGCACTTCCCTTATGAGAACAAAGCTAGTGTCACACTTAATTCATAACTAAAAACATTAAACCTTAAGTTTATAATTGTTAGTAGTTCAGCACCTGAGATTTTTTTTTGTCCCAAAAGGTGGCATATAGCTATCTGATCTTTTGTCCGTCTATCTGTCCGTCCCTTAGTTTTCCGACCATTATCTGAATCATTCTTAAACGTTGTTGGCAGGTTATTCATGGCCAATAGATAAAGCCTTTTGGTTTTGAGGTCAGTTGCTCAAAGGTCATGTCGTTGTGACATTAAGATAACCTTCACCTGAAAATCGATTTCCGATCAATATTTAAAGAACAACTAGGCATATGGATCTTAAAATTACTGTTTAGGTAAGGCATGACCATGTTTTGAGACTCAATTGATTTTGAGGTCAGTTGGTCAAAGTTCAAGTTCGTGGTTACTTTCAGTTGAAAATCTGTATTCATTCAATATATGAAGAACGCTTTGGCTGACGGACCTCAAACTTAACAGTTTGATTGGTCGTGACCAGCATAGAAAACATATAAATTTTGAGGTCAGTAGACCAAAAATCAATTTGATTGCGACCTTACAATGAAAATAGCTCTCCGATCAATATCTAAAGAACGCTATGGTCCAAGGATCTAAAACTTTGTGGGAAAGCTGGTCAACCCAGCAGATAAATCCTTTTGTTTTTGAATTCTGTGGGTCAGTGGTCAAGGTCGTTTTGACTGTAGGCTGAAAATACGCAGTTTCCTATCAATAATTGCAAAACGCTTTGGCCTGTAGACCTCGAACATGGCAGAGGTCCCTTAAACTGGACCAACACCCTAACTAGTTTGACGTCCGTTCGACAAATTGCAACCTCATTTAGGCGATAGACGATGCCGCGATGCTCCGCACAGGATTCCATATTAATTTGTTTTATTGTATTATAAGATTAAGAATGAATAAAGCTTCCACACTCTTGTGTTTTGATACTGACTAAAGGATTAAAGCTATCGAAAAGTCTCACAATATCCAAAGTAAGTCAAGTGTAAAGCCCGCTTGTAGATTTAATCTTTAAAATAAACAATTTCCGATAGCCCTCGAAACCCGGACGGCAGTTCATTTTCACTTACACACAACTAGTAAATTTCCAGTGTATTAGTTTTGGTTTAATTCTCAAAAAAAATACCATAACAGTTTTTTCTCAAAAGAACATGATCTTAATAATATTACATTGTGAATTAATGTATTTGTTAAGTTAGCGTATATGATTGATATGTACTTTAATTAAACCGGCACGCGATAACGCGAGAACGATCTTCACTCATTTTATTGCAAAACTTCATCCTTACCTGTAATTAATCGCCATCACTTCTGCATTCAATAGAACGGGTTTTGCGTAAGGGCCCGCGGGCCGGTTCAGTAACTTCAAAACATTTAATCTATATAAATGGGACCCATTTCAACACACAGTTGATGTTGATTTTCTAATTTTTTCTTTGTGTTAATTCTTAACATGGCTCAAATAATATTTAGCAAAATAATGAAACTATGACACTAAGATCATTTCTATTTCACGCATTTACGACTATGGTTTATATTGAAACAACCACGGGCAGTTATTGAATTATATATTTTGTTTCAACGTATGCACTATACGAAAATGGAATTCATATATATATATGAACTCTGCATATGTCCCTTAATTAAAGCTGCACTCTCACAGATTTACCGTTTTTCCAACTTTCTTATTTTTGGTCTTGGAATCAGCAAATTTGTGCGTAAATATCTGCAAACTAGTGATAAAAGAGTGATGACAAAAGATCAGATTGCAGTTTTTCATATTTGCATTCCAAATTTAATGTTTCATGGCTTAAACCGTTACTAACGGTTTCAGAAAAATGCATAAAACATCAATTTTGGAGAGGAAATATGAAGATCTGCGATCCGATCTTTTGTCATCAGTCTTTTATCACTAGTTTTCAGATAATTACTGCTAGTTCCAAGACAAAAAATAAAAAAAAGTTGTCGAAATGTTCAATATGTAAGAGTGCAGCTTTAAGAAGAAGTAGCTGTAGTAGTAGCAGTAGCTGGGCGCATGTTAGTTTGGTTTGTGGTCACCAAGCCGGACAAGCGGGTTTCACTCGGGTACCCCGGTTTCCCCCACAACACAAGACCACACTCTCGCGTAACATCGTGCCAACGAGAGTGATTAATATTATGTTGTAATAGCTTGTTTCATAATCGTAGTAAAATAAAAAGATTTAAACTAGTAGCACCAATCAATCAATCAAACCTTTATTTCCTCCTATATAGAAGATATGCAAATATATTTACAACTTATAAAATGCTCTTACATTGAGCAATATAAAACAAGTTAACACAATAAACAAAGTAAATGTATTTAACATAATTATATATAATATATATATAGTTACACATATGTACATTGGTTGCTTCTGTATTCAGAGAGTTTGTATTCCAAATTATTTATCTTATAACAGGTTCACATTATTATTTGAACTAGCGATTTAATCATAATCTGTAGTGATTATAAACATAACTGAGATGAGTATAATTGTGGATTGAATTTTTCATCAAAATTATTTGAAAATCATCATGATTGTTGCATACATGGCATTCCCTACAATATGGTGAAGTGAAAACATACGTTTTAAAATCGATTATAAAATAAGTAACGAATACAAACACTATCTTGTGGGGTTGATCAGTATGCATTTGAAGAATACCATAGTTTGGACTACTGTACGTGTCCACGTATTAAAGTTTCACTGAATGTTGGGGGTCCACGTATTAAAGTTTCACTGAATGTTGGGGTCATCGCCTCGGCGAGTGATCACTGGGTGATGATAGTACCAAGTCTCAAGCGTACCGCTACATTTATTATTAAAAGGAAATTGAAATTTGAATGCGTTATCGGAGCACTAAAATCAGCTATAATATCCGCTTGAACAACCACACACAACAAAGCGTGCATATATTGAATTAAGCGGTAGATTTTGTTGTAGATGATTCAATTGTAGATGGAATACTTCACTTATCGAATATCATATTAACGTATTCAAAGTTAATATTTTTTGAGTTTATTAAGTACTTTCTTCGTGAATAAGAAAACTATGGAAGCGGAGCGCAGCGAAGCGACCGTGGTTTCTTATTCATGAAGAAATAACTAATAATTCTAACCGTCTTAGTGTTAGCCCCACCAAAATTGCATCTGCGTTAAAATTAATCCGTGCGCCTGTCAAAAAGACCTGTCAATCACTAGATAGTGTGACGTCATTTAAACCAGCGTTGACACTGAAATTGCGTCTTTGCATATGCGAACAGCAGGCGTGACTATATGCGCATGCTCATATTATAGAAATTTACTCAACTCATGATGAGTCGTCTTCAACAATAAGTAACGATTCTTCACAAAAAAGAGCTAAACATTTTACAAATCTAGCACTGATTGGCTGACAATGTAGGGCTAACACTAACCATGGTTCGACACTCAGAAGGACACGCGACCCAAGTCCATGACACGCGAAATCCTCAATACCTATCTTAATTGATCTAATAGGACGCTCATTGGTTAATCTTTCCAAGTTAACCCTTTTTGTTTACGTTTCTATAATATTCAATACGACATATATAAGCATATGTAAAACTAAGTGAGGCTACTGCTGAATTGTGAAGGATATGTGAACCTTTTTAATAAACAACAACAACAAATCGTTCGTATATATGACAACAGCTGTCGTAAGACATGGCGCTCGGTTATACATGGCTTTTCATGGTCAAGTGTCTTTCAAAGAAAATCAAAAGTCAAATTAAAAAGTCAGCAAGATACGCCATAATGCGTTGAAATCAGGTTTTCAATGATTACCAGAACAACCTCAGCCTTCGTTGTGGGATTCAGTTACAGCTGGGGGGGGGGGTCTAACTAAAATACTGTGGCCTTCACCTCGACCCTAGGGACCCGAAATGCAATCCGCATCAACTCTTTATTGTCTTCATAATAAATCAACCCCAAACTAAAGATATTAAGTATCAAACGGTTATATATTTTCAGAAGCAGCGATTTGACCTTGACCCTTGGGACCCGATAGGTAATCTCATGAAAGGTCTGAATAAATCTTACTTTATACCAAGTTTAGTCGCAATATATATGTCAACCCTAATTCAAGTTATTCAGTACCAACCGTTTATCTATTTAAGAAACCGTGACTTTGACCCTATGGGGCCTTAAACACATATCCATGAAAGGTGTCCATAGACTTTTATATACCAAGTTTAGTCATAATATGTCAACCCTAACTAAAATTATTCAGTACTCCCATTTTTTTCTTTTAGAAACAGTTACTTTGACCCAAGGGGACCCAAACGCAAGTCCATGTAAAGTCTCCATAAAATCTTCCTACATACCAAGTTTGGTCACTTTATATCAAACCTAACTAAAATTATTTGATACCATACGTGAGTTTGACGCCGCGCCCCCGCCGATTTGCCCGATCAGACGTACATCTGTTTAATACCCAGGTTTAACTTTGTGAAATCCTGGTTTAAAAAAATAAAAAGCAACAGAAAAGTTTTAAAAAAGTCAATCAATGGCCATAGTTTAGCGCTTTTGGGTGATGGTCACTGTGTAAAGTATGAATGAATGCCATTGAATGAGCGGTATGAGATTAAAAAAAATAAATATATATTTCACCACTTGCAGAACACGAAACGTGGTCTGCAACTGCGTTTAGAGCATAAACGATTCTATAACATGTTTAAGCAAACTTGTTTTGCAAAACTAACAACAACAAAAACAAATTTCTCATATAACACGAGTTAAACTTTGAGGTTTGCTTGGATGACATTAAAACAATAAACAAAATCTATAATGCATTTACCAGATTAAGAATAAGTGCATGATGTAGTTCTGCATCAGAATAAATATTACTTTTACATTCGCGGTACAAATGCTTGATTGGCCATTTCAAAATCTGCCGACGGGTCAGAATAATATAAAGATGCACCTCTTTATTGTGGGGACTTTTGATCCAAATAGTACGTCATAAAAATCGGTGTCGCGATCTAAGACCGCTTAAGTTGATTACAAGCGGTTTCGCAAGGTACTAAGAAAAGTGTTCAAATTTCGATATTTGCAACAAGCTTATGGTCAAAACAATAAATATTGCGACGTAAATGTGGTTAATGGGTGTCAATATCATTTCTACCTGCTTATTTGGACACCGGTCAAACGAGGACGAAATGAAAGGAAATAAATAACATGACTACTAATATTTTAACCGCGAAGACAGCTCATTTCAACTTACAGAGCTCTTGCAAAACTAAGTTGTGTGGGTCGTTAAGCCGGTGATTTTAAGTAAATCGCAGGCCCCATTTCTCGAAACTTCTTCAGCATAACAGGCTTGAAAGGAGAAGAAGAAGAAGAAGAAGAAGAAGAAGAAGAAGAAGAAGAAGAAGAAGAAGAAGAAGAAGAAGAAGAAGAAGAAGAAGAAGAAGAAGAAGGAGGAGGAGGAGGAGGAGGAGGAGGAGGAGAAGAAGAAGAAGAAGAAGAAGAAGAAGAAGAAGAAGAAGAAGAAGAAGAAGAAGAAGAAGAAGAAAAAGAAGAAGAAGAAGGAAGGAGAAGAAGAAGAAGTTACATATTTAGACATATGAAAATATATATTCTAATTTTCAATATGGCCTTCAAAGTAAGAAACAAAAGAAAAAGCATTTTTCTTGAAAATAAGTCTCCTGTCAATGTTTAAACAAGAAAGATACATTTACATAAAAAACTATTAAACATTCTGTTAATAAATGTATTCATACTTAAACATTCACAAACTTCAGGCAATCCTGCATTTGCAGATGATACCGCTCAGTCGCTCCAGTCGCACTGATAATACATATAATACATGATGTACATGTGTCCACACTGTAATTATTTAATGCATTGTCGCCGCTTGAATATATCATATATATACTCGCACTCCTTTATTTAAAAAAATATCGGAAATAGTAAAAATAAAAATATTATTTTAAATGATGTAAAAAAAGATGCAGACTATTTTGATGAAGACCGCAAAGACTTGAAAAAAGGTATTATAAATGCTTGAATAATTTTAGACAACTTTCTAGTGATGAAAATAGAATAAATATGGTGCAGGCTAGAAGTAACTTTAAAAAAAAACAATCAGAAAAAAGATTTTTGTATGATAAATCACAATCACATAAATTGGAATCAATGAGATTTTGTAATGCTAAGTTGTATTGGAAGATGTTAAAAGGTCACACAAAGGAGTACAAAAAACATGCTCACTAACATCAAATGATTTTATTGAGTACTTTAAGTCCATAAATGATCCTGAATCTGTATTTTATCAGCCGGATGAAGATGTGTTGCATTTTAATGAAAGGTATTTAAATGGTGAGTTAAATATTATGTTCCAGGAATTAAATGTCCCTTTTACGGTTGTAGAAGTTAGAAAAGCTTGTAAAAAACTTAATAATGGTAAAGCCAGTGGGCCAGATTATTTTATAAATGAGTTCTACAAATTTGGATGTCATAATGAAGCATTTTGTAATGTTTTATGTGCAATGTTTAATAAGTTATTTGATTGTGGTACCCAGACAAATGGTCAGAAGGATTTATTATACCACTACATAAGAAAGGGGCTGTAAATGAACCAAGTAATTATAGGGGTATAACTTTGTTAAGCTCGGTGGGAAAATTGTTTACAAAAATATTGAATACTAGACTTAGTGAATGGGCAGAAAATTAGCATGTGTATATTGAGGCCCAGGCTGGTTTTAGACAAAAGATGGGCACTATTGATAATATATTTGTATTACATAGTATAATCACATGTTTACTTGATAGCAATAATAAAATATATGCAGCATTTGTTGACTTTTCCAAAGCTTTTGATTATGTTGTTAGAGATATACTCTGGTATAAATTGATAAAACTTGGTGTTAGGGGAAAGATGTAAGATAGTATACGTTCTATGTATATGAATGTTAAGTCAAAAGTGAAATATAACAATGAATTAAGTTATGATTTTTCATGTTTATTAGGGGTACGCCAAGGAGAATCTCTATCTCCGTTTTTATTCTCAATGTATCTTAATGATATAGAAGAGTATTTATGTACTTATAACTATCAAGGTATTGATTTTGATGTGTTTAAAATATTTATATTACTCTATGCTGATGATATAGTTTTGCTATCTGATACAGAGGCAGGATTACAAGAAGGGTTGTTATTATTAGAAACTTATTGTGAAAGATGGAAATTAAGTGTGAATCCAGAAAAAACGAAGGTTATGGTGTTTAGAAAAGGAGGAAGATTAAGTAGAAATGTAAAATTTATGTATAAGGGTAGAGAATTAGACATATTGGATAGATTTACTTACCTTACCTTGGTATAGTTTTCACACCTGGAGGTTCTTTTTCAAAAACCTTTGATGCTTTGTCAGGACAAGCACTTAAGGCGGTTTTTAGGCTTAAAAGTTGTATATTTAAATAATTTTGTTTATGGTGAACTTGGAAGAACCTCATTATTATGTAAAAGGTCGATTAATGTCATAAGATATTGGTTAAAGATTGTAACAATGGACACTGTAAAATATGTTAAACTTATGTATGATAAACTTTGTATGCACTTAGAGGAAAATCCACATTTCAAGTCCTGGGCTTACAATGTAAGACAGTTGTTACAAGCATTAGGTTTTAATTATGTATGGCTTAGTCAAGGTGTTGGTGACATAAATTTGTTTCTAAATATGTTTAAAAGAAGGGCTACTGATAATTATATACAAATTTGGCAGTCTGAGCTCAGAGAGTCTAGTAGAGCTCGAAATTACGTGCATGTGTCGTTTTTTGAATTACAACCCTATTTGTGTAATGTAAATATAACAAAATATATATATGCATTGTCTAGGTTAAGAATGGCAAGTCATATGTTGAGCATCGAAACAGGTAGATGGCATAAACAAACAGCAACACCTTATAATGAAAGAACATGCTTATTTTGTAACATTCTTGAAGACGAATACCACTTTTTACTTGAATGTCAATTGTATGCTGAACTACGAGAAATGTATATCAAACCATATTACTTTAAAAGACAGAATATGTTTAAGTTTATTGAGTTGATGACCTCTCAGAAAGCTGTTGTGAATAGAAATTTAGCGATGTATGTGTATAAAGCGTTTGAATTACGAAAAACGTTTCATATGTATTATGAGTAAAAAACATATCCTCTTCGCTGTTAATACATCATGTCTTACGACCTATGACTTATTTTGCAATTAATGTACGTTTTATAATATGTATACTCATGGACATATTGTCTATTGTATTATGAAATAAAAAAAACAAAACAAAAACGATATACCATGTTATCTCAAACTGAAAGGAACAATTGATCAACGCATACGAAGTGGTAAAAATGCGCTATTCACAATGGCTAGTCAATGCGTCCATCCATATGGCGTCAAGCAAAAAGTGTCAGCCAGGTTATAGTCGTATAGTCCTCTATGGCTGCGAGTCATGGAAAAATCTGTCTGTAGAGGATTTAAATTCTCTGAATTGGTTCCAACATTCCGCGGAGAAAAAAACCAACAGGATGTGTCTACCCTCGCTAGCTTTGAAATGGGTTAGTGTATGCTTGGAATAAAATGGCTGTTTTTATAATCAGCAAGTATTTCTGACCACATAATTATCACTTTACGCATGCGCGGTTTTAATCTGAGATTGTCATTAGATCAAGAAATATGTTTCTTTCGGATACTTCCTCTTTGATATAAAACTGCTACTGTTTATGACTGTTTAATAAAAACTAATTGCTGAAACAACATTACGATAGTTACATGTTTTCATAAATGTGGTCGTCTGTATAATTAAAGTCTTGACTATATTATAGGTGAAGGCGACTTCACAGATCAATTTTATGTAGTGAGGTTCTTTTATATTGACTGTACGAATCTTCGTCGCATGCACTTATTTTTGAATACTTAGTGACTGACACATACTTATTCGGTAATGTTTTGAAATAATGTTATGTCTATATGTTTATCAGGCGTGTAGCTAGGGCCAAATTACCCCGGATTACGCAGATCGATTGACGGACAGCATATTGACCCCTTCACCCCATACCCACCTCGGTTTTTATTTTAAATTCGGGTTTTTTGGTATGCCAAAAACTTAATTTAATTGCATAATTTAATTACGCAACTGCGTATTTGCGTATAGTCAGCTACGCGCCTGATTTATTGTCAATAATCTCTAGTTCAATGGGGAAATACAGAATTGAATTGAATTGATCTTCGAACACAGAAAACATATCGCATAATGAAAACTTTGACATTTTGCTTCACCAGGGAGAATATTGATAACTAGCAAAATTATTTCAGCACTTGACATATTTCCTGTTGGTTAACAATATGTGCATAAACTTATCACCGATTAAAACAAGCTCATGGATTCATTGTACACATTTACATTGCCCTGTTATCATTAACTGTTCAGTCAAAACTGAACACCGTGAGCACTTGAAAGATGTCCGATACAGATCTGCTCACACTCTTGTTTTTGCAATGAAAGGAAGTGTGTGCCTACATACGATGAAAATTGTGAATGAGCGTTCGACCCACAACGTGCGTTTTGTATTCTCAATCCTTTATCGAGAAATTCAAACGGCCATAAGTCTGTTTCACTGAGACATTTCACAAGCCCTCTCTTAAGCATTATCTGCACACGATGCTCGATCTTTTTTGAAGATTGACTATAACCTCACAATGTTCACCTTCAAATGGGCACAGGCAAAGTGGGGCGTGATATAATGCCGCAATATGTGGGAGAGGGAGGGGCGTGATATTATGCAGCAATCTGTGGGTGAGGGCGTGATATTATGCAGCAATCTGTGGAGGAGGGCGTGATATTATGCATCAATATGTGGGGGAGGGGAGGGGGCATGATACTATGCAGCAATCTGTGGGGTGGGGGGAGGGGCGTGATATTATGCAGCAATCTGTGGAGGGGGCGTGATATTATGCAGCAATCTCGGGGGGGGGGGGGGGTGGCGTGATATTATGCATCAATATGTGGGGGAGGGGAGGGGGCATGATACTATGCGGCAATCTGAGAGGGGGGGGGGCGTGATATTATGCAGCAATCTGTGAGAGGGGCGTGATATTAAGCAGCAATCTGTGGGGGAGAGCTGGCGTGATATTATGCAGCAATTTGTGGGGGAGGGGAGGGGGCATGATACTATGCAGCCTTCTGTGGGGTAGGGGGAAGGAGCGTGAAATTATGTAGCAATCTGTGAGAGGGGGCGTGGTATTATGCAGCAATATGTGAGAGGGGGCGTGATATTATGCAGCAATCTTTTCTTCTTCTTTTTTTTTTTGGGGGGGGGGGGGGAAGGAGCGTGCTATTATGCAGCAATCTGTGGGGGATGGAGGGGCGTGATATTATGCAGCAATCTGTTGGGGATGGAGGGGCGTGATATTATGCAGCAATCTGTTGGGGGGGGGGGGGAGCTGGCGTGATATTATGCAGCAATCTGTGGGGGGTGAGCTGGCGTGATATTATGCAGCAATCTGTGGGGGGGGGGGAGCTGGCGTGATATTATGCAGCAATCTGTGGGGGGGGGGGAGCTAGCGTGATATTATGCAGCAATCTGTGGGAGGGAAGGGGGCGTGATATTATGCAGAGTCATGTGAAGGGAAGGGGATGTGAAAGTATGCCGCAATCTGTGGGAGGGAAGGCGGCGTGATATTATGCAGAGTTATGTGAAGGGAAGGGGATTTAAAAGTATGCCGCAATATGTGGAGGGAAGGGGGCGTGATATTATGAAGAATCATGTGGAGGGAAGGGGGCATGATATTATGCAGCAATCTGTAGGTGGAGGGGCGTGATATTATGCAGCAATCTGTGGGGGAGAGCTGGCGTGATATTATGCAGCAATTTGTGGGGGAGGGGAGGGGGCATGATACTATGCAGCCTTCTGTGGGGTAGGGGGAAGGAGCGTGAAATTATGTAGCAATCTGTGAGAGGGGGCGTGGTATTATGCAGCAATATGTGAGAGGGGGCGTGATATTATGCAGCAATCTTTTCTTCTTTTTTTTTGGGGGGGGGGGGAAGGGGCGTGCTATTATGCAGCAATCTGTTGGGGATGGAGGGGCGTGATATTATGCAGCAATCTGTTGGGGATGGAGGGGCGTGATATTATGCAGCAATCTGTTGGGGGGGGGGGGAGCTGGCGTGATATTATGCAGCAATCTGTGGGGGGTGAGCTGGCGTGATTTTATGCAGCAATCTGTGGGGGGGGAGCTGGCGTGATATTATGCAGCAATCTGTGGGGGGGGGAGCTAGCGTGATATTATGCAGCAATCTGTGGGAGGGAAGGCGGCGTGATATTATGCAGAGTCATGTGAAGGGAAGGGGATGTGAAAGTATGCCGCAATCTGTGGGAGGGAAGGCGGCGTGATATTATGCAGAGTTATGTGAAGGGAAGGGGATGTGAAAGTATGCCGCAATATGTGGAGGGAAGGGGGCGTGATATTATGCAGAATCATGTGGAGGGAAGGGGGCATGATATTATGCAGCAATCTGTAGGTGGAGGGGCGTGATATTATGCAGCAATCTGTGGGGGAGAGCTGGCGTGATATTATGCAGCAATTTGTGGGAGAGGGGAGGGGGCATGATACTATGCAGCCTTCTGTGGGGTAGGGGGAAGGAGCGTGAAATTATGTAGCAATCTGTGAGAGGGGGCGTGGTATTATGCAGCAATATGTGAGAGGGGGCGTGATATTATGCAGCAATCTTTTCTTCTTTTTTTTTGGGGGGGGGGGGGAAGGGGCGTGCTATTATGCAGCAATCTGTTCGGGGGGGGGAGCTGGCGTGATATTATGCAGCAATCTGTGGGGGGTGAGCTGGCGTGATATTATGCAGCAATCTGTGGGGGGGGAGCTGGCGTGATATTATGCAGCAATCTGTGGGGGGGGGGAGCTAGCGTGATATTATGCAGCAATCTGTGGGAGGGAAGGGGGCGTGATATTATGCAGAGTCATGTGAAGGGAAGGGGATGTGAAAGTATGCCGCAATCTGTGGGAGGGAAGGCGGCGTGATATTATGCAGAGTTATGCGAAGGGAATGGGATGTGAAAGTATGCCGCAATATGTGGAGGGAAGGGGGCGTGATATTATGCAGAATCATGTGGAGGGAAGGGGGCATGATATTATGCAGCAATCTGTAGGTGGAGGGGCGTGATATTATGCAGCAATCTGTGGGGGGGGGGGGCTGGCGTGATATTATGCAGCAATCTGTGGGAGGGAAGGGGGCGTGATATTATGCAGCAATCTGTGGGGGAGCTGGCGTGATATTATGCAGCAATCTGTGGGGGGTGAGCTGGCGTGATATTATGCAGCAATCTGTGGGGGGGGAGCTGGCGTGATATTATGCAGCAATCTGTGGGGGGGGGAGCTAGCGTGATATTATGCAGCAATCTGTGGGAGGGAAGGGGGCGTGATATTATGCAGAGTCATGTGAAGGGAAGGGGATGTGAAAGTATGCGGCAATCTGTGGGAGGGAAGGCGGCGTGATATTATGCAGAGTTATGTGAAGGGAAGGGGATGTGAAAGTATGCCGCAATATGTGGAGGGAAGGGGGCGTGATATTATGCAGAATCATGTGGAGGGAAGGGGGCATGATATTATGCAGCAATCTGTAGGTGGAGGGGCGTGATATTATGCAGCAATCTGTGGGGGGGGGAGCTGGCGTGATATTATGCAGCAATCTGTGGGAGGGAAGGGGGCGTGATATTATGCAGAGTAATGTGAAGGGAAGGGGATGTGAAAGTATGCCGCAATCTGTGGGAGGGAAGGCGGCGTGATATTATGCAGAGTTATATGAAGGGAAGGGGATGTGAAAGTATGCCGCAATATGTGGAGGGAAGGGGACGTGATATTATGCAGAATCATGTGGAGGGAAGGGGGCATGATATTATGCAGCAATCTGTAGGTGGAGGGGCGTGATATTATGCAGCAATCTGTGGGGGAAGGGGAGGGGGCGTGATATTTTGCAATCTGTGGGGGGGGGGGAGAGGGGGCGTAATATCATGCAGCAATATGTGAGCTTATGCTTACAGCATCAGCTATAAATAACTCCTTGTCATGGGGCAAAGACGATCTTACGTGTGAGAATGTAGAAAAATTGAATGTTGTTTTGTCTGGTGTTGATCATTGTGTGATGGGCGGTTTAAAATGGCACTCTTATTCAATATCAATGTATACACATGTATAACATACATGTCGTTTGACTGTTAACCTTTAACTTATTACTAAAAAATGCAGTTTATATGAAATATATTAATTACTGATAACAAGATTATAACCGTGTATTAAATGCACATTTCTTTCAAATTAAAATATGTATCCTTCATAAGAACCATTGTTTTCGACATTTATTCATCTTTTTGTAGATTAATAAAACAAAAGTATGAATTGTGGTAAATCTTACGTGGGAGTACGGGTGCATCTTTAAATAGTTTTGATTATTTTCATTCACAATCCATATCTCCATACACTCCATGTGTATTCCGAAATGAAACAACGAAACCTGCCCAAATATTATTGTAGAAATCCAAGCATGTTTAATCCATGGAGCTGCTCATGTCGAAGACTGTTCATTTTGATAACAAACCTCGCTGTATTATTTGTATATATTGCTTTTAAAATAAGAAAAACATTACTCTGAAGCTAAAGTTTATTTATAGATGTATACTATTGTGTGAATGTCCTCCGAAAACGTAATAGCTATTAACATGTCAAAGCCTTATTTACATATAATTTCTTTAGAATCAAATTGATGTGGTCCTTTACTGGCAATATACCATATTGTGTTCTTTATTTAACTTAAATACTAAAATTTCTTTCGTTTCATGTATTGACTCGTTGATCGCCATGCATATTTATATGAACACGTATTATTTCTTGTCAATGATCAAGAATCATATTGATTATTTCATTGTATGTTATTATGTTGAATGTTTAAAATGAAATAATTTTATGTTCTGTATATAGTTCATTGAACTATCTTCATCTCTTGACATTTGGTGAAATCAATGGATTAACTTAACTAATTTTGAGAAAATTTAATAATTATCAAGGGAGGGAACTCTTTCTTAGCGCCGAATGTTTAATTGTCCGCCCTTCTTTATTTTGGCGCCTTTCTCACTTGTTCTCTAGTTTTAATCCGGTTCGGACGTGTGTTTTCTACCTCCCTCCCGCCCGATTCTTTTCTTTCTTTTTGTCGAACAAGTTCTCAATTTTATCTTTGCTTACATAGTTACCCCTTTTCTTCCCTCTTTTATTTAAGGATATTGAATATTATATTATGTTTTTTTTCACTTTATTATGCTTTCTGATGTAGTGTATCCTTGCATTGAGGATTTTTGGCTGCTTTTGACAAAACTTTATATCTATGTTAATTTCATTTACAATCTAGCAGCCCATTATTTCGGCCAAATTACATTTATATTTTACATTTGTCTTTGTTTTTCCTGAGCGCAATAATTGTATAAATATCCTTTATTCATAGCAATAGATGTGATAATGACCATCGTAGCTTTTTATAGCCTATAACATCTAATACCAGTAGTGGAGTATAGGTCCAATCACGAACAGCTTAACAAAAGATTTAATGTTAATCGTATTAATTTAACAGCTTATCCCTGGTGGCATTTTATCATATGTACGTGGTTAACGACATTAAGGCCTCTTTCATTCGAGATTATAGCCCATCATAATAAGAACTCGTTGAGTGGATCGAGTGGATGTGTTTCTGCATCAATAGCTGGAGATCTAGACTCGCATCAATATCGTCAGTTAGCAGGAACATTAACTACGGTAACACCTATTTATTGGGGTTGGTTATGGTTATCCCCCTTATACATATTGTGGTTTATCTAGAGCTACCACGTTGAACAAAACTAAGTATCCAAGATCTTGTTTAAAGAAAAAAACACACACACTTAACAAGAGGCATAGCTTTACAAGTCAGCACACATTTGTGGCTAGAATAAATTAAAGACTATTGAAATCAGTGTGCATTCATGTCTGAGACTTGTTACAGCATAACTGTATAATATAATACGGTGCGACGTTTACGACCTCCACACAAATCTTACGAAGCGATTATGTGATCTAAGTTCTGTAACTTCTGCATTCAGACTATGAAATGCTATTCTTTTATTTGCAATTTAAGTCCATATTAAACTTTAAAGCATTTGGGCAAGCCAATCGTGACCCTAGGGATAACATTTTAACAAACGTAATGGATTTCCACAGTGCACAAGTTTGTTTAAAAGAATTAAACACAAAACGTTTTAAAAAAACACATATCTATTTTGTTTTGAGGTTTCACAATTAGCAAGCTGTTGATGTAAACAAACCAGTCACTGAGAGCAGAAGACATCATTGTAAAATTAAGTATGACTCGTTACTTTTCCTAATGTTACCATCATAATTTCCTATTTCAGAAATCGGGGACTGCAGTGCGATATGAATATGAGTTATCTGCATACGTATTTCGGGTATTTTGTAATAGAGTAAAAAGAACGATTATCCCAACAAACACATGTATGTTTAGAACCGAATGTAGAGAATTCTCACCAATATTTAGCTGAATTTTGATAAAGAGTCGTACTGCTTTAAGATAAAACAAGTATTATCCAGTGTTTTTTTTTCCATTTTGTCAGGAATGAATATAACCGCCTGTTTCCGGGAATAATCATGGTTACATTATTTTCTGGGTTGAGGTTGAGCCAAAGCGTGGAGGCTGTGTAATAATGAAATTCAAGTTGACTCGGCATATCTGATATAATTGAAGTTTTGTTTTTGTAACTAGTATTAACATATTGTTGTATTTTCTCCACATATGTATTTAATGCAAATCGGGACAATGGTATAATATATAAGATACATTCTGTATTAAAAGTGAATTGGGAGACTATAAACATATGTGCCATGCAATAAAAAAGCTGCTTAGAAATTTAATTTATACAACATTTGTGGATTTTAACCATGATTTTATATCAAAATACATCATTGGTAATGTAAAATTATTTCCGAAGTTTCTTGAACTATACGCAACTTATCACGCACACACAAACGCACGCAAGCACACACACACACGCACACGCACACATTAGCTAAGTTTAAAATGGTTCACTTAACTTTTTGCTAAAGTATATGATGATAATTTATGCAGTTGCATAAATACGGTGTATTTGCATTATCATGCAACGCTGAAACAGATATCTGGAAACAGAGCTTTTGAAAGATTGAAACAAATTAAAACATAACGTAAAATGGATTATAGATTAGGTTCCGTTCATTTTATTTTTTGCGTAAAAGACTTTTTGGCAGGTTCTTAATTTTATTTGTGATATACATTATACTTTCAAATCTACAAGCTGGATATAAACCAGTCAAAGCTGCGCTACGTCGAGTATTTATACATGTAGATTCTATCAAATTAAATAGATTTTAAATTATGGTCCGGTATAGCATGTGCGGTACGCTGTCCACATCCATAGTCCACCGTGGTACGTGGCAACATCCTTATTCCTCCGCGGAACGCAGTCGACATCCGAAGTTCTCCGCGGTACGCGGCCACATCCGTATTTCTCCGCGGTACGCTGTCCACATCTGTAATTTTCACCCGCGGTACGCTGTCCACATCCGTAATCCTCATGTGCGCTACGCTGGCCGCATCCGTTGTGACGTAACAGCCACATAACTCTCTAAGTGTTCACTTAAACTGTTGGAAGTCTTTAAGTTATTAAACAACAACCGTTCGAAT
Organism: Mya arenaria; assembly: GCF_026914265.1. NCBI lineage: Eukaryota > Metazoa > Mollusca > Bivalvia > Myida > Myidae > Mya > Mya arenaria. Next base: position 59,354,492 of record NC_069130.1, on the reverse strand, counting down.
GTCAGTTCTTTATTGTTCCACGTTCTTTCTAAGTATAATAATAAGTTCTAAATACAGCATGACATTTAAGGTAATCCCGCATCCTAACTGCCGTCCATTAAGGACCCAAGGCCGCGTTCATTGCCTTGCCTAACCCAACTCTGTTTTCACATCCCAAATCATCTCTCTTATACTAATTTGTTGTCTACATATGACAGCTTTACAACCACAGGAATACACGTGTTTGTAATTAACATGACCATTTTGTACATTTGTACCAGGTCGGCTGTCAACCATCTCCATATTCAAATGACAATCAAATATGCCCTACATTACTAAACATACAGTATGTAGACACATATACATTTAATTAAATCTTAATTATATCTTAAATATAACTTTGATAAAAGTATTCTTCAACCGCGCTACGCTAGCCACATCCGTAGTCCTCATCAGCAATACGCTGTCTACATTCGTAGTCCTCATCCACGGTACGCTGTCCACATCCGTATTCCTCATTCGCGTTACGCTGTCCATATTTGTAGTTCTTATCCACTACAGTGGCCACATCTGGAATCCTCATCCGCGCTACGCTGGCAACATCCGAAATCCTAATCCGCGCTACGCTGACCACATCTGTAATCCTCATCCACGCTACGCTGGCCACATCCGAAATCCTCATCCGCGGTACGCTGTCCGCATCCGTAGTCCTCCGCGGTACGCTGTCCACATCCGTATTCATCATCCGCGGTACGCGTCCGCATTTCGAAACAGAAACCTTTTTCCCTTTGTTCGCAAAGAGAATAAGGAATATACTATTGATATTAGATAATGAATATTTCATTGTAAATCAACAGTCATATAAGTTTATAACATTTTCAAATAAAAATAGTTGATATGTAATCATAAACTAGAAAAACGTTCGAATTAAACATTGGTAGATTTAAATTTCATGATACTTTTTTACATGTAAAATGCGATGAAATAATACTCTTATCAAATCAGAAGAAAAATCTAAGCATGTAGTATTACCAAATAAATATATTATTTACGTATTTATTTTCTAAGTAAAGCAACGCCACGCAAGATATGACGAATGATGCAATACACTTATAAATAACCCGGAATATAGACTTTTAGCCTTTTTTTACATCAGCTGTTCTGTTCATACATGCAAAGTGGTAAGATGCTCATGGCATAAACGTTTTCTTGACCGTGTTCTTTTTCAGTTTTTTCCACTGTATGGCAAAAGAACAGACGCAGAAACTAAACACAACATCATAGAAGCGAAAACTGAACAGAACATCATAGAAGCGGAAGCTGAACACAACATCGTAGAAGCGGAAACTGAACACACCATCATAGAAGCGAAAACTGAACACAACATCAGAGAATCGTAAACAGAACAGAACATCATAGAAGCGGAAGCTGAACACAACATCGTAGAAGCGGAAACTGAACACACCATCATAGAATCGGAAACTATACACAACATCATAGAAGCGGAAACTGAACACAACATCACAGAATCGAAAATTGAACATAAAATCACTGACACGGAAACTGAACACAACATCACTGACACGGAAACTGAACACAACAGCACTGACAAAAAATCGGAACACACTTTGTTTGGATCAGAAAGATATTAAGAGGAGTTCAACTGTACTTATAGATGGACTGCATTCACACGGGCGAACATCATTGTTAACGATTGAAAGGCAAGTAGGGCAAATTTGGATATTCGCCGCCCTTGAAAGTCCGAGAGTCCACAAGAAATCAGACTGAATCAACTCTTCACTGAGTTATGTTTTTAATTGGACCATGTACTATAAGAGAGAGAACACTGATATACACCTTCCATACGGGCAACTGAAAGAAACGAACGCCATCTCTCGGATAAATTTAACTGACATTGCATTACGAAAAACGGATGGAGCTCTGATTATATCATCGCATTGTCCAACCGATTCTCGTAGGGAACAATACCTTGCTACATAAAAGAACTATTTACCTGTGGAAGTTCTTGGATCATGCGGAAAACCTTGGACGTGAAGAAATCGTTATGTCCACGATGAATGCTTCGGACTGTTGAATACGACTTACGCATTTTATATATCTTGCACTTAAGAACGCATTGTGTAAGGAATATTTCACGGAGAAACTGTTCGAGAACTTTGACTACGATATTCTAATTGTCTCGCGCGATGGTGGAAAAGGAGACGCAAAGAGACTGTTTCCTCGCGATGCGGTCATTTCAACAGATGTTGTATGTTGAATTAGCTCTTGGAGCTTCTTATTTACCTATACTTCGTAGTTTTGGTGCCAAAGGAAGACGGACCAAATAAAAGTGCATGTATATGGATTTATTTCTCAAATGAATACCTACGCACACAGCAGCTGAACACCTTCACGTGTGTATCTTAGTTTTATGGATGTGTTATTGTTAGTTGTTCATCGACACTTCTTGTAGTTAAACAATGTCAGTACTCTTTGTACCTTTCCGTGTTTTACTCATCCTCTGTATAACATTCCTAATAATTCCATTTATTCATACACATCGATTTTGCACCGAACGCATTTGTATCGTACTTAATAATTTTGCTGCTTCTCCTCCGGGCCAACGATCATAGTAGGCATATCAGATCCTTACTACAAATCGCTATGCGGTAAAGCGATCAATAATAGTACGCTCTGTCAATGCATGAATACACATGGCATTTCAAAATTTCAAAACAATCTGAAATGATGCATAGTAATGTTTATTTGAACTGGTACAATTTTCCATATTTTTGAAAATGCAGCTATAACGACAATGTATACATACGCAACCGCTAAGAAACGGCGAAAAACTATGAGTATTGTTACAGTTGTAAATCGGTAAGAAGTAGATACCACTTGTATAAATTGATGCTAAACAATGTTAAAATTCCTTAAAAATGAAGGTCTTGGTCTTGGTAAATCACACGTACGGTAGATGGTTCCTTGTGCAAATACCTGTTGTTTATGATTGTGACCTTCATAGAACGGCCTAAATAATGACCCTCCATGTTTATTTCAATCTGTGTCTGGAATGCGATGACAATTTGTTATGTCCATCAAGCAAATTTCAAAGACGTTCCTTGTTTACATGCTTTGTTTTGTTTTATTATACATTCGTAATCTACGTTTTTATGAACTTATTGGAACATTCGTGTCCAATTCAGGATATGAAAACGTAGTTAATCGTGTAATTAGCATCACCTTGTAAGGTTGTGGGAAGCGTTTAGAGGTATTACTTGCAGTAAACTAAGTCTTGGTAATTGTTGTGCAGTGAGGTTATGTTTGATAATAATTCCAATGATGAATCAAATTGTTGTGATTCAACTTTAAAGCTGCACTCTCACAGATTTACCGTTTTGACAACCTTTTTTATTTCTTGTCTCGGAATTAACCATTTTTTGCGTAAATATCAGCAAACAAGTGATATAAGACTGCCGTCCAAAGATCAAATCACAGATTGTCATATTTCCCTTTCAAAAAATGAGTGATTATGGCTATAAGCTTTCCTTACGGTTTAAGACAATTGCATATAAACATTTTTTTTAAATTAAATATATGAATATATGAAATCAGTTTTTTCAGCAGTCTTATATCACTGCATTTTCGCATAAACTGGCAAATGAAGTTGTACTATTACAAATGGATCGGTTTGACTTTTTTATATTTTTGATCTTAGAATGAGCGAAATTTTGCGTATTTGACTGGGAAGCCATTGTATAAGATTGTTTACAAAGAAGAAGATCATAGTTTTTGTATTTACGAAATTGATACAACTTCTAATTTCGAATGGATATATCAAAAATTGGAATCTAATATTTTGTTATCTGTCTTATTTCACTGATTTCCAGATATTTACACAAATATTGGTTAATTCCATGATAAAAAAATAAAGTTGCCTGAATGGTCAATCTATGAGAGTGCAGCTGTAGCACCAGGGTCCGGTTAATAGTAGGGTCTTTTATTTCAGCCAATTCCGATGTAAAATCCCTACCAAATGCCCCAATATCCCGGGAACATCCTAAGGAAGTCACATTTCCCCGCTATTTTTGGCTCGAAAAGAAATCCGCCACATTTACTTGACATTCACACCGCGGTGCCACCTGGAAGATAAAAACATTGCCCATTTCCCCTCTATCCCCTTGACCGTGGGTTACAATTGACTGTTGCATGGCCTGTTCATTGATATATCAAATATTTCTGATGCAAAATTAAAATTGGATTATATTTTATAAAAAAGATAACTCTCTACTAGTGCCCAAAAAATACAATTAGGTTTTCACTTGATGTGGTACAGATATATTTTTGCAACTTAAATTTTACTTGATGAATACCAATTTGAATTTGCTTCATTGATATCAGGCTTTAAATTATCTTTTGCTGCTATAAAAAATGTACTTTGTTTCAAGGATTTCCTGTAATTTCTAATGTTTTTCTATCTTATATTTTTGTAACATGTAAATAATTCAGCTCTGCACACTGCCTGTTTCAGATGTCATCCTTAAATGACGTGTTAGATCACAGTGATACAACACCCTTCAATAAGCCTGAACGAGTGTCGATGGAGGCCAGGGATGAGGGCAAGATGTCACTGACTCTTGCTGTTGGTGCCACAGGCAACAGTGTACACTAACATGGTATTGCGTTAAAGGATGTGATCAGGAGAAGTTACAATGGATGTCACATAGTGGTGACTGAAAAACACCAAGACATGTGGCTCGGGGACACTTCCTTGTCAACCCATACTCTGCAGAAGTGATGACTCTTCAGGAACAACATTCCTCTCTTGCAAAGTATCATGTGCATCCATTAGGTTCAGGTATGGTTTCAAACTTAGACATAGGCCATTGACCGTGTGATCTCAAAATAATATTAGTCCACACCAGTTTTATATAGGTAGCATTATCATATAACACTAGCAGATCCATTCTCATCATTATTCAAATGAAGTATAACATGACGGATTATTTATTAAATATCAGCCTTTAATGCTTTGTTGACAAAATATTAACAAAAAAGGTATCCATATGTTTGGCTATATGAATAAGTTTATGTTGAAACACTACAAGCACATCATTTTCGCCAGCTTGCATGTTTCTTCCTAGTGGAATATGCTGTATGAGGCAATGAATATTGAAATGTTGGTTTCAGGAAGACTATGTGCACCATCAATGTCTGAGGGGAGAAAGTAGCAATAACGCTGGAGGAAGTTGATATTTGGGCGAAAGTTACACTTTATCAACATCAATGTTTACATGGTGGTAGCTTGAAGGTAATTTCTTTTTAAGGGTGCCATTCTTTTGAACATAAAATATATAATAATGATTTGGGGTTTGCCGTCAACATTGTTTTGACATTAATTGATCAGAATCGCTTCGCATAATACTCATTATACTAGTGTAGATCAATCCAGTTAATTTGCCATTCCAATCAATTATTTAAGTTTGCCCTTTCAAATGGCTTGAAACCAAAATTTAATATTAATGCTGATTGAGCATGTAATAGCTATCTTTGTCTATGTGACCTATGCAATTCCCACATCCAACTCTTAGAGACAAGGTCCCATGTATACTGTGATTGCAAGGAAATGCTGTTAACATGCACATACATTGAGTAAAGGTGGTTGTGTATGCTCTGTAACTTTGTCATATAAAAATAAAGGGTGTTCAGATAGTTGGGTATACATGTTCAGCATGGCATGTTGACATGTTGCTTGCAAGTCCTCTAATGGTCATTTTTTTTTAAATATTTTACTATGTTTTAATAGAATGCTGTATATTTATATATGTCAAGGTATCTTTAAAGAACTTCAACATACGTTTGGCACATGGCGGTCACTAACCATGTACAATGCCCACATACTTTCCTTGAAGGTCAAGGTAAAACTAACATCATCATCGCCACATATGGCTGTAAGATGCACATACCATGTCCTGGTTGTTGACACCATCAGCAATTCATCTGTTCTTTCACTTAATCATTGCCTTTTCCATCGTGATTTGAATACATGTTTGTTTCCGTAAGAAAGTTAAAATCATTTATAACTTCTATAACATCTCTTGTTTACTAAGTTAGTACTATTAGTGTGTGCATGTAATCACTTCTCAATGCTCTTATGCAATGGTATGCAGTGATTTTTAATGGCATTGAATATATTAAATCCAAGTATGTTGTACTTCCAGAAAACTGAGGCACCTTTGCAGAAGGTCAACATCACTATTCACTCTTTTTGGATGATTTCCCAGTTGCTCAGTTGCTAGGACAATTGCCATGAGAGGATGAGCTGAACTGGCCTGTCAGTGATGTTGAAATTGAGATGTACTTTTCCACATATTGATTCTAAACTAATTAGATGTAATGTTCATTTATCAACCAATTTCGATATATATTTTTTTTCCTGAATTATAACAAATTATCCATTTTTTCATTAACCATGCTTACCTCTTTAACATTTGTATACAACTACTAAACATATGAATGCAATTAAACTGTGCCATTAATTCATAACATACTGATAGGCATCTTCATTTCATGTCATGCTAGCAATGACCCATTCGAGTAAAATGTGTTTTTTTTCAATGTTTCAAATTCAATCTTTTTTATCTTTTTGATCTCCAATGCCTACCTCTCACACATTTTCATACCATCACTCCATTTCCAACTGCATTATCAAGTTTGTAAGTAAGAACCAAATACTTGACTTCTGCTGTTAATTTTATGCAACAGTTTTAAACATATATACATATAACTTTTCATTCCCACTTTCATCGTTACCAATTGCATTCAAGTTTGAATCAGTTTATAACATTATTTGTTTACCTTTTTAGTCCATAAACAAATAAACATATATTTGTATCAAACTTTTTACCACATTTTACCCTATTGTTCTGAAATGTTGTGCTTTATTTCGTTTTTTTATAACATTCCCGAATCCTTTTCTTCATCAGATAACTTCTTTAGCAGTGATTGTCATTAAAAAAGTCCGCCCTAGCAGTTAACTGTAGTCTTCAGTAATATACTAGTTTCATCCATGAAAATTGTCATGAATTAGCCAACAAGAAATATTGGGATATGAAGCTGTGTGACTTCGGTTTTTAGCTTGTCTGATTTTTGAGAAAAAATGCCGAGCTTTTGTCGTCGTTGTTGTTGTCGTCGTCAGAGGCGTTGGTTAAGTTTTGCGTCTAAGTCACTTACATGGAAACTATCAAACGAACTTATTCATCTTATACCCTTCTTCACGTTGTATTCTAAAGAGTCGGACCTGTTTTTTGGTGGTAAAAAACATGGATTTTGATGGAGTTTATGAATTGGACATAGCTTTTTCATTTTTTGCTGGATTTATTTCAATTTTTTTCACAGACAATAAATGGATAATGCCTTCAATATATCAAATGGGTTTTTGAGTCACACATTTGGAAGGGTAGGGTGATGGTGGGGGATATTTAAGTATTTTTGGACTTAGTAATATTTAGCTAGTCTGATTTTTTTAAGTTTAGTGCTGGGGTCAATAACAAGCAAACTATCAAAAGAATCATTATGAAACTTTGTAATACCTGTTCACTTTCAAATGTACAAAATGAAATAAATTAACCATAAAAGGATAAAATCAGGCGAGCGTTCATTACCTGCAGGCGGTGCTCTTGTTAAAAAATATTTTCACCTTTAAAATAACTATCACATGCTCATTCTAAAGTTGTTGTTTTTTATTCATGTGTTTTCACATACTGTATTGTTGTGGATTTATTAACATTTAAACATCTATGAATATAACCTGTTAAAAGTAAGGTGTGTAAGAATCCATACGTTTATTGTGCATATTTCACAGACTTACCTTCTATTTCATATTTTCCTAATAGTGCTTGCTTAAATCACTTGACCCTTTGTCGAACTTATTATATAATGATTGATAATGCTAACGCATTTACTTTTTGTTAATGGTATTGCTGTATATACTTTTCCTAACTCGTCATGTCAGTAGTGCTTGCAAATAACTCATGTTTTTACCAGTTGCTGTTTCATACTGATACTTTTATGGAACAATGCTACATAAACACTTTTATGGAATAATTGTAAAAAACACTGATTACACATTGTATCTGATTGTTTTAATGATACTTTTCTACAATTCTGCTCGGTATATGTTGATAACGTAAATACATGTTACATGATGTATAGATTTATTGTCACCCTCAACATACAGTTTGCTCACTTACTTATATACACCATAAAACTATGTTTACACTCTGTTCTGAATTGTGGTTTATTCTGTTTAGTATTTCAATAACATTCCTTAATTATTGTGTTCATAAAAGTACTTACACTGAATATCAGTCAAAAAGTCTGCCTTCACTGTAGTCTTTAGTAAGATACTAGTTTCACACATGACCAGTTCGTATATTTCACACTGAAATTAGCCAACAAATACAATACATGTATTGGGATATGTAGCTTTTTTTGCATGTAAAAATATTTTCACCTGCATCATAGCTACCACATTCTCAACTTAAGATGGATTATTTATTCCAAATGTTTTTCACATGCATGTTATGCTCATTTACTTTCATGTATCTATGTTTAATAAATTAAAGTCTGGTGTGTAAGATTCAATATCTTGACATTGCATTCTTTACAGAACTGCAATATCTTATTTTATGTTCATGTTTTCCTTATTTTAACAACAGTGCTGGCAGCTATTGCTTATATCATGTGTGCACTTTCAATATATATTATAAACTGCTTGATAATGCTTACACGTGTATTTTGTTTTTTATCTAATTTCTGTTTTAGAACTCATCATGCCAGCAGTGCTTTATAACTAATGTGTGCATATTTTTTACCAGTTGCTGCTTTATAATGCTACTTGACTGAAAATGGTGCATACTCACTGATAACACATTGAAACTAAATGTTTCATTCATACATTTATACATGTCTTTTCAGTATATAAGTTGATATGTTAATACATATTACATGTGCATTTACACATGTGTTTATTTCTAACCTCATCAAAGCATGCATAGTTTGTTCACATACATTTACTGAGTTTATAACTACTTTACATTGATTTTGATACATAAATGAAATATAGTACTACTCGTTTGTACAAAACGCTTTTCATTTGTTATGTTGTACATTTCCGTGTTCTGTATGCACACAGATGCCATTTTTATATAAAAAAAAATTAACATTAACATGATATTCATTTTCACTGTGAAACTTATCTCTTGAAAACAATAATAACATCTTGAGAATAGATGCCTTAATGTGTTTCAAAAAGATGACCATATTATGGATACTTACTGCATTAAAATATGCAATGACATACATTTCATATCATCTCATGCATCTACATTTCCCTTTCAACTACTTCGAAATAACAAACTTCTTAATCATAAAATGTTCGAATTATTCTACATACATTACTTTTTCTTATGCTGTATGTACGTTCTATGTCTATATATATATTACCTAATAAAATTGAATTGAATCCCATCAAATCTTACGTCTGTTTGTTGTGATACATATTAATCCCATCTCTCAACTTTGCAAGTATGTTCCTATCAATTCGTTCCTGAAAGTTCTGTCAACATTTAAGAAAATGCTCGGTTCGTTATTAACATGTGTACATACTCTCGGGGCCACAATTCATCAGCGCTTTCAGCGCTTTGATGTTAAACGTGGTAGCTCTAGATAAACCATAATATGTATATGGGAGATAACCATAACCAACCCCGATAAATAGGTGTTACCGTAGTTAATGTTCCTGCTAACAGTCGATATTGATGCGAGTATAGATCTCATATATACATTTCCACTCGATCCATTCAACGAGTCTTCATTATGATGGGCTATAACCTCGTATGAAAGAGGTCTACCCTGAATACCATTCTATAACCATGGAGGATTTAAACCATGCTTTATACGGCCTATTCAGTAAACACGGACTGCTGCTTACTGCCCGGTACGACCTCAAATTTAACAATCAATTGAATCGATGTGAACGGATCCGTTCCCCAAAGCTGAATGCCTTTACATTCATATTCGCACGAATTCCTCGTGCTTATCAATCGCCACCTGGCGGTTATTACATTATAAACAAGGGAAATTAATTTCCTTCTTATTCGTTTTACTCAAACGTAGGAAATTATATTACCACGTACATATGATAAACTGCCACCAGGGATAAGCTGTAAAATTAATACGATTAACATTAAATCTTTTGTTAAGCTGTTCGTGATTGGACCTATCCTCTACTACATGTACTAGTATTTGATGTTATAGGCTGTAAAAAGCTGCGATGGCCATTATCACATCTATTGCTATGTATAAAGGATATTTATACAGTTAATCAATTGATTTTACCAAATGTCATGAGGTGAAGATAGTTCAATGTATTATATACAGAACATAAATTTATTCCAGTTCAAACATTCAACATAATAACATACTATGAAATAATCAAAATGATCCTTGTACATTGACAAGAAATAATACGTGTTCATATAATTATGCATGGCGATCAGCGAGTCAATACATGAAACGTAAGAAATTTTAGTATTAAGGTTAAATAAAGAACACAATATGATATATTGTAAAGAAACACATAAATTTGATTCTAACGAAATTGTATGTAAATTAGGCTTTACATGTTAATAGCTATTACGTTTTCAGAGGACATTCACACAATAGTATACATCTATAAGTATGCTTTAGCTTCAGAGTATACTGTTGTTCTATTGCAAATGCTCTATATACAAATACAGCGAGGTTTTAACAATACAAACATTCTTTGACATGAACAGCTCCATGGTTTTAAACATGCTTGGATCTTAACAATAATATCTGGGCAGGTATCTTTGTGTCTTTTAATAATATAAATGGAGTGTTTAGTACGGTGGCACGGAGGTGACATCCGCAACCACAAGTTACTAAGTTGTTACCACACGTTACTAGGTTGTGGCCTCAAGTTACTAAGTTGTGGCCACATGTTACTTGGTTGTGGCCTCAAGTTACTAAGTTGTGGCCACAAGTTACTAGGTTGTTGCCACAAGTTACTAGGTTGTTGCCACAAGTTACTAGGTTGTTGCCACAAGTAACTATGTTCTGGCCTCATGTTACTAAGTTGTGGCCACATGTTACTAGGTTGTGGCCTCAAGTTATCAAGTTGTGGCCTAAAGTTACTAGGTTGTTGCCACAAGTTAATAGGTTGTTGCCACAAGTTACTAGGTTGTTGCCACAAGTTACTAGGTTGTTGCCACAAGTTCCTAGGTTGTTGCCACAAGTTACTAGGTTGTTGCCACAAGTTACTAGGTTGTTGCCACAAGTTACTAGGTTGTTGCCTCAAGTTACTAGGTTGTTGCCACAAGTTACTAGGTTGTTGCCTCAAGTTACTAGGTTGTGGCCTCATGTTACTAAGTTGTTGCAACAAGTTACTAGGTTGTGGCCTAAAGTTACTAGGTTGTTGCCACAAGTTACTTGGTTGTTGCCACAAGTTACTAGGTTGTTGCCACAAGTTATTAGGTTGTTGCCACAAGTTACTAGGTTGTAGCCACAAGTTATTAGGTTGTGGCCATAAGTAACTAGGTACTGGCCTCATGTTACTAAGTTGTGGCCACATGTTACTAGGTTGTGGCCTCAAGTTATCAAGTTGTGGCCTAAAGTTACTAGGTTGTAGCCACAAGTTATTAGGTTGTTGCCACAAGTAACTAGGTACTGGCCTCATGTTACTAAGTTGTTGCAACAAGTTACTAGGTTGTTGCCACAAGTTAATAGGTTGTTGCCACAAGTTACTAGGTTGTTGCCACAAGTTACTAGGTTGTTGCCACAAGTTATTAGGTTGTTGCCACAAGTAACTAGGTTCTGGCCTCATGTTACTAAGTTGTTGCAACAAGTTACTAGGTTGTGGCCTAAAGTTACTAGGTTGTTGCCACAAGTTATTAGGTTGTTGCCACAAGTAACTAGGTTCTGGCCTCATGTTACTAAGTTGTGGCCACATGTTACTAGGTTGTGGCCTCATGTTACTAGGTTGTGGCCTCAAGTTATCAAGATGTTGCGGCAAGTAACTAGGTTGTGGCCTAAAGTTACTAAGTTGTGGCCTTATGACTAGGAGTTATTTACAATTGATGCTGCAAGCAAAAGCTCACAGATTGCTACATAATATCACGCCCCCTCTCCTCCCCCACAGATTGCTGCATAATATCACGCCCTCTCTCCTCATAGATTGCTGCAAACTATCAAGCCCCTCCCCTCCTCCACAGATTGCTGCATAATATCACGCCCCCTCTCCTCCCCCCACAGATTGCTGCATAATATCACGCCCCCTCTCCTCCCCCACAGATTGCTACATAATATCACGCCCCCTCTCCTCCCTCCAGAGATTATTGCATAATATCACGCCCCCTCTCCTCCCTCACAGATTGCTGCATAATATCATGCCCCCTCTCTTCCCCCACATATTGCTGCATAATATCACGCCCCCTCTCCTTCCCCCACAGATTGCTGCATAATATCAAGCCCCCTCTCCTTCCCCACAGATTGCTGCATAATATCACGCCCCCTCTCCTCCCCCCCACAGATTGCTACTTAATATCACACCCCCTCCCCAACAGATTGCTGCATAATATCACGCCCCCTTCCCTCCACATATTGCTGCATAGTATCACGCCCCTCCCCTCCTTTTACAGATTGCTGCATATAATCACGCCCCCTTCCCATCCCCCACATATTGCTACATAGTATCACGCCCCCCTCCCTCCCACAAATTGCTGCATGGTTTCATGCCCCCTTCATTCCCACAGATTACTGTATTATATCACGCTCTCCCCCGACATAGTGGCATCCACACGAACACCAATTGAACTAGCGTTACAAAGATGGAATGTTGCTGCATAGTATCACGCCCCCTCCCCTCTCTCCACAAATTCCTGCAAGATATCACGCCCCTATCCATCCCACAAATTGCTGCATAATATCACGCCCTCTTCACTCCCCACAGATTGATGCATCAAATCACGCCCCTCCCCTCCCCCACAGATTGCTGCAAAACATCACGCCCCCTCTCCACCTTCACAGATTGCTGCATAATATCACGCCCCCTCTCCTCTCCCCAACAAATTGCTGCATAATATCACGCCCCTCCCCTCCTCCACAAATTGCTGTATACTATTACGCCCCATTCCCTCCGCATATTGCTGCATAAAAGCACGCCCCCTTCACTCCACATATTGCTGCATAGCATCACGCCCCTCACCTCCTCCACAAATTGCTGTATAATATCACGCCCCTCCCCTCTCCTCCACATATTGCTGAATAATATCTGGCCCTTACCCTTCCCCACAGACTGCTGCATAATATTACACCCCCTTCCCTCCAAAAAGTGCTGTATAATATAACCCCTGCTCTCCTCCACATATTGCTGCATATAATCACGCCCACTTCCCTCTACATATTGCTGCAAAGTATCAGGCCTCTCCACTAATTGCTGCATAATATCACGCCCCCTAACCTCCGCAAATTGCTGCATAATATCACGCACCCTCCCATCCACAAATTGCTACAAAATACCACGCCCCCTTTCCTCAAAAGATTGCTGCATAGTATCACGGCCCCTTCCCTCCACATGATTCTGTATAGTATCACGCCCTCTCTCTCCATATGATTCTGAGATAAGGGTATTTCTTCCATGTTTTTCGATGAAGCATGAAGTTTTATCAGTGAAATAACAACAGTGAAATTATATTATAATATAAGGAGTGAAAATATCAACTTTCAGAACTATTTTTAAAATCAATTGCAGTTACTAGTACTTCCCCTTGAACAAAACGGAACACTTCACTTTTGAAACAGAAAATGTTTGCAAATTAAATCTTTGAAATTTAAAGAAATGTTACATAAGTTTAAATAAAGATATTTTTCTAAATTAACAACTTACCGTTTATTAGAAAAATGGTTATCCCGTTTTTTAAAAGTTTTCTTGGTCTTGAAGCTGAATGTTCGAACGTTTGCGTTCATACTAAACAGATTACAGACGAAAACAACTGTTCGAACATGAATATAATGTTATGTCATCGTTCAAATGAATTTTGAAATTTTTGTCACCGTAATACGTAATACGAACTTCCCGGAAAATGCACACATAATATACAGATTTACTTATTTTTTTTACCCCACCCACTCCTCAAAATTTGTCAATAAACTAGCGTGGACCTCATCATTACCTGGAAATCGACCTGTCTTCAAGCAAAACAGACTGGTCTCTGACAGTAAGATGACTGAATATCCATGTAACACTCTTAAACTAAGAAAAATGTTTTATATCCAATGATTATCCGCAATTGTTTTGCCAACACATTCGACCATTCAAATTTTCATTAAAGAAATGGCGGCGTAGTAATTTGGTTATGTATACATACCACGCTTAAAATAAAAGTGTTTTCGTTATTTTTGGGAAATTCATGCACTTATAAAACTTCATTGATAACTGTTCAAAAAATCTTTGCACTTAAAAACGAGCGAATACTGAACTATAAAAAAGAATATCAGATAACTCTTTCTGAACAAACCGGATATAGAAAATTGACAGCTATATTTTTGCATGAGGAGCGCCCCACGGGTAGTGGCGTAAATAATACTCTTTTAAAAAAATGGGTAATTAAGAAAAATAAAATTCTATAAAACTCGTAAAATAAGCATAAAAAGAAACAGAAAATTTGTTTATTTCAGTGTAAGATCGTATTTTATTCCACTCGTGATCATAGAAAAACTATATTTTCACTCGTGGCTTCGCTGATTTTACATTGAATTAAACAAATAGCCTCTATTTATTTATTTTGGATAAATCGAAGAAGAAAGTAGGCAACAATATGTGCATGCAAAATCGGTAGAAAACTTCTTAAAGAAAAGCATTGGTGATACTATATTTTCATGATTTCGTGTCATTCCAATATATTAAATAAATATAAAGATAAAAAAGTGTGCCAGATGTTGGTAATCCTAGTGACAAAACATCCGTGTATATGATTAATGCGACATTGACTGGGAACTCGAGTTTTGTTTATACTTTTTTATGCGACATGATTATAGAGTAATATTGCAGTCTTACGTTGAAACAATATATCAGTATCTAATTACAACTTAAAGTGACAAGCTATATGTAATTATATGACTTTCCCCCAGCTGAGCTTTTGAAAAGGGTCTTCTTACAAAATTGGTGTTCGTCCTAGCAAAACGGCTTCCAAAAATCTGTAAGAGGACACTTTTGAAGAAAACTTGTATCTATAACGTATAAAAAATATGGCGTCAGTTCAAAGTCATTAATAAAAACAAGGCGGCATCTGTTACTTCTATTACTAAACATAGGCTGATCTTAAAATCAAATATACTCTGGAAAAAAATAAAGTATCCACTACAACGGCGTAAAGTAAGCGGCCTAGCGGCGTGCAAGTTTCGGTTTGCGGGCTTACTGCCTAGTGGTTTCGCGGCGTGAAGTAAGCAGCCTAGCGGCGTGCAGTTTGCACGTTTGCTGACAAGTGGATACGCGGCGTGAAGTAAGCGGCCTAGCGGCATAGCGGCCTAGCGGCGTGCAGTTAGCGGGCTTGCTGCCTAGTGGTTACGCGGCGTGAAGTAAGCGGCCTAGCGGCGTGCGGTAAGCGGGCTTGCTGACTAGTGGTGACATGGCGTTACATAAGCGGTCTAGCGGCGTGCAGTTAGCGGGCTTGCTGCCTAGTGGTGAGGTGGCGTGAAGTAAGCGGTCTAGCGGCGTGCAGTTAGCGGGCTTGCTGCCTAGTGGTGAAGTGGCGTGAGGTTAGCGGTCTAGCGGCGTGCAGTTAACGGGCTTGCTGCTCTGTCGTTACGCGGCGTGAAGTAAACGGCCTAGCGGCGTGCGGTTTAAGGGTGTGCTGCCTTGTGGTAACCTGGCGTGAAGTAAGCGGCCTAGCGGCGTGCAGTAAGCGGTCTTGCTGCGTACTGTTGACGCGGCGTGAAGTAAGCGGCCAAGCGGCCTGCAGTTAGTGGGCTTGCTGCCTAGTGGTGACGTGGCGTGAAGTAAGCGGTCTAGCGGCGTGCAGTAATCTGGCTTGCTACTCTGTGGTTACGCGGCGTGAAGTAAGCGGCCAAGCGGCGTGCAGTTAGCGGGGTTTCCGCCTAGTGGTGAAGTGGCGTGAAGTAAGCGGCTAAGCGGCATGCAGTTAGCAGGCTTGCAGCCTATAGGTAACGTGGTGTGAAGTAAGCGGCCATGCCGCGTGCAGTTAGCGGGCTTGCTGCCTAGTGGTAACGTGGCGTGAAGTAAGCGGCTTAGCGGCGTGCAGTTAGCGGGCTTGTTGCGTAGTGTTGACGCGGCGTGAAGTAAGCGGCCAAGCGGCCTGCAGTTAGCGGGCTTGCTGCTTAGTGCTGACGTGGCGTGAAGTAAGCGGTTTAGCGGCGTGCAGTTAACGGGCTTGCTGCTCTGTGGTAACGCGGCGTGAAGTAAGCGGCCTCGCGGCGTGCAGTTAGCAGATGTGCGGCCTAGTGGTAACGTGGCGTGAAGTAAGCGGCCTAGCGGTGTGCAGTTAGCGGGCTAGCTGCGTAGTGTTGACGCGGCGTGAAGTAAGCGGCCAAGCGACCTGCAGTTAGCGGGCTTGCTGCCTAGTGGTGACGTGGCGTAAAGTAAGCGGCTTAGCGGCATGCAGTTAGCAGGCTTGCAGCCTATAGGTAACGTGGTGTGAAGTAAGCGGCCATGCCGCGTGCAGTTAGCGGGCTTGCTGCCTAGTGATAACGTGGCGTGAAGTAAGCGGCTTAGCGGCGTGCAGTTAGCGGGCTTGTTGCGTAGTGTTGACGCGGCGTGAAGTAAGCGGCCAAGCGGCCTGCAGTTAGCGGGCTTGCTGTATAGTGCTGACGTGGCGTGAAGTAAGCGGTTTAGCGGCGTGCAGTTAACGGGCTTGCTGCTCTGTGGTAACGCGGCGTGAAGTAAGCGGCCTAGCGGCGTGCAGTTAGCAGATGTGCGGCCTAGTGGTAACGTGGCGTGAAGTAAGCGGCCTAGCGGTGTGCAGTTAGCGGGCTAGCTGCGTAGTGTTGACGCGGCGTGAAGTAAGCGGCCAAGCGACCTGCAGCTAGCGGGCTTTCTGCCTAGTGGTGACGTGGCGTAAAGTAAGCGGTCTAGCGGCGTGCAGTTAACGGGCTTGCTACTCTGTGGTTACGCGGCGTGAAGTAAGCGGCCAAGCGGCGTGCAGTTAGCGGGCTTGCTGCCTAGTGGTGAAGTGGCGTGAAGTAAGCGGTCTAGCGGCGTGCAGGCTTGTATGGAGGCTATTCGTTGCCAAAAGTCCAGACGTGTAATTCCCACAATGTGCTTCTTAATCGTACTAAATATCTCTTACATTTGTCAATGTAGACGTGCTATTTGTTGTTTCTATTCGTCAGTTTTTCCGTATTGATTTGTCATTTGTCATTATAGTAGTCAAAATGTATATTTGTCAGATCGACCCTGTATAAACTCACTAAAACATAGATCGTATAACTTGCCTTTAACAATATAATGATGTTATTTAGAAAGCCGAATCATGCATATATAAAACTGCAATCCTACAGTCGAAACTCGCATTCGTAAAATGAACATTTGCAGTCCAACAAGTCCAGGTTTACAAAAGTCAATTGACAAGTTCAGAATTACAAGAATAGACGATTTCGCATATACCTTATATGGTAAATGTCACCGGATGAAACGAAGGTGAATGGGCGGAGCTAACGAATCAGATTTTCTTTCGTTTATTTCCGTCGAATCAAGCAAGGGAGATAACATTTTCGCCTACCTCCTGTAAATTCCCGGTTGTAAGTCCGAGTACTCTCTCTTTATTTCACAATAAAAACTAAAATTAACTTTATCTTTTATTTTATTTTGACGATCCATGTTCCTAAATGGGTTATAAATCACCATATTATTTAGTCAATTGCAGTTGGGTGTATCTGAGCGGGGCTCACGGACCCAGATTTATACTGCCACTGTCAGTTGTTTTTTTTTACTTATATACCCAAGCAAGCAAAAATTGTTCATTTATTTTATTTTCAAGTGGACCATGGGCGGGTCGTTCAGTGGGGGGTGGGGGGCTGTAGGGCCTGTGTCCCCCCCCCCCCAGTTGGCCCGCAAGTAAACTTAAAGGTTAATTTTTTGTCAATATTTCTCAGAAAAAAATACTTAATTACGCCATAATGCACCAATTCACACTAAAAATATTTAAAATATTCTAGAGGGAGTACCCATAAACCCCACTTCCCACATTTTAAACATATTAATGTCATGCCCACTCGAGGGACAATGTCCAAAAAGTTGTGCCCCTAAGTAACGCCCCTCTAACGCAAGTCCCTGTTCAAAACCTGCTCCAGCAAACCCACGAAACTTTTGATGGACATCATAATGATATCCACCTAGTTTTGTCTGATGTTATACATTTACTATCTTAATAAGCATGTGTGGTGTAAACGTGTAATTTCAATACATCATTGAAACAAAATATCCATGTGGATGGAAGAACAGCCCTCCAACCCACTTGTGTCCCCCAGTTATGAATTACTAGATCTGCCACTGTGAACCATAACAATCAAGTGGGGGATTTCAAGAACATGAAAAAATAGATATCGTGAGTCTTAGATTAGAAAAACAAACGCGCGATTTTCCCACCCAAAAGGGCTAGGTCCGCTTCACCTAAATGTGAAAAAAAGCCCTGACTGTTGAGTGTGGGTGGGGTATAAAAGGTAGCAGCAAGTAATAATTGTTTATTAGCAATAAATTGACTTCATCATTAAAATACTTTATTAATTACCTATAAAATAATATTCGTTACAGTATAATGTACGAGTTATATGAAGTTGTAATCTAAGTGTACCAGGTAAGAAACCTCTGGGGCATCTTAGTGAATAATTTCTACTTAATGAAAATTTAGATTTTTTTCTTCGTAAATTTTAAATTATCTAATATTACTTGCAATCTTAAACATTGCAAAAATGCAAGAAAGTGTCCTCTAATGGTAGAATTTAAAATAGTGTTTATAGTAATTTAAAGCTGCACTCTCACAGATTGACAGTTTTGACAACCTTTTTTTGTCCCAGACTCGGCTGATTTTGGCAGCAATGCTTTCTATACAAATAATAAGATTACTCACACTAAAACAGATCTAAATTGTTTGGAAAACTGCCGACATTTTTCATTTTTCTTAAAACGTTACTGTAGTATCACTTTTAGCCATAAAACATCAATTTGCGAACGTAAAACTGAAAAACTGTATCTGATCTTTTGTCAGCAGTCTTATACCACTGGTATCCAGACATTTACCCAAAAATTGGCTAATTCCAAAACAAAAAATAAAAATAGTTGTCAACACGGTCAATCTGTGAGAGTGCAGCTTTAAAAGAAAAATAAGACAATGGGACTTTTCATTCTTGAAGTATAATTTAATGCTAATGACTTGGTTTAAATAGAGCCGAGTGATAGCGGAAATTTCCGAAAGACGTATGGATGAGTTAAGACATGGTTATGGCGGAGTTAAGACATGGTTAAGGCGGAGCTATCTATAAATAAAATTAAATTCATCTCGTAAACATGTTCAACTGCGAATGAAATGTCACCACCATACAATGTACTTTGTAGAATTACGAACTGAAATCTGTCTTCTACACACCGCAATTTAAAACTCGGCATGTGACTTTCACAGAATGACGTGTGTTTAACATACATAACTTTATAAACACGACTGAATCGTCTGTTGAATAGATGCAACGAGAATAAAACTCCAATTGGTACAATGAAAAATGAAAATGTGCAGTGTAAAATGTAAACATACAACCGATGAGTTGGCGGTTGTAAAATGTAAATTGGTAATTCATCAATGTTACAAACCTAAAATACACACATACGCTTCTGGACTTTTGGCAACGAATAGCCTCCATAGGCTTGCAGTCTATAGGTAACGTGGTGTGAAGTAAGCGGCCATGCCGCGTGCAGTTAGCGGGCTTGCTGCCTAGTGCTAACGTGGCGTGAATTAAGCGGCCTAGCGGCGTGCATTTTGCGGGTGTGCTGCCTTGTGGTAACGTGGCGTGAAGTAAGCATTCTAGCGGCGTACAGTCAGCGGGCTTGCTGCCTAGTGGTGTCGTGGCGTGAAGTAAGCGGTCTAGCTAGGATCTGAATGAGGGGTCTTAGAGAGGGGTCTGAATGAGTGGTCTTAGAGAGCTGTCTGAATGAGGGGTCTTAGAGAGGGATAAAAATGAGGGGACTAAAAGAGGGGTCTAAATGAGGGGTCTTATAGAGGGTCTCAATAAGGAATCTAAGAGAGGTGTAGGAATGACGGGTCTGAATGGCGGGTCTGAATAAGTCGTTTGAATGAGTGTTCTTATACAGGGGTCTGAATAAGGGGTCTTTGAGAGAGGTCTGAATGAGAGTTCTGAACGAGAGGTCTGAATCAGGGATCTTAGAGAGAGGTTGTACAATGGGTGCGGGCATGCCTCAAAAGCTCTGAACCCAGCACACACGCACACACAAGCACACACATAAGCTAAGTCATTGTTTAACATGGTTCACTTAACTTTTTGCTAAAGAATATAATGATAATGAATGCAATTGCATAAATACGGTGTACTTGCATTATCATGCAACACTGAAACAGATATCTGGAAACAGAGCTTTTGAAAGATTGAAACAAATTAAAACATAACGTAAAATGCATTATAAGTTAGGTTCCGTTTATTTTATTTTTTGTGTAAAAGACTTTTGGCCACGTTCTTTATTTTATTTGTGATATACGCTATACTTTTGAATCTACAAGCTGGATATAAACCATCCAAAGCTGCACTACGTTTGGTATGTATTCATTGAGATTATATCAAATTAGATAGATTTAAGATTTTGGGCTGGTATTGCATCTGCGATACGCTGTCCACATCCATAGTCCTCCGCGGTTCGCTGTCCACATCCGTATTCCTCCGCGGAACGCAGTCCACATCCGTATTACTGCGCGGTACGTAGTCACATCCGTATTCTTCCGCGGTACGCTGTCCACATCCGTAATTCTCATCCGCGGTACGCTGTACACATCCGTAATCCTCATCCGCGCTACGCTTGACATATTCGTAATCTTCATCCGCAGTACGCTGTCCAAATTCGAAGTCCTTATCCACGGTACGCTGTCCACATCCGTAATGCTCATTCGCGGTACGCTGTCCATATTTGTAGTCCTCATCCACGGTACGTTGTCCACATCCGCAATCCTCATTCGCGCTACGCTGGCCACATCTGAAATCAGCATCCGAGGTACGCTGTCCACATCCGTAGTCCTCCGCGGTACGCTGTCCTCAACCGCGGTACGCGTCCGAATTTCGAAACAGAACCCATATTCCCTTTGTTCGCAAAGAGAATACGAATAATACTATCGTACTATAGGAAATATGTTAATCACCATTATCATATATGATGACATAAAAAATTATATGCAGAACATCGCAGCAATGATTTGATAGGGACAAACATGCTTACTAAAGAGGTGGGATACATATCTTTCACGACAAACAAGTGTCCGAGTTTGATGACTTCAATTATATTTTTTCCTTTTTCAAGAAGATCATTAGAGCATCATTTTTTAACATAAGATATTTGGGTAGCAGGAACAGTTGTTAATCATGTTAAGATGATGACTGATATTTGCAGTAGACATGTATCCTCTTAGCGGGAGGGAATACGTAAATATGATGTAGGTTATAAGACCGATATAAATTGTAACATTGACCGTTGACTTCAAAATCAATAGGGATCATATTCTGGTCACCCCCGACCCCAACACCGACCCACACACATAAATGTCAAGTATGAGGGCCATGGACGCAGGCATTGTCGAGTCAACACACGGACAAAATGTTTGCATTGGGAGTCACTGTCACCTCTGATATGATGTTCCCTAAAATCAATGGGGTCATCCAGTGGTAAGGCCAAAACATCAAACCTCTCAGTCAAGATTGAGGGCCATGCACGCCGGCATTGACGAGCTATCCGAAAGTGAATGTGACATAATGACCTCTAAAATTAAAAGGGATCATTTTCTGGTCAAGCCCAGCCTCCATGAAGAGTGTGATAACCATAGGTCCAGGTATTGTTGAGTTATAACTCGGACAAGCGTTGACAACATTTTCACGTTAAAACTTCACTTTGACCTTGACCCAATGATCAATAGGGGTCATATACTGGTCAGGCTAAACCTTCATGACAAGTTTTATGACCGGACATGATTTGGTCTACCGATGAACCGACCGACCTATATGTCCAAAACAAGTTACCCCCCTTTTCATTGCAGTGGGTCATAACTACAGAATGTAACTGGTGAAATTCATCACTGGCATTTTTGTTGAAGTTTACTGATAAGTCATTACAAAATGCAATTGCTGGAAATGCTTGGCAGAAACATGCTACCAAACCAGCATTTATTAGGAATGATACAAACACAAAACATATACAGTGTTAGTTGAAAGTAAATTGTGTAAAATATCAGGAGTTTTTATTGTTTTTAAGTTTGTTTTTGAAAAGTTAATAGGAAAATATAGATACAGGAGTTGATTTAAACTCTATATGGCCATCTTATGGAAACACATTGAAATATTCATTATATAAGGTGTAGTACATTAGTGTTTAAGTGATAACGAGGAAATGATTTTCATGTTAATGGCCAGACATTGATATTAAAATGACGTTATATTAAATGTAAGCAAGCAGAACATATAAATGAACAACATAGCAAATGAAAAGCCTCTTGTATAAAACTTTAAGTGTAGTATTATGTTTTATTTACAATTCAAAATCAACATGAGTAATGAAATGCATTCAGTAATTGTCTGTGTAGAAAAAAGTGAGCAAACTGTATTTTTTTGATAAGGGTGGCAATCAATCTGTACACCATGTAACATGTATTTACATTATCAACATATACCGAGCAGAATTGTAGAAAAGTATCATTAAAACAATCAGTCTTATCAGATACAATGTGTAATCAGTGTTTTGTACAATTATTCCATAAAAGTGTTTATATACCATTGTTCCATAAAAGTATCAGTATGAAACAACAACTGGTAAAAACATGAGTTATTTGCAAGCAGTACTGGCATGATGAGGAAAAATATAAACAGCAATAAGATTAACAAAAAATATATGTGTTAGCATTATCAATCATTCTATAATAAGTTTTACAAAGGGTCAAGTGATTTAAGCATGCACCATTGTCAATACCATAAATAATTAGGAAAATATCAACATAAAGTATGAAAAAGCAGGTCAGTCTGTGAAAAATGCAAAATGAACGTATGGATTCTTACACGCCTTACTTTTAACATGGTATATACATAGATGTTTAAATGTTAAAAAAAAATCCACAACAATACAGTATGTGAAAACATATGAATACTTAAAAAATCAGACTAGCTAAAAATTACAAAGTACAAAAAATCTAAAATATCCCCCACCATCTCCCTACCCTTCCAAATGTGTGACTAAAAACCCGTGTGATATATTGAAGGCCATTTATTGTCTGTGAAAAATATTGAAATCAATCCAACAAAAATTAAAAGAGCTATGTCCAATTCATAAAACCCGTCAAATTCATGTTTTCCCCCCCCCCCCCCAAAAAAAAAACAAAAAAAAAACAAAAAAACAAAGCAGGTGAGACTCATCATCTTTAGAATACAACGTGAAGACGGGTATTAGATGAACAAGTTCCCAATGTTTCAAAATGATAGGTTTGATAGTTTTCTTCAAAAATCAGACGAGCTCGAAACCGGAATAAGCTTCATATCCCAATATTTTTTGTTGGCTAATGCATGACAATATCCATGGGTGGAACTAGTATATTACTGAAGGCTACAGTTTACTGCTAGGGCAGGCTTTTTTGACTGACATTCACTGTTAGAGGTTATTTGATGAAGAAAATGATTTGGGAATGTTATAAAAAAGTATTTGATGCTTACTTAACGTGACAATGCAGTGGAAAATGAAGTAACGGTATGAAAATGTGTGAGAGGTAGGCATTGTAGATCAAAAAAGATACAAATGATCTTTAATCATTGAAAACAATCATTCAATTCTAAAAGGTCATTGCTGGCATGACATGAAATGAAGATGCATATATTATGAATGTATGGCACAGTTTAACGGCAAGCATATGTTTCAATTAGTAGTGGTATATAAATGTTAAAGAGGTAAGCATGGTTAATGAAAAATTGGATTATTAGTTATAGCTCAGGAAAGAATATATATATCGAAATTGGTTGATAAATAAACATAACATCTAATAAGTTTAGAATCAATATGTGGAAAAGTACATCTCAATTTCAACATCACTGACAGGCCAGTACAGCTCATCCTCTCATGGAGATTGTCATGGCAACTGGGGAATCATCCATAAAGAAGTTCTCAATATTGGATGATGGCTTGAAGGCATGTTACGTCAAAGCTTCGGACAACATTACCGTCAATGATGGTGTTGACCTTCTGAAAAGGTGCCTCAGTTTTCAGGAAGTACAACATACTTGGGTTTAATATATTCAATGCCATTAAAAACCATTATATACCATTGCATACGAGCATTTAGAAGTGATTACATGCACACACTATTAGTATTAACTTAGTAAACAAGAGATGTTATTGGACGCTAAAACGGAATTTAACTTTCTTATGGAAACACTCATGTATTCAAATCATGATGGAAAAGTTAATGACCAAGTGAAAGAACAGATGAAATGTTGATGGTGTTAACAACCAGGACATGGTATGTGCCTAATTACAGCCATATGTGGCTATGATGATGTGAGTATCACACACACACGCACACACACACACACACACACACATATATATATATACTAGTCAGCAAACCCGCTAACTGCACGCCGCTAGGACGCTAGGCCGCGTAACCACTCGCTTACTTCATGCCTATTAAAACTAGGCAGCAAGCCCGTAAACTGCACGCCGCTAGGTCGCTAGGCCGCTTACTTCAAGCCGCGTAACCACTAGGCAGCAAACCCTCCAATTGCTCGCTTACTTTACGCCATGTCACCACTAGGCAGCACCCCTCAAACTGCACGCCACCTGGCCGCTGAGTTCACGCACTTCATCACTAGGCAGCAAGCCCGCAAACTGCACGCCGCTAGGCCACTGACTTCACGCACTTCACCACTAGGCAGCAAGCCCGCAAACTGCACGCCGCTAAGCCGCTTACTTCCCGCCGCGTGTTCACTAGGCAGCAAGCCCACAAACTGTACGCCACTAAGCCGCTTACTTCACGCCGCGTAACCACTAGGCAGCAAACCCGCAAACTACACGCCGCTAGGCCGCTTACTTTACGCCGCGTACCCACTTGTCAGCAAGCCCGCAAACTGCACGCCACTAGGCCGCTTACTTCACGCCGCGAAAGCACTAGGCAGCAAACCCACAAACTGCACACCGCTAGGCCGCTAACTTGCAAACTGCATGCCGCTAGTCCGCTTACTTCAATTCACCGCTAGGCAGCAAGCCTGCAAACTGCACGCCGCTAGGCCGCTTACTTGACGCCGCGTAACCACTAGGCAGCACACCCACAAGCTGCACGCCGGAAGGCCGCTAACTTGCACACTGCATGCCGCCAGGCCGCTTACTTCACTTCACCGCTAGGCAGCAGACCCGCAAACTGCACGCCGCTAGGCCGCTTACTTGACGCCGCGTAACCACTAGGCAGCAAGCCCACAAACTGCAAACTGCACGCCGCTAGGCCGCTTATTTCACGCCGCGTAACCACTAGGCAGCAAGCCCTCAAACTGCACGCCGCTAGGCTGCTAACTTGCAAACTGCACGCCGCTTACTTCACTTCAACGCTAGGCAGCAAGCCCGCAAACTGCACGCCGCTAGGCCGCTTACTTTACGCCGCGTAACCACTAGGCAGCAAGTCCGCAAACTGCACGTCGCTGGGCCGCTAACTTGCAAACTGCACGCCGCTTACTGCACTTCAACGCTCGGCAGCAAGCCCGCAAACTGCACGCCGCTAGACCGCTTACTTGCAAACTGCACGTCGCCTGGCCGCTTACTTCCCGCCGCGTAACCACTAGACAGCAAATCCGTAAACTGCACGCCACTAAGCCGCTTACTTGCAAACTGCACGCCGCTCGGCAGCTTACCTTACTTCAACGCTAAGCAGCAAGCCCGCAAACTTCACTCCGCTAGGCCGCTTACATCACACCGCGTAATCACTAGGCAGCAAACCCGCAAAACCCGTTAACATCGCAGATTTCGCAGGAACCGCGCATGCGGGGGTGCCAGGACCGGTTATGTTTTGAGGGGTATCGGTTTCCAACGGAACACGACCGTCGGGGACACATCGGACGTAATTTCGTCACAGTTTTCGGACATCGACAAGTTTCACCTATACGTTACAACTTGGCCCATATACGTTTCAATGGGGATTTTATGCCGCAGACATCTCAGGATCCGCGCATGCGGGGTAGTCAGGACCGGTTTTGTTCTTTATGTTGCTCATATCCCGAGGGAACGCAACCGTCGGGTGCCAGTAACGTAATTTGGTCACCTGCTTCCGACGTCGACTATCGTTATATCCCTGAGTTATATCCCAGAAGTATTGATTGCTTGAATATCTGGACATTTACATCAGACAAGGTACATTTCCTACTAAAGCACGTCTGGAACAGAATATTGCACTCGTGTGTGACTTTGTTTGAGAAACGTTAACGTGCGATGAGACTCTTAAGCCAACCGCAGTTACAACAGTTACTCCCATACGTGTTAAATGAAAAGCAACCTTCATTGCTATGGAAAATTGCGAGAATAAACGACAAAAATATTGCTAATTTATCTTCATATAGTGGGGAAATTATCATCGCGAACTTTTCAACAACAGTGCTCAAAGTGTCACTGCATCAACGACAACTTTGTTGTTCATCGCCTGTGCTATTGTCCACAATTTAGCGATCTTCAAAATAAAATATGGCAGTATTTGTATAAAAAAAATATGGAATCATTGAATACAAGACATTTCTGAAATGTACACCCCTTGAACAATGCATTATGATGATTCGTGTTGTTGCTGGTGAACAATGCACGACTCCGTCTAGTTATCGCTTTCTGGCTACGGTGCAGTATGTAAAATATGTTAGCATGAGAGTGTCGAAAATGCCAATCGCTGCATATTTGCGCATATGATAATGGCTTGTCTGCATTAGTGATCTTTTGCCATGATTGTTTATTCACATATTCGTATGATTTATTTTTTATAATTTGTCATATATTTCCGATTGATGTGCACTCTTAAGACATAAATTAAAATCTTAATAAAGTTTTCCCCTAAAGTTATCTCATATAACACATTGGGTTCGTGGATGCAAATTGAAACCTAGAATTTCTCTTTCGTCTAGCTTTCTAACTTTACAATCTGCTATAGATAATAATTTATTAACGTAAGTTGTTGTAACATTAATATGATGCAAACCGGAATTAAGAGTTTTCTCTTTCATCTAGCTTTCTAAGATTTGCACTCTATAGTTATATTTAAAATTCTTTTATGTCTTTTTTGATACAAAAAGTATTTCTCTTCACTTACGGGTGATTATCATATCTATTCTGTGCATGTATGTAATATAAACACTCGTATGTGGTTATATTATGTCCCTCATTGCATTTGTACCACATAAACATATATCTGATGTTCCATTTTTGTGTATATAAGTGTATTCATATATCTGTATTATATGCATCACTGAAATTGTTCATTTTCTTGTACATATGTTATACTCTTCATGGAGGAAATAAAAGATCTATCTATCAGGTGCTGTTAACCTAGTTGCAGTGAATATATACATTTTTACTGCACTGCCTTGTTTCAAATAAATGTACAAAATTATCATCCGAGTATATTCGATGACCAAGGGAGCTCACTGCGTTAAGGCTTATAAAGAAAGCAAATGTATTAGTGCCATGTAGTCTAAATGCAAGATGGCCGCCCCCATAAAAAAAACTGTCGAACTATTTTACGATGTCGTTTCTCCGTACTCTTGGTTTGCATTTGAGGTGGATTTTTTAAGACTATTATCGAAAACGGATATAATCATTTTTAAAACTAGATAAAAATATATAGTTTCTGACTTAAAATATCATTTTCCCCAAAGGTTAAATTATAGAACGATGTTGTGTAAAGACTAAAAGGATACATAACACTCATTTTCTTCTTATTCTTCATTTTACAAAAAGTGAGAGAGTTTTAATGATCTGAGCTGATTTGGGAACTGGCGTCCATAACGATCAACCGCTGCACTATTGATATTTCTCTTCTTTGCCCTTTTCACTTTCTCCCCCGGGCCATTGGCATTTCTTCACTTTCTTCCCTAATGGCATGGTTATTTTTAATAAGTTGTGCCCACTGCCACTGGTTATCGATTAACTGATAAAGGGATTGATATTAACAATTTAATAAATGCTAAACATGCAGACAACTTTTGGATGTATAATCATTTTAGAATATCTTTGGTACAATGATGTTGGTTACAGTGGGTCGGGGACAGACAAAAAACTAATAAGCCGCTTAAAGGACCTTCATTTTTTTTATTATGGATGCATGTGCAACTGGATATTTGATGTGTATATAGAGGCATTGTATACTGTCTCACTGTAAACCTAGCTTTAATAGTGACGCGACAGAGTGTCCGACTGCAGAGCAAGAGGTCGTGAGTTTGAATCAAGCATATGCTACATGTAGCAATTTGTGCAGTCTGTTACACATGCATTAATATGAAGCTGCAGCCTATATATATTTCTGGGGGTATACTGAGGATAGCCGGGAAAATGGGCCATGTTTTTACTTTCCAGGTGTCCCTGCAGTGCCGGGTGATTGTGGTGGTTTTGTCTTCGCATCAAAAATAGTGGGGGATGGGCCTTACCTAGGGTCCCTGGGGTATGGGGGCGTTTGGGTGGGATTTTACCAGCGGTTTCACTCCACAGGGTGGGGATTTTACCTGGGCTTGGCTGTACCAAAAGTCAAAGTCCCCACTATTCCCTGGACCTGGGGGGTCAGTGGTTACAGTTGATTGGTACATAACATACTGTTTGCTAAATGCTAACCCTGTAGCTAGCAGCATTTATCACTATATATTCAAGTGTTAACTTTTGTTGTATGGCTCAAAATTCCTTATCAATTAACTGTTTGTTTTTCATTACCATTTCTATCAAGATTGCACAAATTCCTTGGCAAGCAAGAAGCTGCTTTGACAAACCCCCAGGCATGCATGATTCTGCATGAAGGTGACAATTAAAAACCCTACTTCATAGGTGGAGGCCCTTAGTTTGTGCCTTGTGCCTAATATATACATGTATATCAGTGATTAGTATTAAAAGATATTTTGAAATACTGCAATGGCTTTCTTCAGCCTAAGTATGGTTTTTCATTGATAAAATTGTATTCATATCAATAAATACTTATATTTCTTTTCAGGTTCTCTGTCGGTATGAAAACATATGGAACCTAGACCTAAAGATGAAACCATTCTTTCTTGGTGGGATAATGAAAGCCGCTGGTTGGTACATTTGTATTTAAATGTTGGGTTTTAATTAATTTTCATGAATAACAGGTATTCAGTGTACCTCTATAAATTTCTGTTATTTATATATATATATATATATATATATATATATATATGTCTAGAATGTTCCGTGACATAAACTCTTATATCTTAAAAGTTATAACAATGTATACTTTATAATATAGTGTTGAAGTATATAATAAGTTGTACTGGCTATAAGTTCTGTATGAATAAGTAATTTCCTTCTCTCAATGGTTCATTTCAATATAAAAACAACAACAACTGTATTTATGTATTTTTCATTTTGAAAAGGTTTTTAGTGCTTTATTTACTCTTTAATCAATGCTCTGTGAAAATAAACTTTAACCAAAAATTTATGGAATGATTTATATATTCTATTTCAGGCAACACCCCACCGGCTATGGTTCCAAACAGGGGACAGTATATGAGGAAAGACCTTCAAAGACTTGCAAAGTACTTCAATGTTCCTTTGAATGAACCAAAGGTAAAACATATAAATAATATAATGTGCTGTAATGTCTTAATGTACTTTTAACGATTGTACAATGGTTTCTAATTTGCATATAGCCATTGTACCATAGTTTCTAATTTACATATAACCATTGTTCCATAGTTTCCAGTGTACATATAACAATTGTTCCATAGTTTCCAGTGTACATATAACCGTTGTACCATAGTTTCAAATTTACATATAACCATTGTTCCATAGTCTCCAGTGTACCTATAACCATTGTTCCATAGTTTCCAGTGTGGTTATATGAATGTACACTAGAAACTATGGTACAATGGTTAAATGTACATTGGAAACTATGGAACAATGGTTATATGTGCATTGGAAACTATGGAACAATGGTTATATGTACCTTAGAAACTTTGGTACAATGGTTATGTGTACACTGGAAACTATGGAACAATGGTTATATGTACACTGTGTACATATAACCATTGGTCCATAGTTTCCAGTGTACATATAACCATTGTTCCATAGTTTCCAGTGTACATATAACCATTGTTCCATAGTTTCCAGTGTACATATAACCATTGTACCATAGTTTCCAATGTACATATAACCATTGTACCATAGTTTCTAGTGTACATATAACCATTGTACCATAGTTTCTATGTACATGTAACCATTGTACCATAGTTTCTAGTGTACATATAACCATTGTCCCATAGTTTCCAATGTACATGTAACCATTGTACCATAGTTTCAAATTTACATTTAATCATTGTACCATAGTTTCTATGTACATGTTACCATTGTACCATAGTTTCTATGTACATGTAACCATTGTACCATAGTTTCTATGTACATGTAACCATTGTACCATAGTTTCTATGTACATGTTACCATTGTACCATAGTTTCTATGTACATGTAACCATTGTACCATAGTTTCTAGTGTACATATAGCCATTGTACCATAGTTTCTAGTGTACATGTTACCATTGTACCATAGTTTCTATGTACATGTAACCATTGTACCATAGTTTCTTTATACATATAGCCATTGTACCATAGTTTCTATGTACATGTTACCATTGTACCATAGTTTCTATATACATATAACCATTGTACCATAGTTTCTAGTGTACATATAACCATTGTACCATAGTTTCTAGTGTACATGTTACCATTGTACCATAGTTTCTATGTACATGTAACCATTGTACCATAGTTTCTTTATACATATAGCCATTGTACCATAGTTTCTATGTACATGTTACCATTGTACCATAGTTTCTATATACATATAACCATTGTACCATAGTTTCTAGTGTACATATAGCCATTGTACCATAGTTTCTAGTGTACATGTTACCATTGTACCATAGTTTCTATGTACATATAACCATTGTACCATAGTTTCTATATGCATATAACCATTGTACCATAGTTTCTAGTGTACATATAGCCATTGTACCATAGTTTCTAGTGTACATGTTACCATTGTACCATAGTTTCTATGTACATGTAACCATTGTACCATAGTTTCTTTATACATATAGCCATTGTACCATAGTTTCTATGTACATGTAACCATTGTACCATAGTTTCTATATACATATAACCATTGTACCATAGTTTCTAGTGTACATATAGCCATTGTACCATAGTTTCTAGTGTACATGTTACCATTGTACCATAGTTTCTATGTACATATAACCATTGTACCATAGTTTCTATGTACATATAACCATTGTACCATAGTTTCTATGTACATGTTACCATTGTACCATAGTTTCTATGTACATATAACCATTGTACCATAGTTTCTATGTACATGTTACCACTGTACCATAGTTTCTTTATACATATAACCATTGTACCATAGTTTCTATGTACATATAACCATTGTACCATAGTTTCTATGTACATATAACCATTGTACCATAGTTTCTTTATACATATAACCATTGTACCATAGTTTCTATGTACATGTTACCATTGTACCATAGTTTCTATATACATATAACCATTGTACCATAGTTTCTATGTACATGTTACCATTGTACCATAGTTTCTATGTACATATAACCATTGTACCATAGTTTCTAGTGTACATATAACCATTGTACCATAGTTTCTATGTACATATAACCATTGTACCATAGTTTCTAGTGTACATATAACCATTGTACCATAGTTTCTAGTGTACATGTAACCATTGTACCATAGTTTCTATGTTCATGTTACCATTGTACCATAGTTTGTAGTGTACATATAACCATTGTACCATAGTTTCTAGTGTACATATAACCATTGTACCATAGTTTCTGTGTACATATAACCATTGTACCATAGTTTCTAGTGTACATATAACCATTGTACCATAGTTTCTAGTGTACATATAACCATTGTACCATAGTTTCTAGTGTACATATAGCGATTGTACCATAGTTTCTAGTGTACATATAACCATTGTACTATAGTTTATTGTGTACATATAACCATTGTACCATAGTTTCTAGTGTACATATAACCATTGTACCATAGTTTCTAGTGTACATATAACCATTGTACCATAGTTTCTAGTGTACATGTAACCATTGTACCATAGTTTCCATATACATATAACCATTGTACCATAGTTTCTAGTGTACATGTAACCATTGTACCATAGTTTCCATATACATATAACCATTGTGCCATGGTTTCTATGTACATGTTACCATTGTACCATAGTGTCTATATGCATATAACCATTGTACCATAGTTTCATTATGTGCATATAACCATTGTACCATTGTTTCTTATGTACATATAACCATTGTACCATACTTGCTGCATTGAACCTTTTATAAGGTAGTTAACTTTAGGTCATTCATAAGTAAGGGAATGCACTTGTTGCTAGTTTTGTCTTGGAGTTTTGTTATTACTTTCTTTGCATTTACTTTGAGGGAAATTATAAATGCGTCTTTTGGTCCCTTTGTCCTTCAGTGCAAAAGTTTCGACTTGGTTCTGACATCATTTTCAAAAACCTTTGAAGGACAATGAAATACATATGTCTAAACTTGAACTATTAGGTCAAACTGTTTACAAGATGACATGAAGAAGCCTACCTCCTGAATCCATATGAGGGAAGCTTGATAAAACTTTAAACAATGCTTAAAGTTTGTTTATCTGTCAGTCTAATTTCTACCCAGGACCCAGCTGAAATGATGTTTGTGAAGGGGAGCCTGAAGACCCAGAGGTTTATCACTGCCGTGGATATGAAACTTCCGTCCAAGACCAGGGATGTTACTAGAGAGATGTGGCACAGGAACTGGAGCAGGGTAGGTCATCTAAGAGACATAGTTAGTTTACAACAGGAACAAAGCAATAACTTAATAAAATAAGAATTATTAAGAAACAGTCATACCAGAATAATGCTGCTGTTTTTGTATTGATTGCTTTTGCCCAAAACAAATATAGTAGTAAAGACATCAGTTTGTTCAGCTTTTATGCATGTTTTTAATACATGTTTTTATTATGCTTATAGGATGAAGATATCACCGAACCAAACAGTTTAAAAGAGGTAGGTGAATATTGTTAGCAATGATGGTAGTAGTCTAAGTGGTCTAGCGGTATATGTGTCCGCCTATCACCCAGCATGGAGTGGGTATATGTGTCCGCCTATCACCCAGCATGGAGTGGGTATATGTGTCCGCCTATCACGCAGCATGGCGTGGGTATATGTGTCCGCCTATCACGCAGCATGGCGTGGGTATATGTGTCCGCCTATCACCCAGCATGGAGTGGGTATATGTGTCCGCCTATCACCCAGCATGGAGTGGGTATATGTGTCCGCCTATCACCCAGCATGGAGTGGGTATATGTGTCCGCCTGTCACCCAGCATGGCGTGGGTATTTGTGTCCGCCTATCACCCAGCATGGCGTGGGTATATGTGTCCGCCTATCACCCAGCATGGCGTGGGTATATGTGTCCGCCTATCACGCAGCATGGAGTGGGTATATGTGTCCGCCTATCACCCAGCATGGAGTGGGTATATGTGTCCGCCTATCACCCAGCATGGAGTGGGTATATGTGTCCGCCTATCACCAGGCATGGAGTGGGTATATGTGTCCGCCTATCACCCAGCATGGAGTGGGTATATGTGTCCGCCTATCACCCAGCATGGCGTGGGTATATGTGTCCGCCTATCACCCAGCATGGCGTGGGTATATGTGTCCGCCTATCACCCAGCATGGCGTGGGTATATGTGTCCGCCTATCACGCAGCATGGAGTGGGTATATGTGTCCGCCTATCACGCAGCATGGAGTGGGTATATGTGTCCGCCTATCACCCAGCATGGAGTGGGTATATGTGTCCGCCTATCACCCAGCATGGCGTGGGTATATTTGTCCGCCTATCACCCAGCATGGAGTGGGTATATGTGTCCGCCTATCACCCAGCATGGCGTGGGTATATGTGTCCGCCTATCACGCAGCATGGCGTGGGTATATGTGTCCGCCTATCACCCAGCATGGAGTGGGTATATGTGTCCGCCTATCACCCAGCATGGAGTGGGTATATGTGTCCGCCTTTCACCCAGCATGGAGTGGGTATATGTGTCCGCCTATCACCCAGCATGGCGTGGGTATATGTGTCCGCCTATCACCCAGCATGGCGTGGGTATATGTGTCCGCCTATCACGCAGCATGGAGTGGTATATGTGTCCGCCTATCACGCAGCATGGAGTGGGTATATGTGTCCGCCTATCACGCAGCATGGAGTGGGTATATGTGTCCGCCTATCACCCAGCATGGAGTGGGTATATGTGTCCGCCTTTCACCCAGCATGGAGTGGGTATATGTGTCCGCCTATCACCCAGCATGGAGTGGGTATATGTGTCCGCCTATCACCCAACATGGCGTTGGTATATGTGTCCGCCTATCACCAAACATGGCGTGGGTATATGTGTCCGCCTTTTACGCAACATGGCGTGGATATATGTGTCCGCCTATCACCCAACATGGCGTGGGTATATGTGTCCGCCTATCACCCAACATGGGTATATGTGTCCGCCTATCACCCAGCATGGCGTGGGTATATGTGTCCGCCTATTACCCGGTATGGAGTGGGTAAGTGGGTATATGTGTCCGCCTGTCACCCAGCATGGAGTGGGTATATGTGTCCGCCTATCACCCAGCATGGAGTGGGTATATGTGTCCGCCTATAACCCAGCATGGCGTGGGTATATGTGTCCGCCTATCACCCAGCATGGAGTGGGTAAGTGGGTATATCTGTCCCTCTATCACCCAGCATGTAGTGGGTATATGTGTCCCCCTATCACCCAGCATTGCGTTGGTATATGTGTCCGCTTATCACCCAACATGGCGTGGGTATATGTGTCCGCCTATCACCCAGCATGGAGTGGGTAACTGGGTATTTGTGTCCGCCTATCACCCAGCATGGCGTGGGTATATGTGTCCGCCTATTACCCGGCATGGAGTGGGTAAGTGGGTATATGCGTCCGCTTATCACCCAGCATTGAGTGGGTATATGTGTCCGCCTATCACCCAACATGGAGTGGGTATATGTGTCCGCCTATTACCCAGCATGGCGTGGGTATATGTGTCCGTCTTTTACCCAACATGGCGTGGATATATGTGTCCGCCTATCACCCAACATGGCGTGGGTATATGTGTCCGCCTATCACCCAACATGGCGTGGGTATTTGTGTCCGCCTATCACCCAGCATGGCGTGGGTATATGTGTCCGCCTATTACCCAGCATGGAGTGGGTAAGTGGGTATATGTATCCGCCTATCACGCAGCATGGCGTGGGTATATGTGTCCGCTTATCACCCACCATGGAGTGGGTATATGTGTCCGCCTTTCACCCAGCATGGCGTGGGTATATGTGTCCGCCTATCACCCAGCATGGAGTGGGTAAGTGGGTATATGTGTCCCTCTAACACCCAGCATGTAGTGGGTATAATGTGTCCCCCTATCACCCAGCATTGCGTTGGTATATGTGTCCGCCTATCACCCAACATGGCGTTGGTATATGTGTCCGCTTATCACCCAACATGGCGTGGGTATATGTGTCCGCCTTTTACCCAACATGGCGTGGGTATATGTGTCCGCCTATCACCCAACATGGCGTGGGTTTATGTGTCCGCCTATCACCCAACATGGCGTGGGTATATGTGTCCGCCTATCACCCAACATGGCGTGGGTAAATGCGTCCGCTTATCACCCAACATGGCGTTGGTATTTGTGTCCGCCTATCACCCAACATGGCGTGGGTATATGTGTCCGCCTATCACGCAGCATGGAGTGAGTATATGTGTTCGCCTATCACCCAACATGGCGTGGGTATATGTGTCCGCCTATCACCCAACATGGCGTGGGTATATGTGTCCGCCTATCACCCAACATGGCGTTGGTATATGTGTCCGCCTATCACCCAACATGGCGTTGGTATATGTGTCAGCTTATCACCCAACATGGCGTGGGTATATGTGTCTTCCTTTTACCCAACATGGCGTGGGTATATGTGTCCGCCTATAACCCAGCATGGAGTGTTATATGTGTCCGCCTATTACCCAGCATGGCATGGGTATATGTGTCCGCCTTTCACCCAACATGGCGTGGGTATATGTGTCCGCTTATCACCCAGCATGGCGTGGGTATATGTGTCCGCTTATCACCCGACATGGCGTGGGTATATGTGTCCGCTTATCACCCAGCATGGCGTGGGTATATGTGTCCGCTTGTCACCCGACATGGCGTGGGTATATGTGTCCGCTTATCACCCAACATGGCCTGGGTCTATGTGTCCGCTTATCACCCAACATGGCGTCGGCTATAGCCCCACCAGGTCATGCTCTATTTGCTATTCACAAATGACACTCACACGGGTTTCTACTCAGAACACTGACTCAAGATCTTATAATGGTCGTTTATTTGAACAACTAGTATTAATGTTGTAAACGCATAATTCTAGTGCCTTATTGGCTTTTGTTAAACAGTTTGAACAAACTTGCATTTTGTTGATGTATACTTGTTGTATATAATCGAAACTCTATTGTGCTTAGGCTGGTTTGAAAGCAGGACTGACAGAGGAACAGATAGCCACATTTTTACAAGACATGTCCGACAGCAGGGTCAAGGATAGACTTAAACAATACACAGAAGAAGCTCTTGGCTATAAGGTAACACGAGTGTCCACTTTGCATATTTGCTTTACGAAGAAAATGTCCAGCTATTGATATAGCTTTAAGTGTCGTGTTTCATAGAAAGGGACATATTATAGTTAACAACCCAATATCGGTGGTGAGTGGATTTAGTCCCACGAGGGACGAGTGGCCTGGATAGGTGAGCGAGTGAGTTTTGAGAGATTGGGAAATTGGAAATTAAAATTGAAAATTGAAAGCGCTGATTTTTTTATTGAACTTTTTAAAGCTAAACATTGGAAAATTAAACATGAAATATCTATATTTAGTTTGTTGTCCAATAAATTACTTTAAAAGCCCTTTTCCAAGTGTCACCCAATAAGTTCAGAATGTGTAAGGACGTGATATATCGAACAGGTTCGATAACCATCATATCACCTCGAGTCATTTAAAAAAATCTCCCTTTGATTATATAGTTTTATCAAAATCAGTCTTGTCCGATGAAGAACTTTATAAACATTTGTCCAATCATCACCAAATTAGGTCAGAATGTGAATGGCATAACACCTCGGACAAGTTCGATAACCACCCATGCTTGAATTGATCGAGGGATATCGCCATTTAATTATTGAAATAACCTCAAATCGGTCTTTGACGATGAATTACTTTTAAGTCCGTTGTCCAATCATCACCAATTAGGCCAGAGTGTGTATGGGCACAATTTCTCGGTCAAGTTTAATAACCAGCCAGATCGCTCTTGCCAATTAAGATAAATCGCCATTTGACAATAGAAATCGGCATTGTACGATCAATAAATTTAGAAGCCTTTGCCCAATCACCATCAAATTTGGTCAAAATGTGAACGGGCAGAATTCCTTGGTTAGGTTCGATGACCAGACATGTCGCTTCGTCACTCCAGAGTTATGAACCTTGAGTTAGCAGAGTTATGAACCTTGAGTTAGCAGAGTTATGAACCTTGAGGTAGCAAAAACTGTAATTACAGTGTCCCGTTTCCTTTATTTGGCATACAACCACTTATAAACCAAGCTTTGTGTCGGCGCTCATGTTAACCTTGGCATACAACCACTTATAAACCAAGCTTTGTGTCGGCGCTCATGTTAACCTTGGCATACAACCACTTATAAACCAAGCTTTGTGTCGGCGCTCATGTTAACCTTGGCATACAACCACTTATAAACCAAGCTTTGTGTCGGCGCTCATGTTAACCTTGGCAGTCGGCGGAGGGTGGCTTGGGAACCAAACTCGACAAGAAACGCCACATGGACCTGCAATGAACGTAAAATTAGAAAATCACAGTCATTTTCAACTCTCACAAGGCTGTGGAATAAAACAAAATACTTAAATTGTAATTCATATGGTTGGATGAATAAACGAACATTTTATAAAACCAACCTAAAGCGGACAGCTGGTTATCAGCAGGCCCCAATTTCTCGAAACTTCTTAAGCTTAACAGGCTTATTACTCGCTTATTTCAATTAGCCAAAATACATACTGAAAATAGATTTTGATAAATGAAAAATGGTTTATTCTGATAATCATACAGATATTCCTACATATTTTCTAAAAATTCTGAAAGAAGTTAATATAACACATTTTATAGAACAACAAAAATAGTGAGATTAGCTTGATCCTGTTGTAATGGACTTAAGAAGTTTCGAGAAATTGGGTCCCGAGCCGCAGATTCGAATTTTGAGCCGTTGCCAACTCAAAGCAGCAGTTGTAAAATCAGAACACCGCGGGCCTTTTTTCATCGAAAACAAACTCGGAGATGTAAACCGGTATATCAGTAGAAGTAGTTCTTAAAGTTTATGATAATAATATAAATAAATTGTTGCGTTTTAACGTGTAATGTGTATAACTAGGTTCCAATTGATTCCCAGTGAAGTGTGTTATTGCATAATAATTCTAAGAGTAAAGTCCAAGGCTTAAATTCTAAATTGAAATCACTACGCGATCTATTTGCAGCGTAGTTAAATGTAAAGTCATCTGACATTGTAAACAGTCCATACACATCCGAGGTTGTTTTCGATGGGAAATGGTAAAGATGTTTCGATTGCAAAAAGAAGCCAACAATGACAAAATAGCAGTAAAGTAGCCTTTGTAACTGAATAATTAGCATCATAAAATTATCAGATAAAGGTAATGTCCAAATCAACCTCCCAGTGTCCTCTAGCCAGATATCTGACCATTACCAATCAACCTCCCAGTGTCCTCTAGCCAGATATCTGACCATTACCAATCAACCTCCCAGTGTCCTCTAGCCAGATATCTGACCATTACCAATCAACCTCCCAGTGTCCTCTAGCCAGATATCTGACCATTACCAATCAACCTCCCAGTGTCCTCTAGCCAGATATCTGACCATTACCAATCAACCTCCCAGTGTCCTCTAGCCAGATATCTGACCATTACCAATCAACCTCCCAGTGTCCTCTAGCCAGATATCTGACCATTACCAATCAGAAACTACGACACCCTTACATTCGCAAAATACCATTAGCTCAAAAACTGTCCAAATTATTCACAAGATACAAATGAAATGGGCGAATATTTTTCAATCTATCATGAGGATAACAACACCAATGTGGTATCCATGTGTTTTATATTGTAGAGATGTGTCTTATTGTTTTTCAAGAATATCTGCAACTAGAAACTTGTCGGAGTTATCTACCTTTTACCTTATACTCCTGTAGTGAGTGGTGTCTTCACCTCGGCAGATATCTCCTATACTCCTGTAGTGAGTGGTGTCTTCACCTCGGCAGATATCTCCTATACTCCTGTAGTGAGTGGTGTCTTCACCTCGGCAGATATCTCCTATACTCCTGTAGTGAGTGGTGTCTTCACCTCGGCAGATATCTCCTATACTCCTGTAGTGAGTGGTGTCTTCACCTCGGCAGATATCTCCTCAACTTCCAATAATAGAAACACCAATATCAATAACAGTTATTGGTAAACTTATCACGTTTATCCTACTAGTAAAATAAGTTTCAATTAAAGATATATTACCTAGACTTGTATGTATTTCTTTATTGCAGGCGTTTGGATCGCCGACGATAATGGCCCATGTCGATGGGAATGGGAAGCCGGAGCTTGTGTTCGGGTCTGATAGGTTTCCCGTATTGGCACAGCTGTTGGGTATGTGTGATTCTCTTGTTTATGACATCCTTATTGGGATTTAAAAGTGAGATCTGTTCACATGTCCTGATTCGCTATACATGCTTATTCGACTTACATGCAATAATCGAATTTTGTTTTTATGAAACACATAGGTTTCACAGTCCTATTTCCACTTCAGGAAAGGAATGGCTGGGACCAACTCCACCAGGAGAAAGCAAGTTGTAATATGTGTTAGTGCCATCTCATGTGAGTGATGTGTGATAACTCACTTGATGACCGATCAATTATTGAGATACACAGTTGGTGTCATTGTTAAACGTCACGGAACGAGTGCGTGTAAAACAAAACCGACAATACCTTTGATTCGTGTGCTCGAGGGTGGACAGTTGTGACACGAATTCTCAGTCTTATAGCTGATCATAAGTTATGGTTATGTATTGGTATATAAACAAACGCAAACAAAATGATGCATTATAAGTTCTAAAAATCAGATTTGTAGTTCGAGGGCTGAATTGATTAAACATGAAGTTGTGATGATATTTATATATTTTGTATATATTAGTGTTATTCCTTTTTTTCTTATTAAACAATTCGTCGATAAAGATTAACAATGTTTTTCAAATGTGCTTTTTCGTTTCGCCCTTTATGTACTCCACTACAATATCAAGTGTAACTGCGTCGTTCGTTGTGTGTTATACAGATGTTAAGCACACATAGGCGATGTGTCGCGCGGCAAACATAGGCGACGTGTCGCGCGGCACACATGGGAGACGTGTCGCGCGGCACACATGGGCGACGTGTCACGCGGCACACATGGGCGACGTGTCGCGCGGCACACGGGCGAAGTGTCGCGCCGCGCGGCACACGGGCGAAGTGTCGCGCCGCGCGGCACACATTGACGACGTTTCGCGCGGCACACATGGACGACATGTCGCGCGGCACACATTGACGACGAGTCGCGCGGCACACATGCACGACGTGTCGCGCGGCACACATAGACGACGTGTCGCGCGGCACACATAGACGACGTGTCGCGCGGCACACATGCGCGACGGGTCGCGCGGCACACATGGGCGATGTGTCGCGCGGCACACATAGACGACGTGTCGCGCGGCACACATGGGCGACGTGTCGCGCGGCACACATGGGTGAAGTGTCGCGCCGCGCGGCACACATAGACGACGTGTCGCGCGGCACACATGGACGACATGTCGCCCGGCACACATAGACGACGTGTCGCGCGGCACACATAGACGACATGTCGCGCGGCACACATAGACGACGTGTCGCGCGGCCCAGATGGGCGACGTGTCGCGCGGCACACATGCGCGACGTGTCGCGCGCAAGATCCACGTCCGACTCTGAAGGACTTGGTCACATTGAAATGTAATCATTATGGGATTTTGCATATACGCTGGTAGGGAATAGGCGGTCGTGTCCGGGCTGTAACTTAATCATGCAATATAGTAATTAGAAATAACCTGGCATGTTAAGCCAATAAATACAACTTGTAACGTGCAAATCCGAGTTTATACCTCGAAGATCAAGGCCCCACTTAACGGTTTATTATAATTCTGCCTAAATGCACCTGGAGTATACCTTGTATGTAGCCTCGCAACTCTCGCGTCACTACCTTGTAGTTCAAGGTCACATTTAAAGTTAAAAATAATGAAAATGCACCATATATGCACAGACAGTATACTAGTATGTGCTTTGCTGTAACATTGTCATGCATTGTGGGATTTTTCATGTGGAACACGCATGTTCTTATTTCTAGATATGTCGCTAGCAAGTCTCATGTCCTAGTTGTTCATCGCCCCCGACACGTGTGGTCATCGCCCCCGACACATGTGGTCATCGCCCCCGACACGTGTGGTCATCGCCCCCGACACGTGTGGTCATCGCCCCCGACACGTGTGGTCCTTTGTTATTATTTCCTCAATGGAGGCATGCATATTTGTCATTCTCCCAGTCACTTGATATGCTTATAATTTATGTTAGTTCTTCTTTAAAGGTGGCACAATTGTAATTGCATTAGTCTCGGTATGGTTGAGAATGTTTACCTACAGCAAAGGTAGATGCAACAGTGTCAATGTCCCTTATGAACGGCTTACAGCATTCTGGATTTAAATGAGAATGTTCATTGACAGCAATATAAGGTGCGACACTGTCAACGCCCATCATGACCGGCTTACAGCAGTCTCGGTTTGATTAAGACTGTCCATTGACAGCAAACTTGGATGCAAGACTATCAACGCTCCTAATGACCAGCTTACAAATCGGTTTGATTAAGAATATTCATTGACAGCAATATAAGGTGCGACACTGCCAACGCCCATTATGACCGGCTTACAGCAGTTTCGGTTTGATTGAGAATATCCACTGACAGCAATGTCAGGTGCAAGGCTGTCAACGCCCCTAATGGCCGGATTACAGTAGCTTCGGTTTGATTAAACTCTTCATTGACAGCAATGGTAAGTGTAACAATATCGTCGCCTTTAATAATCGGCTTACAGCAGTCTCAGTTGGATTAAATTGTTCATTGACAGCAATGGTAGGCGCGACACTGTTTACGTCACTAATGACCGGCTCGCAGCAGTCTCGAACTGTTCATTGACAGCCAATGGTAGGTGTGACACTGATAACGTCACAACTGACCGGCTTACACCAGTCTCGAACTGTTCATTGACAGCCAATGGTAGGTGCGACACTTATAACGTCACTAATGACCGACTTGCTTACAGCAGTCTCGAACTGTTCATTGACAGCCAATGGTAGGTGCAACACTGATAACGTCACAAATGACCGGCTTACACCAGTCTCGAACTGTTCATTGACAGCCAATGGTAGGTGCGACACTGATACCGTCACTAATGACCGACTTGCTTACAGCAGTCCCGAACTGTTCCTTGACAGCCAATGGTAGGTGCGACACTGATAACGTCACAAATGACCGGCTTACACCAGTCTCGAACTGATCATTGACAGCCAATGGAAGGTGCGACACTGATAACGTCACAAATGACCGCCTTACACCAGTCTCGAACTGTTCATTGACAGCAATGGTAGGTGCGACACTGTTTTCGTCACTAATGACCGGCTTACACCCGTCTCGAACTGATTATTGACAGCAATGGTAGATGCGACACTGTTTACTTCACTAATGACCAGCTTACACCAGTCTCGAACTGTTCATTGACAACAATGGTAGGTTCAAGTCGGTCAATGACCCTAATGATGGTAGGTGCGACACTGTTTACGTCACTAATGACCGGCTTACACCAGTCTCGAACTGTTCATTGACAGCCAATGGTAGGTGCGACACTGTTTACGTCACTAATGACCGGCTTACAGCAGTCTCAAACTGTTCATTGACAGTCAATGGTAGGTGCGACACTGATAACGTCACTAATGGCTGGCTTACACCAGTCTCGAACTGTACATTGACAGCCAATGGTAGGTGCGACACTGATAACGTCACTAATGACCGGCTTACACCAGTCTCGAACTGTTCATTGACAGCCAATGGTAGGTGCGACACTTATAACGTCACTAATGACCGACTTGCTTACAGCAGTCTCGAACTGTTCATTGACAGCCAATGGTAGGTGCGACACTGTTTACGTCACTAATGACCGGCTTGCACCAGTCTCAAACTGTTCATTGACAGCCAATGGTAGGTGCGACACTGTTTACGTCACTAATGGCTGGCTTACACCAGTCTCGAACTGTTTATTTGACAGCAATGGAAGGTGCGACACTGATAACGTCACTAATGACCGGCTTGCACCAGTCTCGAACTGTTTATTTGACAGCAATGGAAGGTGCGACACTGATAACGTCACTAATGACCGGCTTGCACCAGTCTCGAACTGTTCATTGACAGCCAATGGTAGGTGCGACACTGTTTACGTCACTAATGACCGGCTTGCACCAGTCTCGAACTGTTCATTGACAGCAATGGTAGGTGCGACACTGTTAACGTCACTAATGACCGGCTTGCACCAGTCTCGAACTGTTCATTGACAGCCAATGATAGGTGCGACACTGTTTACGTCACTAATGACCGGCTTGCACCAGTCTCGAACTGTTCATTGACAGCCAATGGTAGGTGCGACACTGATAACGTCACTAATGACCGGCTTGCACCAGTCTCGAACTGTTCATTGACGGCCAATGGTAGGT
Source organism: Mya arenaria (assembly GCF_026914265.1). NCBI lineage: Eukaryota > Metazoa > Mollusca > Bivalvia > Myida > Myidae > Mya > Mya arenaria. Next base: position 59,309,972 of record NC_069130.1, on the reverse strand, counting down.
GTGACACTGATAACGTTACTAATGACCGGCTTGCACCAGTCTCGAACAGTTCATTGACAGCCAATGGTAGGTGCGACACTGTTTACGTCACTAATGACCGACTTGCTTACAGCAGTCTCGAACTGTTCATTGACAGCCGATGGTAGGTGCGACACTGTTTACGTCACTAATGACCGGCTTACAGCAGTCTCGAACTGTTCATTGACAGCCGATGGTAGGTGCGACACTGTTTACGTCACTAATGACCGGCTAAAACCAGTCTCTAACTGTTCATTGACAGCCAATGGTAGGTGCGACTTTGTTTACGTCACTAATGACCACCTTTCACCAGTCTCGAACTGTTCATTGACAACAATTGTAGGTGCGACACTGTTTACGTCACTAATGACAGGCTTACACTCGTCTCGAACTGTTCATTGACAGTAATGGTAGATGCGACACTGTTTACTTCACTAATGACCAGCTTACACCAGTCTCGAACTGTTCATTGACAGCAATGGTAGATGCGACACTGTTTACTTCACTAATGACCAGCTTACACACGTCTCGAACTGTTCATTGACAATAATGGTAGGTTCAAGTCTGTCAATGACCCTAATGATCGGCTTACAGTAGCATCGGTTCGATTGAGATGTGAACTGACAGTAGATTAATGTGTAACACACTGTCACTGTCCCAAATGCCCGGTTAACTCGAGACTCTGTTTTTGGTCGAGAATGTTCACTGACAGCAATGCTAGGTGTGACACTGTCAACACCCCTCAGGACTGTCTTACATCAGCCTTGGTTTTATTGAGACTGTTTATAGACAACAATGTTAGGTGCAAAAGTGTCAATGTCCCGTAATAGACAACAATGTTAGGTGCAAAAGTGTCAATGTCCCGTAATAGACAACAATGTTAGGTGCAAAAGTGTCAATGTCCCGTAATAGACAACAATGTTAGGTGCAAAAGTGTCAATGTCCCGTAATAGACAACAATGTTAGGTGCAAAAGTGTCAATGTCCCGTAATAGACAACAATGTTAGGTGCAAAAGTGTCAATGTCCCGTAATAGACAACAATGTTAGGTGCAAAAGTGTCAATGTCCCGTAATAGACAACAATGTTAGGTGCAAAAGTGTCAATGTCCCGTAATAGACAACAATGTTAGGTGCAAAAGTGTCAATGTCCCGTAATAGACAACAATGTTAGGTGCAAAAGTGTCAATGTCCCGTAATAGACAACAATGTTAGGTGCAAAAGTGTCAATGTCCCGTAATAGACAACAATGTTAGGTGCAAAAGTGTCAATGTCCCGTAATAGACAACAATGTTAGGTGCAAAAGTGTCAATGTCCCGTAATAGACAACAATGTTAGGTGCAAAAGTGTCAATGTCCCGTAATAGACAACAATGTTAGGTGCAAAAGTGTCAATGTCCCGTAATAGACAACAATGTTAGGTGCAAAAGTGTCAATGTCCCGTAATAGACAACAATGTTAGGTGCAAAAGTGTCAATGTCCCGAAATAGACAACAATGTTAGGTGCAAAAGTGTCAATGTCCCGTAATAGACAACAATGTTAGGTGCAAAAGTGTCAATGTCCCGTAATAGACAACAATGTTAGGTGCAAAAGTGTCAATGTCCCGTAATAGACAACAATGTTAGGTGCAAAAGTGTCAATGTCCCGTAATAGACAACAATGTTAGGTGCAAAAGTGTCAATGTCCCGTAATAGACAACAATGTTAGGTGCAAAAGTGTCAATGTCCCGTAATAGACAACAATGTTAGGTGCAAAGTGTCAATGTCCCGTAATAGACAACAATGTTAGGTGCAAAAGTGTCAATGTCCCGTAATAGACAACAATGTTAGGTGCAAAAGTGTCAATGTCCCGTAATAGACAACAATGTTAGGTGCAAAAGTGTCAATGTCCCGTAATAGACAACAATGTTAGGTGCAAAAGTGTCAATGTCCCGTAATAGACAACAATGTTAGGTGCAAAAGTGTCAATGTCCCGTAATAGACAACAATGTTAGGTGCAAAAGTGTCAATGTCCCGAATTACCGATTACCTAATCATTGAGAGCAAGTTTAGATGCAAGACTATGATCGCCCCTAGTGACCGGCCTACAAATCGGTTAGATAGAGACTTTCCTATACAAGAAGTTTAGATGCAAGACTGTCAACGCCTCTAGTGACCGGCTTACAAATCGGTTAGATAGAGACTTTCCTATACAAGAAGTTTAGATGCAAGACTGTCAACGCCTCTAGTGACCGGCTTACAAATCGGTTAGATAGAGACTTTCCTATACAAGAAGTTTAGATGCAAGACTGTCAACGCCTCTAGTGACCGGCTTACAAATCGGTTAGATAGAGACTTTCCTATACAAGAAGTTTAGATGCAAGACTGTCAACGCCTCTAGTGACCGGCTTACAAATCGGTTAGATAGAGACTTTCCTATACAAGAAGTTTAGATGCAAGACTGTCAACGCCTCTAGTGACCGGCTTACAAATCGGTTAGATAGAGACTTTCCTATACAAGAAGTTTAGATGCAAGACTGTCAACGCCCCTAGTGACCGGCTTACAAATCGGTTAGATAGAGACTTTCTTATACAATAAGTTTAGATGCAAGACTATGATCGCCCCTAGTGACCGGCCTACAAATCGGTTAGATAGAGACTTTCCTATACAAGAAGTTTAGATGCAAGACTGTCAACGCCCCTAGTGACCGGCTTACAAATCGGTTAGATAGAGACTTTCTTATACAATAAGTTTAGATGCAAGACTATGATCGCCCCTAGTGACCGGCCTACAAATCGGTTAGATAGAGACTTTCCTATACAAGAAGTTTAGATGCAAGACTGTCAACGCCCCTAGTGACCGGCTTACAAATCGGTTAGATAGAGACTTTCTTATACAATAAGTTTAGATGCAAGACTATGATCGCCCCTAGTGACCGGCCTACAAATCGGTTAGATAGAGACTTTCCTATACAAGAAGTTTAGATGCAAGACTATGATCGCCCCTAGTGACCGGGCTACAAATCGGTTAGATAGAGACTTTCCTATACAAGAAGTTTAGATGCAAGACTGTCAACGCCTCTAGTGACCGGCCTACAAATCGGTTAGATAGAGACTTTCCTATACAAGAAGTTTAGATGCAAGACTGTCAACGCCTCTAGTGACCGGCCTACAAATCGGTTAGATAGAGACTTTCCTATACAAGAAGTTTAGATGCAAGACTGTCAACGCCTCTAGTGACCGGCTTACAAATCGGTTAGATAGAGACTTTCCTATACAAGAAGTTTAGATGCAAGACTATGATCGCCCCTAGTGACCGGCCTACAAATCGGTTAGATAGAGACTTTCATATACAAGAAGTTTAGATGCAAGACTATGATCGCCCCTAGTGACCGGCCTACAAATCGGTTAGATAGAGACTTTCCTATACAAGAAGTTTAGATGCAAGACTATGATCGCCCCTAGTGACCGGCCTACAAATCGGTTAGATAGAGACTTTCCTATACAAGAAGTTTAGATGCAAGACTGTCAACGCCTCTAGTGACCGGCCTACAAATCAGTTAGATAGAGACTTTCCTATACAAGAAGTTTAGATGCAAGACTGTCAACGCCTCTAGTGACCGGCCTACAAATCGGTTAGATAGAGACTTTCCTATACAAGAGGTTTAGATGCAAGACTGTCAACGCCTCTAGTGACCGGCTTACAAATCGGTTAGATAGAGACTTTCCTATACAAGAAGTTTAGATGCAAGACTGTGATCGCCCCTAGTGACCGGCTTACAAATCGGTTAGATAGAGACTTTCCTATACAAGAAGTTTAGATGCAAGACTATGATCACCCCTAGTGACCGGCCTACAAATCGGTTAGATAGAGACTTTCCTATACAAGAAGTTTAGATGCAAGACTATGATCACCCCTAGTGACCGGCTTACAAATCGGTTAGATAGAGACTTTCCTATACAAGAAGTTTAGATGCAAGACTGTCAACGCCTCTAGTGACCGGCTTACAAATCGGTTAGATAGAGACTTTCCTATACAAGAAGTTTAGATGCAAGACTATGATCACCCCTAGTGACCGGCCTACAAATCGGTTAGATAGAGACTTTCCTATGCAAGAAGTTTAGATGCAAGACTGTCAACGCCTCTAGTGACCGGCTTACAAATCGGTTAGATAGAGACTTTCCTATACAAGAAGTTTAGATGCAAGACTATGATCACCCCTAGTGACCGGCCTACAAATCGGTTAGATAGAGACTTTCCTATACAAGAAGTTTAGATGCAAGACTATGATCGCCCCTAGTGACCGGCCTACAAATCGGTTAGATAGAGACTTTCCTATACAAGAAGTTTAGATGCAAGACTATGATCGCCCCTAGTGACCGGCTTACAAATCGGTTAGATAGAGACTTTCCTATACAAGAAGTTTAGATGCAAGACTGTCAACGCCTCTAGTGACCGGCCTACAAATCGGTTAGATAGAGACTTTCCTATACAAGAAGTTTAGATGCAAGACTATGATCGCCCCTAGTGACCGGCCTACAAATCGGTTGGATAGAGACTTTCCTATGCAAGAAGTTTAGATGCAAGACTGTCAACGCCTCTAGTGACCGGCTTACAAATCGGTTAGATAGAGACTTTCCTATACAAGAAGTTTAGATGCAAGACTATGATCACCCCTAGTGACCGGCCTACAAATCGGTTAGATAGAGACTTTCCTATACAAGAAGTTTAGATGCAAGACTGTCAACGCCTCTAGTGACCGGCTTACAAATCGGTTAGATAGAGACTTTCCTATACAAGAAGTTTAGATGCAAGACTATGATCGCCCCTAGTGACCGGCCTACAAATCGGTTAGATAGAGACTTTCCTATACAAGAAGTTTAGATGCAAGACTATGATCGCCCCTAGTGACCGGCCTACAAATCGGTTAGATAGAGACTTTCCTATACAAGAAGTTTAGATGCAAGACTATGATCACCCCTAGTGACCGGCCTACAAATCGGTTAGATAGAGACTTTCCTATACAAGAAGTTTAGATGCAAGACTATGATCACCCCTAGTGACCGGCCTACAAATCGGTTAGATAGAGACTTTCCTATACAAGAAGTTTAGATGCAAGACTATGATCGCCCCTAGTGACCGGCCTACAAATCGGTTAGATAGAGACTTTCCTATACAAGAAGTTTAGATGCAAGACTATGATCACCCCTAGTGACCGGCCTACAAATCGGTTAGATAGAGACTTTCCTATACAAGAAGTTTAGATGCAAGACTATGATCACCCCTAGTGACCGGCCTACAAATCGGTTAGATAGAGACTTTCCTATACAAGAAGTTTAGATGCAAGACTATGATCGCCTCTAGTGACCGGCTTACAAATCGGTTAGATAGAGACTTTCCTATACAAGAAGTTTAGATGCAAGACTATGATCACCCCTAGTGACCGGCTTACAAATCGGTTAGATAGAGACTTTCCTATACAAGAAGTTTAGATGCAAGACTATGATCACCCCTAGTGACCGGCTTACAAATCGGTTAGATAGAGACTTTCCTATACAAGAAGTTTAGATGCAAGACTATGATCACCCCTAGTGACCGGCCTACAAATCGGTTAGATAGAGACTTTCCTATACAAGAAGTTTAGATGCAAGACAATGATCGCCTCTAGTGACCGGCCTACAAATCGGTTAGATAGAGACTTTCCTATGCAAGAAGTTTAGATGCAAGACTGTCAACGCCCCTAGTGACCGGCTTACAAATCGGTTAGATAGAGACTTTCCTATGCAAGAAGTTTAGATGCAAGACTGTCAACGCCTCTAGTGACCGGCTTACAAATCGGTTAGATAGAGACTTTCCTATACAAGAAGTTTAGATGCAAGACTGTCAACGCCTCTAGTGACCGGCTTACAAATCGGTTAGATAGAGACTTTCCTATACAAGAAGTTTAGATGCAAGACTATGATCACCCCTAGTGACCGGCCTACAAATCGGTTAGATAGAGACTTTCCTATACAAGAAGTTTAGATGCAAGACTATGATCGCCCCTAGTGACCGGCTTACAAATCGGTTAGATAGAGACTTTCCTATACAAGAAGTTTAGATGCAAGACTATGATCACCCCTAGTGACCGGCCTACAAATCGGTTAGATAGAGACTTTCCTATACAAGAAGTTTAGATGCAAGACTGTCAACGCCTCTAGTGACCGGCTTACAAATCGGTTAGATAGAGACTTTCCTATACAAGAAGTTTAGATGCAAGACTATGATCGCCCCTAGTGACCGGCCTACAAATCGGTTAGATAGAGACTTTCCTATACAAGAAGTTTAGATGCAAGACTGTCAACGCCCCTAGTGACCGGCTTACAAATCGGTTAGATAGAGACTTTCCTATGCAAGAAGTTTAGATGCAAGACTGTCAACGCCTCTAGTGACCGGCTTACAAATCGGTTAGATAGAGACTTTCCTATGCAAGAAGTTTAGATGCAAGACTGTCAACGCCCCTAGTGACCGGCTTACAAATCGGTTAGATAGAGACTTTCCTATGCAAGAAGTTTAGATGCAAGACTGTCAACGCCTCTAGTGACCGGCCTACAAATCGGTTAGATAGAGACTTTCCTATACAAGAAGTTTAGATGCAAGACTGTCAACGCCTCTAGTGACCGGCCTACAAATCGGTTAGATAGAGACTTTCCTATACAAGAAGTTTAGATGCAAGACTGTCAACGCCCCTAGTGACCGGCTTACAAATCGGTTAGATAGAGACTTTCCTATACAAGAAGTTTAGATGCAAGACTATGATCACCCCTAGTGACCGGCCTACAAATCGGTTAGATAGAGACTTTCCTATACAAGAAGTTTAGATGCAAGACTATGATCACCCCTAGTGACCGGCCTACAAATCGGTTAGATAGAGACTTTCCTATACAAGAAGTTTAGATGCAAGACTATGATCGCCCCTAGTGACCGGCCTACAAATCGGTTAGATAGAGACTTTCCTATACAAGAAGTTTAGATGCAAGACTATGATCACCCCTAGTGACCGGCCTACAAATCGGTTAGATAGAGACTTTCCTATACAAGAAGTTTAGATGCAAGACTATGATCACCCCTAGTGACCGGCCTACAAATCGGTTAGATAGAGACTTTCCTATACAAGAAGTTTAGATGCAAGACTATGATCGCCTCTAGTGACCGGCTTACAAATCGGTTAGATAGAGACTTTCCTATACAAGAAGTTTAGATGCAAGACTATGATCACCCCTAGTGACCGGCTTACAAATCGGTTAGATAGAGACTTTCCTATACAAGAAGTTTAGATGCAAGACTATGATCACCCCTAGTGACCGGCTTACAAATCGGTTAGATAGAGACTTTCCTATACAAGAAGTTTAGATGCAAGACTATGATCACCCCTAGTGACCGGCCTACAAATCGGTTAGATAGAGACTTTCCTATACAAGAAGTTTAGATGCAAGACTATGATCGCCTCTAGTGACCGGCCTACAAATCGGTTAGATAGAGACTTTCCTATGCAAGAAGTTTAGATGCAAGACTGTCAACGCCCCTAGTGACCGGCTTACAAATCGGTTAGATAGAGACTTTCCTATGCAAGAAGTTTAGATGCAAGACTGTCAACGCCTCTAGTGACCGGCTTACAAATCGGTTAGATAGAGACTTTCCTATGCAAGAAGTTTAGATGCAAGACTGTCAACGCCCCTAGTGACCGGCTTACAAATCGGTTAGATAGAGACTTTCCTATGCAAGAAGTTTAGATGCAAGACTGTCAACGCCTCTAGTGACCGGCCTACAAATCGGTTAGATAGAGACTTTCCTATACAAGAAGTTTAGATGCAAGACTGTCAACGCCTCTAGTGACCGGCCTACAAATCGGTTAGATAGAGACTTTCCTATACAAGAAGTTTAGATGCAAGACTGTCAACGCCCCTAGTGACCGGCTTACAAATCGGTTAGATAGAGACTTTCCTATACAAGAAGTTTAGATACAAGACTGTCAACGCCTCTAGTGACCGGCTTACAAATCGGTTAGATAGAGACTTTCCTATACAAGAAGTTTAGATGCAAGACTGTCAACGCCTCTAGTGACAGGCCTAAAAATCGGTTAGATAGAGACTTTCCTATACAAGAAGTTTAGATGCAAGACTGTCAACGCCTCAAGTGACCGGCTTACAAATCGGTTTGACTGAGACTTTCATTGACAGCAATAGTAGGTGCAAGACTGTCAACTCCCCTTACAACTCCCCAATGATCGGCTTACAAAAATGTTTATGTTTTAATTCTTAAAATGAGCATTTGCGATTGTAAAACAAAATTCACATGATTGTATTGTCAACAAGCACGTTCAAAATGGTAAAAACAATGACAAACTGTATTGCATTGAGAGGAACATTTTAAAAGTACAACAGGGCCTTTGACAGTGATAGTGATACAGACATGCTTATTGCATAGTTAGGTTTCGTAGTTTCTAGAGTGTATCATTGATAGTGTTGTATGATGCTGAGGTTTGATGAAAAAAAAAAATGTAATAAAAGCTATAAGAGAACGTAGCTGACGAGTTTGATCGATACTATATCTTTAAATACCCATCAAATGTGTCCAACGTTTGGTAATAACGGTATAAGACATACGTCTTTTTGTATCTTGACTTTTCTTTAATCATTATATACAATTGTTTGTTTATAAAGGTTGTTTATTTTATAGTATCACTATACAAGAGTAATGACACAACATTGAAACATACTCAATACTGACGTCGCGTTTCCATGCTATAATATGAAGCCATCTTTCATTAAAAGAAAATTCGCATTCTCTTGAAGATTCTCATTTTAGTATAGTTAAGTTTAAACTTATTTCTTTTACAACGATTATGAAACAAGTTATTACAACATTATATTAATCGCTCTCGTTGGCACGATGTTACGCGAGAGTGTGGTCTTGTGTTGTGGGGGAAACCGGAGTACCCGGAGGAAACCCACTTGTCCAGCTTGGTGACCAAGCTCACATGCGCCCAGGCCGGGAATCGAACCCGGGTCGCCTTGGTGAGAAGCGTGTGCGCTAACCGGACAACCAGTTAAGTATAGTTTTATAAATCTACGCCTAAAGTCACTTAATTATAAACATCGTTACTACAACTTTTAAGTATTTGCAGTCATATTTTTCAGTATTTATTATTAAAAGAGTTCGTTTTTTATAAAAAAAATTATTTTCGATGATATAGAATACGTTTGGCGGGAAATTACTCGTGGGAATATTTTAAAAACCTCGGCGGGCATTTTGGATGACGTCATTTCTTTGACACACGTGTTCCCCATATTCCCCACCACAGAAACGGACGTCATTCAAAATGGCAGACGAGTATTTAAAATATTAACGCCACAAAGTAATTTGAAAATTCCCGCCAATATATAAGGTGACTGTTTCATCGCTGAATATGTGTTCATGGTCTTTCTTATTGCATTAGGGACCGTATGAACGTGTTTCTAGAAGAACAGCGAACATGATCGTAATAATTCCCCTTTTTACATGTGAATGTTATACATCTCCACCGTAGGTATGACTAAATGCCGTTCTCGGACAGGACCGGATCGATAGTATATACAGACGTTAGTTCAACAGTTTTATTTGTGGAATTAAAATTAAGGGGCGACGTAAAGAAGAAGGGCCGGATGGAGATAAAACTCTAGCAATTCATGTAATGTTGCCCTTCTTATACGTAGCGTCAGTGAAAATCTTAAGTTTATTCCCTGTGTTATTGATAGCCACAAATGTGACATATCATACTCGAATAGTACGTTTTTTGAGCTAATACTCCAACCGTAACTATTCGGCCACGTCAGGCAAGTTCGGAAGGACGATAATTTCTTTGGATTAAACAATAGCCGAGTGTTTTCTTGTTGGTTTCTACTCGTGTATGGTTTGGTTTTGGTTTTCTATGATTGGGGTCATTCTGTCTATGGTTATCGGATTAGTTCCGTCCTTATTCACGGCACCACCTGCAAATGTGGACCCTAGGACTTTGTTCACTTGGGACAAGAATATCAAAGGGGAGCTTTGTGGACGAGGTTGCGATGGTGAAGACAAAACACCACAATCTATTGTTGATGAAGAGATGAAGTTCCTTGACAAGAATGATGGTACAAAGGGCGTTTTCAGTATGAACGATGAGATCTAGAGCGCAAATGACTGAATTGACTGCTACATGGAGATGGGAAAATGCTCAACTATGTAAGTGGTTGATAAGCCGCTGAAAGAATTATGAGTGTGCTGATATATACAGATTGCTATAATACACCACCCAATCCATACAAGACCGTCCCAGCTTCCGCCGTTTCGGTTGCTACCTAACTTTCTCAGTCAGTTTGTTTTGCATGGTAATGACCTCGTCCATTGTTTTAGTGGATCAGGTCAAATGCATGTATTTAACTGGTCAAATGCGTGTATTTAACTGGTCAAATGCGTGTATTTAACTGATCAAATGCGTGTATTTAACTGGTCAAATGCGTGTATTTAACTGGTCAAATGCGTGTATTTAACTGATCAAATGCGTGTATTTAACTGGTCAAATGCGTGTATTTAACTCATCAAATGCGTGTATTTAACTCATCAAATGCGTGTATTTAACTGATCAAATGCACATCCAACTGTTCAATTATAATGGATTTATTTCTAGCTCTACAGAATATATTGCAGCAATCTAATGCAGGATACTGGTGTAGGCATAACATTTCCGTTGTGAAAATGGGCTTACCATTAGGCAAAACCAGACGGAGTATATGTTTTGAGTGAGTTTGCTGATAGGCTTTTGGTATACCAACACAATATTACACTTTCTAAATATCCACATATAGCAAAGAAAAATATATTTATGAAACTAAAACAATATATTATAAACCCTGCTGGTAATTACTTTAGGCTTCTCATTATGCACCAGTCAATTGAAACCACGCCCCCAACAGGTCCGGGGGTTTACCGGGGATAGCCGGGAAAATGGGCCGTGTTTTTACCTTCCAGGTGGCCCCGTAGTCCCGGGTGAATGACGTGGTTTTGTGTTCGCAAAAATATAGCGGGGTTGGCTGGACCGAAAGTCAAAGTCCCCGCTATTTCCCCGACCTGGGGGGGGGGGGGGGCGTGGTTACAATTGACTGGTGTATTAAATTGTATCTTTAACAACTACATTGATAGCAGGCTTTACCATATAACGTTTATGTTAGTATAATGTCTATGCGTGGGTTTCGGTTTCGCGAAAACGATTTTGAAATTGAAGCCCTTGAAAACATATAATCAGTTTCGTATAGTCTAATGTTTTGTGACGCAAATATTGAACTTCCATAAACAGATATAGTAGTATTCGTAGAAGTGTTCTAGTTTGAAACCAAACACGCTCTTTTCAGAATTGGATCTCAGCTATATTTGAGAGCAAATGAATTCCTAATATCTAATGCTTCATTATAAATTAAATTACGTACATGTATTCAATTTATACCGCTCCCAATCTTGCGTGTAAATTTATTAAATTTACACGCAAGATTGGGTGCGGTATAAATTGAACACATGTACGGTAATAGTAGTAATGTTAGGAGAAAACGATGAAACGATACGATGAAAATTTTCCATTGCTATAAAAAGCAACTACAAACTGAATCAAGGGTGCGTCTTTGTGATGTTTTATTAACTTACTGTGTCTAATGTCGGCTTTACCTTTAGTTGAACTTATGCTCATTAACATTTGTTATACTATAATCAGATTTGTTTAATTGCAGTTTTAGTTGTGTTTTGTTATCCTGGACAGCTCGTAAAACAATTAGGGAATGCTTTTTTGTTTTGTTCTTCAAAGAGTGTAGGAGTGGTTTAGTTTATACCAAAATGTTATGAGATAAAAAAATTGACGAAAACTAAATAAATGGTATTTTTGTTGGTCTTATCAGACTCTTAAATCTAGCAAGTTAGTCTCAAATCAACTCAAAATGTCCAGGGGATACATTTACATGGTGATGGTCTATGACAATAAGCAAATGAATATATAAACAAAATGCGACTTTTTGTGCTTAAATATTCATGTACTCCAGATTGGGTGTTATAACATATATGTTCAGTGAATACATTTGTGCATCATACATTAGGCCGTTACAAATTATTTTTATGTTTAGCGTACGTAAAGTACTACCTAGCTATCTTAAAAACAATCCGGAAAAATGCTTATTCTGGACCATTCTCAATTGTTAAATAGATGTCATCTCCAAGATGAGCTCAAATAAAACTGTTTAAATGATTTAGATAAAAGAAGGCATCATTTTCTGACCTCAAATGACATTTTATTTCATCCAAGTCACGTAGATGTTTATCAGAGGAGTAAAAAGGTATTTTACTGTTTCATTCTTCGTAATAATACACAATGCTTGCTTTTTCCCCTTTTAATAACTCTAATACTCAAAACAAAGAACTGTTTGTGTCAATGTAAATCGCTAATATTTCACCTCGTGAACACCAACAAATAATATTTCAATCGTGGCTACGCCACTCTTGAAATATACTGTGCGTATAGCTAACCGAGCACATATTTTATTCATATCAATTAAAAAAATATTCAAAATCATTTAGCGTAAATGACTGCCAATATTTACGAATATTCCTCAAATATTTTGATGTATTCAACATAGTTAAGACGTCACAACACTTTGCAATGCTTTGAATTATTCTCATTTTATTACCAATGCACTTCATGGGGGACCATTTCAAAGACTACATTTAGTAGAGCATTTCAAGTACCACAGAATGGGGAACATTTCAAATACCACAGCTTTGGGAGCATTTGAAGTACCAAGTTTCCCAGAAAGGCATCCCCTACTAATTCTTCATTTTCCAAAACATTGAACGCAGTCATCCAAAGTCAAGAACATGTTAGAACAAAACTGAACACCTTTTTTTGTTTTTTTTATGTGTGCTTTTTTTAAAATTTTACTTACAAATTGAAAAATAAAATGGTCACCAAATGTAAAAAAAAAATGAATTTGATTGAGGAAAGTATAGGAAATCGAATGAATTGACTTGCAAGTAAAACACAAAACAATACGTAAACTATATATATCCTGCATCAATGATTCATAAGTTAAAGGGTAATAACAGTGTCAACATAAAATACGTTTTTTAAACATTGCATACTAACAAGATCTGGCTTAAGCCGTAAGTGAGAATCGACCTTATTTTGATTTTGCAACTTATGCCTAAACACATGGATTACAAATATATGTCCAGTGTATACACATACATGGTACGAGCAAATATAAGCAGGCATCTTATATTTCATTAACAAGGTATGACGTACTGTATTGTTTTTTAAGGCATAAGTGTATGCATGTTTAAAACACAATGATGTCGCCGTTCACCTTGATCACCGATGAAACAATATCACACTATTAGTTGTGATTGCGAGCTATATGTTCAAGAAATTGTAATCCAGATTTGCCCGTGAAGAAAAGCTTAGAAAGAAAAAAAAATACATATTTATATACTAGATAAGAGATTGTATGGATAAAGTAAACAGCAAATATCTGCTCATGCCTCATCAAGCATTGTAGCTTAGTATTTACCTTTATTGCGCATTGTTAGAAAATAATTTACCAAAACAAACAAAACTTGAAAAACAGTGCATCAACCCACAGTGCATAGAACATGTATAGCATGGAATAAATGCACACAGGGGCACATATCGAACTACCAAAGCCAACTAAGACGCGAACTAAATAGCATCACGAACGAAAACACCGATGGATGCTCCCCTGATTTTATTAACTCATGGCTTTGCAATGCTTTAAAACAGGCCGTCTCACAACTTCCTGTAAGTAAGTTTAACCGAAAAGCCAAACCGTATTGGACGGAAGAGGTCAAAGCGGCGCATGCGCAGGCCCGATGCGCTCGGCATATATGGTTAATTCAAGGCAGACCCCGCAGTACAATGTAAGACTCATTCATAAACTATAAACAAGCCAAACGCATTTCAGGAGAATACAGCGGAATTGTCGCGAGTCCCATGAAAACCAATTACATGACGAACTTAATAGAACAGCTGAAGTAGACTATCGAATGTTTTGGAAGTTGTTAAAACGAAACAGCAAACGATCTTTTGAGACTTGCTCTGAGTTGAAAATAGACGACACGAGTTATAAAGATGACAGAGTGACTGACGGATTTAAAAACCACTATTCAAAAGTTTTGTAGTCACCCAAACGAGCATGACATCCTATCAGAAGATGATTTGTTCGAACTTCAGTGTTATCTTACATGTAAAACCACTAACAACACTGTCACCCCATTTAGCTTAGATGAGGTTAACAAAATAATCAAATCCCTCGCGAAGAGAAAAAGCCCTGGTCATGATGGAATAATGAACGAACATGTCATATTCGGCGGACTTCCTGTCACAAAAGCGCTTACACTACTATTCAATTTAGTCCTGATGCATGAGAAAATACCAATAGATTGGAAAACCAGCGTTATCATCCCTGTATATAAAGGTAAAGGAAAAGACAAACGTGACCCTTCAAGCTACAGACCTATATCATAACTCCCTTGTTTTTGCAAAATTTTCGAAAAGGTTATGGCCGAACGGATCAACTCTCATGTGTCGTCAGCAAGTAACACCTTCCCAAGCCCACAACAAAACGGATTCCAAAAGGGTCTCAGTTGTGTGACCACATCCTTTAATCTCCAAGAAACAATTTTCTATGCTATAGACAAAGGTAGCAATGCATATGTTGCATGTCTTGATCAGAAAGCCGCCTTTGACACAGTGAGGCACTCTGCATTACTCCTCAAATTAGGTCGACTTGGCCTTAATGGTAAACTACTAAGGGTCATCAAGTCCTCCTATGAATCCCTCAAATGCACCGTACGTGTTTGTCAAGACCTAATGTCAGATGCCTTCGACGTAGTCCGCGGCGTGCGTCAAGGGGGAGTCTTGTCCAGTTTTTACTATCTCGTCTATCTCGATAGCCTATTACAAAACTTAGAGATAAGTAAGCATGGCTCTCGGCTTATGTCTGTTAATTGCGGCAGCCCAACATTTGCCGACGACATCTCTCTCATCTCGTTATCTCCGTATAAGCTGCAATGCATGGTGGATATTGTGTATAGTTACTGTAAACGTTGGCACGTTGATATCAATGTCGATAAATCTAACGTAGTCGTATTTACTCAAGCCCGCCGAGTCCCACAAGTATGCATCATTTATGGGGACCAAGAAATAAAACAGGTTACATCAATAACGCACCTAGGCATTTCCCAAGAGGGCAGCCTTAATATACGTACACGCATTTCAGAACGCTTACAGAAAGCTAGAAATGCGTTTTTTTCAATGGTGGGTCAGGGTGTCCACCCTCTCGGTGTGAACCCCTTAGTATCCACAAGTCTTTACAAAAAAATGTAATTCCAATTGCTCTCTACGGCTCCGAACTCTGGAACTCAATGACTAACGTTGACACCTTAGCCATCAACCGTCTCCAACACTTCGTAGCCAAAAAGATACAAGGACTGCCTATCTCTACCAGATCGGATATGTCGGAATCTATTCTAGGATTAAATAAGTTAGATACCTACGTCGAAAAAAGAAAACTGATGTTCTTACACAAGTTGTTAATGCTCCCAAACAAATGTATAAGCAAACAAATTTTTGTGAGAAAATATATTTCTTACGTTCTTGATAACAACTCAATTAAACAAGGATTTATACCAGATATATGTAAGCTGCTGACCAAATATAACATGCAATTTGTGCTAAATAGCTACTTCTCCGTAGAAAGAGCCACCCCAGATAAACAAACTTGGAAACGCATGGTTAACAATGCTGTTATACTTAAATGCAAGTTATGCTGGGATATCCGTACTTCCAATGATTGCGATTTTATGTTATTTCGTATTCTTCATCCATGTCTACAACCTGCTATTATGTATACTATTTCATGAAAAAGTAGTTTTCGTCACACAGCAAGGAGTATAGCAAAATTGTGGTGCAGACCTTCGATTTTACGAAACAGACATTGTGCTAAGTGTAACTTAACCTTTCAGGAAGAGCTTGTACATATATTAAGCGAGTGTTACCACACATTAGCAATTAGAGAAGACTTTACTACCCAAATGAATACTATTTTGAATGAACATGACTATGAAAGCTTAAATAACTTAGAACAAATACAATGGACTCTGCGACTTCTCGGAGCACCTTTAGAACCTTTTATAGACACGGACAACAACGCTCTACTTCTGCAATGTTCATACAATTATACATTACGGTGTATAAGTGCATACTTTGACTAGAGTTTGCTGAAGCGACATTTAATAGCGCTTATCATAATAACCGAGCTTGGTTGCTAATCAACTACCGATTATAACCATAATCATAATCACTTTTACCTCAACCTATCTACGTGCACAGCTAAACCGAACAGTATAGAAACATGTTCCGTAAAAGCCTCTTGTTCTGTTTCGTTAGTGTGATTACACAGCAATACTTGTATACAATGCATGCATCGTTTTCTTATACATACCTGTTATTATACTCATCACAGCTATGTTTATAATCACTAATTAAATCGCTAGCTCAAATAACAATGTGGACCCGTTATAGGATGAAAAAATAGAATACAAAACCTAAAAACAAAAGCATCCAATGTACATATGTGTAACTAAATGTATACATATTATATATAATTATGTAAGATACGTTTTCCCTACTTATTGTGTTAACTTGTTCTATATTGCTCAATGTTAGAGCACCTTACACGTTGTAAATATATTTGCATATCTTCTGTATAGGAGGAAATAAAGATTTGATTGATTTGATTGATTGATATCTTACTTGTACAACGTACATCTTCAAGAACACAAAACAGTATGTTGTTGTCAGTTGCGCCAGCCAGCAGTCGAGGCGATAAGTCCAGAAAATGAGGACATGTAATCTTAACATCCTTGCAAGACCGAATACTCTACATCTCTTACATGCCACTGGTAAACTGGGCTATCGAAAGCTTATGTTGATTACACACCATTTTACCTCAGAAGTCGGCAGTAGAGTATTCCAGGACAACTGTAAATCACTGGGCAAATTCTCTGGAGAGCCATTTTTTTTTCCAGAGTTTGAATCATCGTAAAATCCTTATGTACTTTCTTCACTCCAAATTCTCTAGGACAATCTGTTTACTGCTATGATTGATTTAATTTGCCAATCAATTTTGAGGGCGGGGTATGGGGATGACATTTCATTTTTATTTTTCTTAAATGACCGGTTTACCGTCGAATATGTGTCCATGCTCATATTGCATAAGGGGCCAAATACATGTGTTTCTAGATGAACCACGAACACGATTGTAACAATTTAACTAATTTTGAGAAAATTTAATAATTATCAAGGGAGGGAACTCTTTCTTAGCGCCGAATGTTTAATTGTCCGCCCTTCTTTATTTTGGCGCCTTTCTCACTTGTTCTCTAGTTTTAATCCGGTTCGGACGTGTGTTTTCTCCCTCCCTCCCGCCCGATTCTTTTCTTTCTTTTTGTCGAACAAGTTCTCAATTTTATCTTTGCTTACATAGTTACCCATTTTCTTCCCTCTTTTATTTAAGGATATTGAATATTATATTATGTTTTTTTTTCACTTTATTATGCTTTCTGATGTAGTGTATCCTTGCTTTGAGGATTTTTGGCTGCTTTTGACAAAACTTTATATCTATGTTAATTTCATTTACAATCTAGCAGCCCATTATTTCGGCCAAATTAAATTTATATTTTACATTTGTCTTTGTTTTTCCTGAGCGCAATAATTATTACTTTTTAACATGTGAATGTTATGCATCAACATCCTAGGAATTAATAAATGCCGTTCCCGGACGGTACCGGGCTGATACGCAACCACCCTTATTCAACATTTGTATTTGAGTCAATAAAAATTAAGGTGAGGCGAAAAAAATTAGTGGGCGGGTTGGGATGAAAATCTAGCAATAAATTCAAAGTCGCCCTACTTATACTGATACAGTAACTGCACTACTGACAGCCGCCAGTGTTAAATATCATAATTATTTGAGCAGAACGATATTGGGATAATTCTCCAATTATAAAAACACGGCCATCTTAGGCAAGCTCAGAAGAACGACACTTTCTTTTGATAACACAATAGCTGGGTGTGATTATTTTCTACTTGTGTAAAAATGACGACCGCTTTTGCTGTCGGAGATTACATTGTTTTCATAGGAACTATAATAGCTTCCTTTGGAATTGGTGTATTTTTCGGATTCTGGGAAAAAAGGAAAAAGCATGACACTACTGAGGACTATTTTCTTGCCGGACGTAAGTCGAAAACTATACCAGTGACATTATCATTTGTGGTGACCTTTCAGTCATCCATTATGGTACTAGCCTTTCCGGCAGAAGGCTATGTTTACGGAATGATGTATCTGTTTATGGCGATAAGCGGAGGTATAGCGAACATATTCTCCGCTTTTTTTGTTGTGCCAGTTTTTCATCCACTGAAATTGACGAGTATTTACGAGTATCTAAACCTTCGATACGGCGACAACATTCTTCGCAATGTCACCATGATCATAGGCGTGATCTACTACCTTTTCTACATGGGAACGGTTACGTATGGAACAAGCGTTGCCCTGGAAGTTGTCATGGGTATTCCATTCTGGGCCACAATCATTGGCTACATCACGTTAACCGCCATATACACATCCATTGGTGGAATCCGAGCTGTGATTTGGACAGACTGTTTCCAATTCGTAATTATGGTGACAGGTTTTGTAGCTATCATTGTTAAAGGAACCATTGACGCCGGCGGCCCGGGAGTGGTGATTTCAACTGACCGCTTCAGTTTCAAAGAATTCAGCGCAGATCCAAGAATACGATACACGTTTTGGAACCTCTCATTCGGCAGTATAATATTCTGGCTTTATAATAGCTACAGTCAAGCGGCTATGCAGAGAGTGTTTTCAACACCAAACGTCCGGGCTGCAAGAAATCTGTACCTCATATGTTGCCCAATTTACAACCTTATCCTGATTATGGCGGTCTTGGAAGGCGGGGTTATATATGCTTACTATTATTCCAAAGGATGTGATATCAACGGTGGTGGAATTGTTGACAATGTAAACGCTATTATACCTTTCACTATCATGGAATTGTTCAATAACCACCCTGGCCTTCCGGGCCTCTTCATAGCAGCACTTTCCAGCGCAGCATTCAGTACTTTATCTTCATGTCTCAGCAGTCTTACCGCTATTGCATATGAAGATGTCATCAAAGTCAGGTACCCGAACCTTAAACCAGTATTCGGCACGAAAATCTCTAAGATAATGACACTTGTGTTTGGAGCAGTGGCCATGGGCCTTGCTTTCATCATTTCTGTATTGCCTGGTTCCATTCAAGCGATTTCCCAGAGTATCTTTGCCTGTGTAGACGGTCCTATGTGCATGATCTTTATACTGTCTCCGATGTTCAAGAGATCTACAACAAAAGGCTTACTAACTGGCGCTATAGTGGGAATGGTAGTAGTTATGTGGTTGAACATGGGAAAACTCTTCTTTAGTGTTGAGGATGACCAAAGTCTTCCCTATGGACCTACACACAACTGTGACATTTACAGGGACGGCAATGTCACAACGACAATGGCTTACAAATATTTGAACGTTTCAAACTCAGAAACAACTTCTTTGATTATAAATACGACGCTCACAGTTGACCAAAGTGGCCCACAAATGAAAACATTTTTCCAACACATTTACAGCATTTCGTATGTATGGTTTTCTATGATTGGGTTCATTTTGTCTATGGCTGTTGGAATAGTGGCTTCCTTACTCACCGCACCACCTACAAATGTGAACCCTATGACTCTTTTTAGCTGGGACAAGCATATCAAAGGGGAACTTTGTGGACGAGGTTGCGATGGTGACGAAAATAGACCAAGAACTAGTGTTGATGAAGAAATGAAGTTCCTTAGCAAGAATGACGGTACAAAGAGCGTTTTCAATATGAACGATGACATTTAGAATACAAATGACTGAATTGACTGGTTCATGGACATTGGAAAATGCTCAACTATGTAAGTGCTTTGCCGCCGAAAGAACAGAATTATTAATATTGATATATACAGAATAATACACCACATAATACATACAAGACCGTCCTAGATTCCTCTGTTTCGGTTTCTACCCGACTTGCTTAGTCAGTTTGTTTTGTATGATAATGACCTCTTCCATTATGTTTTATCAAATCAGGTTAAATGCATGTTTTTAACTGATTAAATGCACCTATATGAAATTATATATATTTATAAGTGTGTTTGTGTGCGTGCGTGTGCCTGTGTGTGTGCGTGTGTGTGTGCGTGTGTGCGTGTGTGTGTGTGTGTGCCTGTGCGTGTGTTGTATCATGTGAACAAGTATGCAGTGCTCTTACTTATTATAGTATTTACAAAGTGTGTGTGTAAATGTCAGTATAAAATCAGTATATAACTAAAATACTTATGTGTAATTGTTTGTTCTTTTCTGTTCATGTTTAATGAATACAATAAATATCCAATATGTAAATGAAAATTTTCAGAAACAATTCCGCTTTTAGATGTAATGGACTTATTTTAAGACAGTTCTCCAAGTTATATTTTTGGACTAAGGCACTTGTGGCCTAGTTCATAGCCGTAACCGCGATGTCTGCATTTTCAAGCCGCATCTGGGGGTTCACTGACGTAATGTATTCATACGCTGTATTTTGATTGGATTGCCGTTAGCGAATTTGAATAATCAAAGTAGTAACAGAACTGATTACAATGAAAACATCCAATAACAATAGTTCTCCTAACAAGACAAGCTAATTGTATGTTCTTTTAATGAAGCATAAGAAATGGGTACGTAGCGAGTGAGTTAATCGGGTTAACTACATGAATGTTCTTGCATACGGTCAGATTAAATGCAATAAGAATATGAATATATTGGAAAAGTACGCATCGACATTTTCCGTTCAAAGCTCTTTATTGATAGACTGGTAGCCGTTTTCTCTTTTATCCGAAAACCGACAAGTATCAGCTATTCACGGTGCCCGTCGAGCATTCGAAATGTCTTGTGGATCCGTAAACCGAATCAAGCGTGCGGTCTAAGTAGTAAACAACCAGGATATTTGGGGTTTTTTTGTTTTTTTTTAAAGTATTGTTATCCTTTGTATAGAATGTTGGTATTAATTTATTAACAGGGCTGTTCTTTTTTTCGACATAATTTGCATGTTTCCGTGACATTTTCTTTTTAAATACAAAGTTTATTATTTAACTAATCATTGCATGGCACTCAACATGTTTGAAATACAGCATGATTGGTATTGATTGTTTAAATACTATTAATGTAAAATAAAAACCATACGCCGCGTATCTACTCTGATCGGACCGGCCGAATGATTCACACATGTACATGTTATCACTACTTCCGGATG
The DNA here is from genome assembly GCF_026914265.1 of Mya arenaria. Taxonomy (NCBI): domain Eukaryota; kingdom Metazoa; phylum Mollusca; class Bivalvia; order Myida; family Myidae; genus Mya; species Mya arenaria. Next base: position 59,288,504 of record NC_069130.1, on the reverse strand, counting down.
CTGATGATATGAATTTTATACGTGTTATATTGAAGAAATTTATCAATAAAGTCGCCATTGAATGATTACCACCATCAAACGGATTTATTGTCATCTTACCGTGGATAGCATGTTTAATTTGACACGTTGAATTTCAAGCAATACAAGTTCGTTTGATAAAATCATGTGATTTCAATTTTGCAAAATGGAGATAAAGAAATATCAAATATGCGCATACTTATTTATGAAGTTTCATTCTAAATGAAGCCAAATGTATGAATATGCGCACAGCATCTGGCTTATGAATATGATGAGTGTTTACCTATGTGCATAGAAATGTCCTGGAGCCATTCTCAGTGTAAGTACATTTTGTTCAATGACATTGTGTGATAAACCATCGCCATTTGCCTGCTCACTTTTGATTTCTACTCTTATCATGCACCAGTCAATTGTTACCACCCCCCCTCGGGGTATACTAGGGAAAAGGGCAGTATTTTCACCTTTCAGGTGTCCTCGCAGTGCCTGATGATTGCGGTGGTTTTGTCTTCCCGCAAAATATAGCGGGGAATTACCCTTACCTAAGATCCTTGGGGTGCGAGGTTATTTGGCAGATATTTTACCACCAGTTCGTTCCCGCAGGGTAGGGCAGGGATTTTATAGGGGATTGGTTGGACTGAAAGTCAAAGTATTCCCCAGACCTGGAGGAGGGGGGGGGGTGCGGGCGTGGTTACATTTGACTGGTGCATAAAGTTCTTTTTCTGAAGACGCTTTGTGCTCACTTTTTGTTTCCTAGCCAAGAATGAAAATCAGTAATCACCCAATGTTGTGGCATAGTGAAGTAATGTAGGTTTAACCTCACAACAGTCTTTCTCAAATGCTGTCCAGGCTTTTTTTTATGCTTAATAATAACTTACCTGGCGATGTCAGACCAGAAATCGTCTTGGCATGAGATTGGATTACTATGGATCAGTATGCACCAGTCAATTGTAACCAGGGCCCCCACATCCGGGGGTAAACCGGGAAAATGGGCCGTGTTTTTACCTTTCAGGTGGCCCCGCAGTATCGGGTCTACGTGGAAAATACAGTGCGGATGTGGCTTAACCTAATGTCCCTTGGGTGCTGGGGGGATTTGGTGGGGACTTTGCCAACAGATCATCCCTGCAGGGCGGGGATTTTAGCTTGGGTTGGCTGAACCGAAAGTAAAAGTCCCCGCTATTCCCTGGACCGGGGGGGGGGGGTTGCATGGTTACAATTGACTGATGCATAAGCTTGCGTGTACAGTCCCTTTAATAAACAACAAGTGAAGCTAATGTTGTATTAAATTTGAGACAAACGAAAGGAAGACAGTACAAAGTTCAAAAAGTGTGACCAATTTGAGAATACCCGGTACCTTACGTAATTTATAAATTTTCATGCGATTCAGACAATTTAAATGCTAGAAATCACAAAAAAAAACATTCCCTTGAATTATTCCTGCACAGCATTTGAAATAATTTTTAACAGATGAAAAACTGTTATTTTTAAAAAGCACAATACATTGTTTATCTTTTATGTGACCTAACATTAATATAAAAATTTATTCAGATAATAATTTAGAGACTTTTCTTGCACTTGAATGTGAACAAGTATGCTTGGGATTGAACACTAAGAAAAACAAATTTCAAAGAATGAAATTAAATGAAGCACAAAATATACAAAAATTAAAACTTTTTAGACTTTCAAAACTTTAACATTTATACTAAATACGGTTACATAAAATGATGAATACATTTGTAGGATTTGATATCCCACTAAATGTAACCGTCGACTTCGTTCATTCTAAACTCTCTCTCAGTGAGAAGGAATAAATTTTATTCACTGCAGTTGTTTTCTAACTTTATGAAAATAAGAACAATGGAAACAATGCATTTACTACTGTTGATCAGTGCAGATTGTGGGAGGTCATGGTTGATTTTACTGAACCACCAATAAGCCCTGCCGAAATTTGATTCTAATTGGTCAGTCAGGTGTTTTTGGAAGGCATGATTAGTATGAATCTTAATTTTAACCATCATTTATGAATGTTTACAAAATCAGTGAATATTGAAATAACAAGCGAAATGTTAGTTTGAATGATGAAAGCCATGAAATATGTAAAGTATTCAAAAAGAGACCATTTTCCAGCTTGTGTAAGTATCGAGAAAATTATTAAGTAAAATTATTTATTGTTTATCTGGAAAATGTTGAAAATTCATGTTTAAGCTTGATTGGTATGTTATTGCAATATGTTTTATTCATTGCAATATTAATGTAAAACATTTTTATGTTGACTTAAGTTTGTAGATAAAAACTAATGGTATAGGTGATATGAGAATGATCTCTTAAGTCTTTAAAATCCATTTTGGTATTGTGATTTTTTTGCTACGGTCTTGATCAGTTTAGCTTTTGATGATTTTCAAAGTAACTGCAAAACAAGTCCAGCTGTCTTGAAAGACTATGTCAAACCCTTACCAGATAAAATTTCTAGTGTTTTCAAATTACCACCTTAGCAATGGTTTTATCATAACATAGGATATTAATGCTAGTGGTTTTAAAGAAAATGCTAGTGTTTTTGTATTCGGAATGATATATCATAAGTGGCACTAAATTGAACATAATTTATAGTTCTCATTTATAAAACACATAGCCCCAAGTACATGTTGATCTAAGATTTAAGGCTTGGATGGAGTCAGGTCAAGAAAAGTGCATGTATCATTGTTAATACATTGTACTTTCCAACGCAAGAACTGTTTGTTTATTCAAGTAAATAAAGTAATCCCCACACCAAGTAAAAGGAATGTAGTATTGCTTAACCAGCTCAATTGACATCATGAGTTTGACATTAAATTGCTGCAATTAAGGGCAAATCTAGATATTAGAATTATTCAAACTCTGATTTAGCAACCTTATTATAGTTTAATATATGAACTACTTTTGCGAAATGAAAGCTTTTTTAGATTTACAAGGACGGGTAAAAGTATTTGTGGTAAAGTAAATGTACTGCAACACCTGATACATGTTGCCTAGGAATCCTACAAATTCTTGGCACTCCAAATGTTACAGTTTTATTCAATTCGGAGTGCCTGAAATGAAAGCTTCTTGATTCTACATTCAACATCTTTCTGTATGACCAATGACCAGGAGAATCATGAACCTACAACCATTTGCAACTACTAAGATAGTGAGCTATCAGGACAGAGACAGAGGACAATGCACGAATGGCCAACTGTTGCATTTATTGATGTCTTTTACAAATATTATCCAAAGTATGGCCCTGTGGTTAAAAGCTCCCCTGAAAAAAAGGTGACAGGTTTTCTATATAGGATATAATTACATCATTGAAAATCTTCTCTGAAACTGCAAATAACAGACCTTTGATATAAAATGACTTAATCAAATTAAAGAAGTATGTGTACTTTGGTTAACATACGCCAACCACGTAAATTAATTTGTTTAGGTCTGATTGAACGACATTGAGATTTTCAAAAGAACTATGAATTTATCTGATTAAACACTTTACCCCCCCCCCCTCCTCCCTCTACCCACACTTTTAAAATTTCCTTTGCAGCTTGCAAGCAGTTTTAGTCTAAAGTTTAAGCTAGCCTATTAAACAGTGACCCCTTGTGATGTGAAACGATTTGTTTAATGCTTAGAACATGGTTATCAACATTCCCCTAAATGAAGCCCTAATCCATCAGTGCTTTCAGCACTTTGATTTCAATATAATGCAGCATAATAGTGTAGGCATTGTATAACTGTTGTGAAAATGGCAAACATTTGCTTACCATTTGCAATACCAAATAAGTTATGTGTTCAGAGTGATTTTAGGTCCACCTCCAATATATCAGAACTTTTAAAAATCCAAATATAGAAAAGAGAAATATATGTATGAAGCTGTTTGAATATAAACCGTAAGCCATAGATATACTTACTTTTGGCTTTTCATTAAATTTTATCTTTAAAATCTACATAGTCAACAAGCTATATCCCATATATCGTTCATGTCAGCATAATATGTGTGCATGTGTTAAAGTTTCGCGAAAAAGCCTGACACTTAACATATAATCAGTTCGGTATAGACTAACATTTTATGGCGAAAATTTTCCATCAACTAATTTTTTTTTTAAAAGGTTTCTTGTTCGAAACCAGACAGGATCTTTTAATAATTGCATCGCACCGATAATTAAGGACCAGTACACTCCCGTTGAAAATCGAAACGGTAATAGTTGATGTTTAAGAAGAAAAGATCACGGAATAATTTATACGATGAAAATTTTCCATTGCTCTGTAAAGAAACTACAAACCGTAACAAAGTAACTAATTTTCAAAACGTTTTTGCGATGTTTAATGAACAGGCTGTGGCTAATTACGACATAACTTCAAGTTAATCTCACCTAATGCTCTACTGCTGTTGAGTTAAACTATGATCAGGTTTTGTTTAATTGCTATTTCAGTTGTGTTTTGTTATCCTGGAAAGCTGGTAAAACAATTAGCGTATTTTTTTCGTTTTGTTCTTTAAAGAGTGCAGGAGTGTTTAAGTGTATGCGAAAATATTATGAGATGAAAAAAATACTTGACGAAATTTAATGATACTTTTGTTGAGCTTGATCAGACTCTTAAATATATCAAGTTAATCATAAAATCATCTCAAAATGCACAGGAAATACACTTACATGGTCGTGGTCTATGTCAATAAATAAATATATAAAGATAAAACGAAATGAGACATATCGGGCTTAAATATGCATGTACTTCAGAGTTGGTGAGTGGAAAAATACCAGTGAATACATTTATGGATATTGCATTAGGCCATAGCAATTATTGTTATGTTAGCGTGCGATAAGTACGAAAACTAATCTAGCTAACTTTTAAAACTCCGGAAAAAAATTACTAAATCAGTGATATCCTATGTTGTATATGGATGCCAAGGCCTCATTTGTCCATTCTGGACCATTCCCATGTAAATGTGTGTTTTTTATTTAAGTGTGTTAAATATGACAATGCATTTTCTGATCTCAAATTCCAAGAATACAAGAACAAGAAATGAAGCATGTTGTTTGCACGTGTGTTCTGTAGTCGGAATTATAGTAGAAGTAATTAAAAATATTCGGCACGATCGTTGATCATATAAACAGGGAAGTCATTTGTAAATGTTTATTCGTGTATTTTGTTTCACACGGGAGATGTGGCTTATTGAACCTGTATTCAAAATCTCTTATAAACAATTCACGCAGGAAGTGCACAGAATATTTCTATGGTTCTTTTTTAATATTAAAAATGCATGAAAACTTTCTTCATTGGCAGAGCATTGTTCATCAGACCAAATGTTCAGGGGAGGGTATTAAAAATGTATTTTTTATCTTAGGTATTAACATAGAACAGTGCTTATGCATGTGGCATTAACATAGGACAGTGCTTATGCATGTGGCATTAACATAGAACAGTGCTTATGCATGTGGCATTAACATAGAACAGTGCTTATGCATGTGGCATTAACATAGAACAGTGCTTATGCATGTGGCATTAACATAGAACAGTGCTTATGCATGTGGCATTAACAAAGAACAGTGCTTATGCATGTGGCATTAACAAAAAACAGTGCTTATGCATGTGGCATTAACATAGAACAGTGCTTATGCATGTGGCATTAACATAGAACAGTGCTTATGCATGTGACATCAACATAGGACAGTGCTTATGCATGTGGCATTAACATAGGACAGTGCTTATGCATGTGGCATTAACATAGAACAGGGCTTATGCATGTGGCATTAACATAGAACAGTGCTTATGCATGTGGCATTAACATAGAACAGTGCTTATGCATGTGGCATTAACATAGAACAGTGCTTATGCATGTGGCATAAACATAGAACAGTGCTTATGCATGTGACATCAACATAGAACAGTGCTTATGCATGTGGCATCAACATAGAACAGTGCTTATGCATGTGGCATAAACATAGAACAGTGCTTATGCATGTGACATTAACATAGAACAATGCTTATGCAAGTGGCATCAACATAGAACAGTGCTTATGCATGTGACATCAACATAGAACAGTGCTTATGCATGTGACATCAACATAGAACAGTGCTTATGCATGTGACATTAACATAGAACAGTGCTTATGCATGTGGCATTATCATAGAACAGTGATTATGCATATGGCATTAACATAAAACAGTGCTTATGCATGAGGCATTTTATTTCATCTAAGTCACGTTGGAGACAGGTGATAAGGAAGTACAATAAATAATTACACGAAGGTCACAAATGGCACAATGACTTACGATTTACCCAATTTACACTATCATACATCAGATTTAACCTCATTTAGTATATGCTTTCAATTAAGGAATGAATTACAGGGTTGATGTCATTAACACCGCAATTCCCCGTTGATTTATATTTTACGGGACCTGCTGACACAATATAAACAATAACAAGGTCAGTAGTTTTCATGCATATTGTTATGCGATGAATTGCGATCCGAACATATCCGAAGATGTTGCGTTCATCGATTGATAAACGCAATTGCCGAAAGGCAGTTCATTTAAGGAGTGGAAGTTGAGGTGTAAATATAAAGATTTATAAGAGGTATAAAAAGATATTGCACTGTTTCATTGTTCGTGTTTTAATAAAATATAATATATAATATTCTCTATTTTCATACCTCTTTTAGGAAAGAAATCAGTACAAAGAAGTTTTTGTGCCAGTGTAAATTTCCATATATTTCGGCTCCTGAACACACAAAAATAAATTCACTCGTAGCTACACCACTTTTGAAATATACTATGTATATAACTTACAGAGCACATATTCTATTAAAAAATCAATAAGGGTAAATAAATTGCCATGTTTTTAAGAAAATTATCCATATATATTGACGTATTAAACATAATAAAGATCTCGTAACACTTCCTTAATGCTTCAAAATAGTACAGATGGTGGGGGGGGGGGGGGGCATGAGAGGACAGGGGTTTGATGGCCCGACGAATATGAGTGTGAAGTACCGTGGTGTGCAGGCCCGTGTATAATAGATAGTCTTAAATGCGGGCTATACTCACTGCAAGACATCAAGTCTAAACCACTGTATTGTTCACGCCAGCAACGAACCACTAGTACGTAATGTTAAGGACACAATACAGACGATATCATTTGTCTTCGATTATTCATCGAATGGAATGGCAGGTTTCAATGGCGCAAGAAATAATTATAAGCTTGTGAGAGGAGAAATGGACAGATGGAGGAAGCTAAAACATTGTTTGAGATACGGTGGACATCCATTAGACACTATATGCACATTCAAAACCAGCTTCATAACTGCATGCACAGACGGGGACGCAAAAGAAATGCTTTACCTGGCATCCATCATTATTCTTTAACCACCGAACACGTCTTGTCAGGCATCAGTAACTTATTTGCCCTATTACAAAAGAAGGACTGAGATCTTTTCGTCGCTGTAGAGGAATCAAGGTTGTGAAACCATGATCAACGTAGAAAGAAATGACCTAGCAGTATGTGACGCCCTCTTCGAAAGTGCCATAAACATTGTCCAATACAATGCATCGAGCCGTCTTTTCCAAGAGGTGCACAACGGCAATGTCACCACCTTAAAAAGACGCAAATGACCCTGAGTTGAGTTGTTACTGCAGAAAAAAACCATGTTCCTGCCGTTTATAGATCACCTGTCTAAAGAAATCGATTAATGCCTTCTTAACGCTAAAACACGCTTCTAGGCACAGTATCTGCTTCCGAAGCGACTAAATCAGCTGTCGGAAGCTGCTCGACACTGTCTTTAATTCATACAACCGGGATCTCCAGCTGACGAAGATGATGTTTCACAGAGAAGTTCAAAGATGGAAAATGAGGTATAAATACTCTTTGATACTCACATCCACGCTTGTCAATATAACACGAACGATATAAACGCATTTTACTGTAATCAATCAAAACGTGTGTACTGTTAAAAATGTATTGTAGCCTATATTTTACCTGTATATTACGTAATTTGCTTGTTAAAATAGTACTTACAGCTAAAAGTGTTGATAAAAAGAATAATACTCGGATATTATTTAAATATTTACATAACACATCGTATTTTGTCATTTTTTTTTTAAAACAACGCCGACTGTTTTAACATTTTTTTAGTTATTGAATGTATAATTAAAATTATATCTGCCAAAATACGACAGATTCTATATTTCCTGATGGGTCAATGTTGAACATGCAAAAGAGAGAAGCAACTTGACAGTGTACTTGTGTTGGATATTTTTGCAAAAGAAGGAAACTTCCTCTTGTTGTCGAGTGGCTGTTTAAGTGTGCCCATTGATACGAATACTAGTAGTATGCATTGCGATAAGTACCGAGTCTGTACTCTGTAGTGACTTTATGTTGAATGATGATGTTATATGTACTCGTGGTTTTTAGGCTGTCGGTTGCAAGCCGACAGTCTTTAGAGAGCGGTATTTCAGAGTCGCCTTACACGGCACATTACCACGAAAATATTAATACACACCACTTGGGTTGCAATAGAACTACTTACAGGAGTGAGTGTGTGTGTGTGTGGGGCAGGGGGGGGGGGGGTCAGGTACTTGCTTATGCGTATTTAACACGTTATTGCCTTTTTTGTCATGACAAAACATTGCCTGTTATAATCTTATTTATAGTAAATGTGTAATTGTAATCTGATGAGTTTAATTGAAAAAATAATGTTAATATCACATTTACATAAGAAGACATATTACTCTTCAACCAATAGTTAGCTACGCCATTTGTTTGCGACCCGTGTGGCGTCACACATATCCCGACATTCAAGACTGACTCGGTAAGGCGAATGTTTATGAATGAAATATATTTATAAATAACTCATACGCGGTTTGTAATGCGGTTAAAGAATCCATGACATGTAATATTTGGTTGAATAGCTTTTATGTTTCTAATGAAATATATTCAGCAGTAATCAAACCAATTTTAAGCTATCATTTATTAGTGTGTAGCAATTAGTATGCCGGAACTGGAAGTATTTGTTCGAGATAATTATTTGGATTAAAGCCAACAGCGTGATGACCCAGATATTGTTATTCTTTACGATAGGGTATAGTTTTTAAAATCATACAGTAATGGCGGTGTCCATGGATGATGAAATGAAATTGATAATCAGTCGAAGCAAAAATGGCATCAATGTATGCGTCTAAAGATGATAAATTTTGATGAAGACAATCGAGAAATGAGCTGCCAGGAAGTAATCGAACAAGGTGAAAATAACTAATTCACAGGTTACTTCTTTTAAATTGATTATTGTGCGATGCACGCAACATTTTTAATTGTTGTTAAACCTGAAACACCCCAAAAATAAAAAAAAAGAACATTTGTGCTTAAAGTGTTTGATTGTTTTCTTAATGATGCACCAGTCAATTGTAACCCGACTCACACACACACAAACCACAAACATATACCCGCGATTCGAGGGTAAAGCGGGAGAACTGAGCCGTGTTGTTACCTTCAAAGTGGCCCCACAGTGCTGAGTGAATGCGGTGGTGTTGTTTTGCACCAAAAATAGTGGGGAATGGGCCTTATCTAGGATGTCCCGGACCACTGGGCTTTTGGCAGGGATTTTACCAGCAGTTTGTACCCGCAGGGAGAGGATTGTACCCGGGATTGGCTAGAACGAAAGTCAAAGTCCCGCTATTCTGACCTGGCCTGGAGGTGCCGTGGTTACAATTGGCTGGTGCATAACTTGCATCATGCAACTCACAAGGTGCATCGTACAAAGTTTAAATGTACAGTATTTAAACCAAGTTTAGAGCTGCCAACACCCTGTGGTAAGCTGTATCACACAGGACTCCAATTAAACATACCTCTTAAAAGATAATAGGTTACATGAGGTATTTCTAATTGGCCAACCTGGGAACTGTGTAATAATCAGTTAGCTCAGTTTCATCGATCACCATAAAAGTCTTCCTTTGGTCGTGGGTTCAAGCACAATACCAGTAGCACCTTTTCGCACAGGTTTACTCTAGGACCCATGATCATCGAGGGGTTGACAATTATCATTTTACGAGATATTTCAGGCCATGTTCTATTGTAAACTTTCAGATCGAGAAGTACCTAGACGCATACGCCTGCATGTTGTATAGCTGCATGCTGTTCCCACCTATTACTCTATTTATTATACCTCACTTTTGTCTACAATGGTAAAATCCCATTACCCGGAAATGAGACTATCAGAAACATTTTCAATCTTTTTGACACGTGACCAAGCGAAAATTCACTGTCATGTCATGTGACCGCAGTGATATTTTGAATATCATATAAGGGCAAATAACTGCTTAAAATATTTTTGCTAAATTGACAATATCAATGTAACACATGCTGTCAAATGATATTTATATAATATCGCTTGTTAACGCATTGTGGTAGGTGTAAGTCAACATGATTAGTATGATTTTATGGGATGATGTCAGTATGATCATTATCATTTTAATGATCAACTTCATTCACTCATTTGGTCTATTAAACCATTTTTTTGAAAGAAAACAGGAGTTTAGGTTGATACATTAAGGGATCAGAATGCCCCGAGAGTCACCACAGCCAGTCTGGAAAACAATACTTGCGTTTACATCTCAAACCTTCTTGTTACGCTCCTAGATTTTGAGGTTAAACTTTGTTAAATCGCGCTACAAATAGGTGCCTGTAGCCTGTATAACCATAATGTGGGAAGGATTATACAATTTAAAGCTTTCATTTTATGAGCCGATGTTGGGCGCTTATTGGAGATATCATATTAGATTGGTTTTATGATCAATTAAAATGATCATTTGAATTTCACATGAAAACCAACCACACTATATAGTCGAACCCCGTTGGCTCGAACTGGCATGGCTCGAATTTCTCGTTGGCTCTAACTTGATGTAAAGGACCGATTTCTTTATACTTAAAGTAAAAATCTCTCTTGGCTCGAATTTTTCGAGACTCGAGGTATTTTCGCAGGTCCCTGGGAGTTCGAGCCAACGGGGTTCGGCTGTAGTTTCCGTTTCCATGTGAGACGTTCACCTTGATTCCCGATAAACCGAAATGGGACACTATTATTTGTGATAGCGTGTTATATGTTCAAGAAAGTGTAATTCAAGGATTTATAATTTTTGCGCATTGTTGGAACAACTTTAACAAAAACATACAAAAGTTGACAAGTCATTAGCCAAGCAACATGTCATATTTTTCTTACTTGTACATTTTACATCGTAAACAACACCTAAGTTGCCGTCGACAGTTCGCTTATCTTCAGTAAACACATGCATGTTTTAGGCGATTTAGGCTTATGTCAACGCTAGGCCGTAGAATGCAACATACAACTGTCGTATCGGTATAATGACTTGAAAACACTGCTGTCATAAAGATTTGATAAACTTACTTGCCGTACTGTCCTGTGATGTTAAACGTTACTTCTATTTCGGTAAAACACAAAACAGGGAAACAACAGCATACAAAATGATAAATGCAGTGTGTTTCTACGCAGATTGCGAAGGAGGTGTGGGGTGGATAGGGGGATTCTAGGGATGGAAAGCTGAGAGCAGGTGGAACCTACAGAGAGCAAACATTTTGTCATAAAACATTGGTTCACTAGCGATGAAACAAAAGTACTGAACAATTAAGGAACCGGCTAACACAACGTTTAAACGAATCAGTAATGTATATGTAATGGCTACAAAGGACAATAAAGTAACAGTACATTGTGGATGAAACTGTGTTTATCTCGTTTATAAGTATGTAAGAAAATGCGCAAATGGGTCATTTGTAATGTTGTGACATATAGAATGCATTGACAGAATAATTTATCTTTATAACGATAAAGTGTGTTGCCCTTTACAAACGCGTTAGCTACTTCCATGACATTTGCATGATAAGACCTTAGATAGGTCATACTTGTTGCTAAGGCCACACCAAGTTAATCTTTGGTTCTACGGATTTAAAAGAAAAGCAATTTGGGCGATCGAGAAAAACATAAATGAAATACTGTTTTCCATTTCAAAGATATAACGAAGAGGCGATTTTGATCAAGGTAACCAAACGCATTCTGAAGGCGAGCAAAAAGTTGTAGATATAATATACATTTTTGATGCAAAACACACATATTATAAATCATACAGGTACAGCATGAAATCATGTCACCATAGCAATAGTTTAACACGAACAGTGCGTTTGAAATTGAAAGACCACTTCACTAACAGTACTGTTTTGTTGTAAACAGAATGTCACACCATCTTAAATTATAGTTGTATACATTGTTACACGCATAGAAGTTGTTATTAGGGATTCATAGATGTTTGTGCACCAGCAGTCCATGCGCAAGACCCAGAAAAACGAGGACATGTAATCTGAACATCGTTACAAGACCAAACAATCTACTTCTCTTACATGCCACGTGTTAGTTGAGTCGTTGAAAGCTGATGTTGGATACACAGCATTTACCCTAGTGTACACTGTTAATCACTGGACTGTCCGCTCAGCCACTCTTATCATTGTTTCCAGAGTTTGAATCATGGTCACATTCTTATGTTTTCCTTTGATTTCCAATTCTCAAGTACTTTACCACCATGATTGGTAAAATTAGCCCATCAATTTTCTTGTAGCGTCGATAATCCACTTTTTAATGAGGGCGGGTTGTGAAATTTCATTTTCCATTCTTGGATGACAGTTTCTCTGTTAAATATGTGCTCATGCGCTTTCAGATTGCCAGGGGGACCAAATATATGTTTTTCTAGATGAGCTCCGAACACGATCGCAACCATTCTCGTCTTTATATGTGAATTTTGTACATCGACACCGCAGGTATGAATTAATGCCGTTCCCGGACAATACCAAAACGATACGCAAACAAGGTTTAACTTTTTATTTGAGACCCTCAAATTTAAGGGGCGGCGGAAAAAGAGGAACGGGCGGGGATGAAAATCTAGCAATTAACTTATAGTCGCTCTACTTATAATTTTGCTTAAGTGAAAATCTGCAGTTTACTCACTGTGTTACTGACAGCCGAAAGTGCTGTACATCATACTTGAGCAGAACGTTATTGGGCTAATGCTCCAATTATAAAAACACGGCCATCTTAGGCAAGCTCAGAAGAACGATAATATCTTTGGATAAAACAAAAGCCGGGTGTATTCTGATTTATTTTTACTCGTGAAAAAATGACGACCACTTTTGCTGTCGGAGATTACATTGTTTTCATAGGAACTATAATAGCTTCCTTTGGAATTGGTGTATTTTTCGGATTCTGGGAAAAAAGGAAAAATCATGACACTACAGAGGACTATTTTCTTGCTGGACGTAAGTCGAAAACTATACCAGTGACATTATCATTTGTGGTGACCTTTCAGTCATCCATTATGGTACTGGCCTTTCCGGCAGAAGGCTATGTTTACGGAATGATGTACCTATTCATGGCGATAAGCGGAGGAATAGCGTACATATTCTCCGCTTTTTTTGTTGTGCCAGTTTTCCATCCCCTAAAGCTGACGAGTATTTACGAATATCTAAACCTTCGATACGGCGACAACATTCTTCGCAATGTCACAATGATCATAGGCGTGATCTACTACCTTTTCTACATGGGAACGGTTACGTATGGAACAAGCGTTGCCCTGGAAGTTGTCATGGGTATTCCATATTGGGCCACAATCATTGGCTATATCACGTTAACCGCCATATACACATCCATTGGCGGAATCCGAGCTGTGATTTGGACGGACTGTTTCCAATTCGTAATTATGGTGATAGGTTTTGTAGCTATCATCGTAAAAGGAACCATTGACGCCGGCGGCCCGGGAGTTGTGGTTTCAACTGACCGCTTCAGTTTTAAAGAATTCAGCGCAGATCCAAGGATACGATACACGTTTTGGAACCTCTCATTCGGAAGTATCATATTCTGGCTTTATTACAGCTACAGTCAAGCAGCTATGCAGAGAGTGTTTTCAACACCAAACGTCCGGGCTGCAAGGAATCTCTACCTCATATGTTGCCCAATTTACAACATTGTCCTTATAATGTCGGTCTTGGAAGGCGGGGTTATATATGCATACTACTATTCCAAAGGATGTGATATCAACGGTGGTGGAATCGTTGACAATGTAAACGCTATTATACCTTTCACTATCATGGAATTGTTTAATAACCACCCTGGCCTTCCGGGCCTCTTCATAGCAGCACTTTCCAGCGCAGCATTCAGTACGTTATCTTCGTGTCTCAGCAGTCTTGCCGCTATTGCATACGAGGATGTCATCAAAGTCAGGCATCCGAACCTTACACCAGCATTCGGTACGAAAATATCTAAAATAATGACACTTGTGTTTGGAGCAGTGGCCATGGGCATTGCTTTCATCATTTCTGTTTTGCCTGGTTCCATTCAAGCGATTTCCCAGAGTATATTTGCCTGCATGGACGGTCCTATGTGCATGATCTTTATACTGTCTCCGATGTTCAAGAGATCTACAACAAAAGGCTTACTAACTGGCGCTATAGTGGGAATGGTAGTAGTTATGTGGTTGAACATGGGAAAACTCTTCTTTAGTGTTGAGGATGACCAAAGTCTTCCCTATGGACCTACACACAACTGTGACATTTACAGGGACGGAAATGTCACAACGACAATGGCTTACAAATATTTGAACATTTCAAACTCAGAAACAACTTCTTTGATTATAAATACGACGCTCACAGTTGACCAAAGTGGCCCACAAATGAAAACATTTTTCCAACACATTTACAGCATTTCGTATGTATGGTTTTCTATGATTGGGTTCATTTTGTCTATGGCTGTTGGAATAGTGGCTTCCTTACTCACCGCACCACCTACAAATGTGAACCCTATGACTCTATTCAGTTGGGACAAGCATATCAAAAGGGAACTTTGTGGTCAAGGTTGCGATGGTGACGACAAAACACCACCAACTATTGTTGATGAAGAGATGAAGTTTCTTCACAAGAATGACGGTACAAAGGACGTTTTCAGTATGAACGACGATATATAGGATGCAGATGATTGAATAGTTACATGTAGATGGGAAAATTCTCAACTATGCAAGTGTTCGAGTTGCCACTAAAAGAATGGATTGACTAGTTTGCCGATAAATATACTGACTGGTTTGGCATAGTATTGACCTCGTCCATTGTTTTATTGACTTCAAATGCGTGTACTTAACTGAACAAATGCACACGCTGTGTTTATGTTGTTCTATGGAACTGTGATTGTTCAACCAATTTGTAACTGTATGATTTGAAGATTGGGTGAATATATATATATACCAAAAAGCAACAATCACATGTGAATTCTCTTTTTTAATAAGCTAACTTTACTATATACTATATAAATATGATTCTTGAACCGGCACTTTACTAGTGTGTGATTGTGTGTGTATGTGGGTGTGTGCGTGTATGTGTGTATGAGAGTGTTTGTGTGCGTGTGTACATGTGTGCGTGCGTGCGTGCGTGCGTGCGTGCGTGCGTGCGTGTGTGTGTGTGGTAATTGATACAAGACTTTTCGATGCATATCACTGCTCATTTGCATGCTTCGTTATTACATCCAATGGTCTTGTTTACACCATTCTGGCATCCAACTATTCAGTTGTAATGAACTGATTTCAGGACAGATCTACATGTTATTTTGGTGCAACCTAATGCAATATAATTATGTAGGCACATGTTAAGCGTTGTGCAAATTGAAAACACTTGCTTACAATTAGGCAACACTTAATGGATTATATTTTGAGAGTGATTTAGTTGGTAGATTTTGGGTCCACTAACAAAATATCACAATTGATAAAAATTCAAATCTAGCAAAAAGAAATATACTTAGGCATACTTATTTTCGGATATTTATTAGAATATATCTTTAACATCTACAATGTCAGCAGGCTTTCTAATATATCGTTCATGTTAGTATAATATTTGTGTGTAGGAGTCGGTTTGCGAAACAAATCCTGACAATAAACATATATTCAGTTCGGTATAGTTTTAAATGTTACGACGAAAAATTTCCATCAACAAAATAGTGCATGTAGAAGTGTTCATACTGTGAAACCAGACACTATCTTAGGATAAATGGATCTAACCGAATTTTCGGGACCGGTATAATCCTGTTGAAAATTGAAACGGTAATAATATAAATGTCAGGAAAATAATAATGGAACTACAAACCGTAACAAGGCAAGTAATTCTCCAGACGTGTTCGCGACGTTTAATGAATACGACTTAACTTGTAGTTGAACTCACTAAATACCGCTGTTGAGTTATACTATCATCAGATTTTGATTAATTGCTATTTCAGCCGTGTTTTAATTTATCATAGAAGGCTGGTAAAAGAATTAGGGTATTATTTTCGTTTTGTTTTTCAAATAGTGTAATATAATTTAAGCTTATGCCAAAATATTATGAAATGCAAATATGACAAAATGTAATGGTACGTTTGTTGAACTTGATTAAACTTTTAAATCTATCAATTTAATCTCAACTCATCTGAAAATGTACATGAGATACATTTACATGGTAATGGTATATGCTAATAATAAATAAATTTAAAAATGAGATTAAAGTATGCATAAATTTACATGTTGCTGAGATCGGGTGATATATATATATATATATAAATGCATTAGGACATAACAAATTATTTAATGTTTAGCGTACGTAAAAGACGAAAACCTATGTACCTTTCATGATAACATCCGGGAAAATGGTACCTAAATGAGTAATATCCTATGTAGTAAGTAGAGACGCCAAGGACTCCTGGACAATTCTTAATTGTTAGATAAATTTCTACTGCAAAATGAGTCAAATGTTTTTCTATTTAAGTGTGTTAAAGAACAGAATGCATTTTCTTACCTCAAATTCCAAGAATGCTGGAACAGAAAATTAATATGTTGTTTGTACGTGTGTTTTGTAGTCGGAAATGTAGTAAAAGGCAATTGAAAATATTCGGCAAGATCGTTGATCATATAAACAGTCTTACGCTTTTATACCTGATCTCCAAATGTTCTCAAATTTTCCAAGGGGAAGGCTAGTGATGGGCACTTAGGTATAATAACATTTCTTGTCATGATACTGCTGATATATCATCGTGCTGGAATGTTTTATGATGTTTCAAGATTATAGTCTTAGCATTGAAAAAAGAACATTTCTAGAAATAACGAAGACTGAAATGTTCATTTGGTTTAAAAAGAAGTATAAATCTCAAGATATTAAAGCAATTTTGTTATCATACAAAAGTAACAACAAAGCATACTACAAGATTAATTAAGTAAAAGGTTGTTATCATTTATAAGCCGTAAATATAATATAAACATTACATGTTATAAACATTTTTACAACTTTTTTATTTTTTGTCTTGGGAAGAGCAATCATTTGCGTAAATATCTTTAAACCAATGATAGAAGATTGCTGACAAAAATCATATCGTAGATTTTCATATTTCCATTCGAAAATTATTGTTTTATGGCCCAAACCATTGAAGAAACATGCATAAAACATAATTTTTTTAACTTAATTACAAATATCTGTAAAAGTAAGTCAAAGTATTAATACGTTATGCAAATACACTGCTTGAAAACATGTGAACTGTTCATTCAGTATTCAGTTGATATCAGAAACTGCAATGTCAATTTTCAAAAATAAATTATCATGCTAACATTATTCATACATTTCAGTGTTATTACTATTTGTCACTCACATCTACTCTGAACACTAACCTGGTATTGATTTTGCACGAATAATACACACCCATTTTTGGTAAGCATACTTCGAAATGATCAGACTAAATAAGTTTTGATGATTCCTACAACATTATTCCTACTAAGACTGTGTTAAGTAATTCTATAGCATCCGCGTTTTGTCTCTAAATCTCTTCAATTGATCGTTGCTTTCTTGTGAAAGTTTTCTGAAAACAAATATCAGTTTAGATTATATGCAACGCAATAGATTATAAAATTATACACTGTGTTTAAACAATACATTTGCAATGACGTAAAAAGAACAAGCTAATAGCGGATAAAAAATGAACAAAAAACTTCGCATAGTTCATGCAAAATAGGGATATATTTTGTATTATTATATATTATAGTTTGTATTTTGTATATGATTCAATAAACATCAATTTTACTTCAGTGTCGATGTAGTCTTTGATTTCAAACTTTTCAACCATTTTATGGCGTTTTTTCCTGTGTTCTGGTTTTAAGCTACGTTTAAAGGGACTGTTTACCCGATTTGCACGATTATATTATTTATATTATTTAATAAAATCGTTTACTATTTGATATCATAATTGTAAAAAAAAAAAATATACTAAAATGTAATAAAAAATTCGAGTCGGAGACCGGGTTCGCCAAAATTACAGTTCAATGTTGTATCCACTGTGCTACGAAGGCTTACTATTAACGGTTTGAATATTTCAGCTATATACCTAACTTGGTTATATCACGTGATAACATCGACCAGCCAATCACGCATAAGGAATAGATTATACTAGGTAGACATACTTAGTAATCTTTTTTAATGGAAAAATACCAAAACAACTGCGAAAATAAATTAATTGTAAACTACGTGGTACTTCAGTCAGTAAGTTTCAATGAATTGTACACATCGATACCAAGTTTATGTCAGTTTTCGACAATTTTCTTTTTTCGCTATTTCATCATACGGAGTACAGCCCCTGTAAGTTTTACGATCAATTCTGCTTTATCAGTTACAATAGCTTCTTTTAATATCTTTTGTATTTAAGTCAGCAAGAAAATCATACTCAATAGCGCCATTTGTTAACCTTTTCAGACAACCTTTTTTCTAGAACCTTTCGCAATGGTGCATCGTTTTAATTGCAAAAAGTTTAATTGCAAAAAGTTTATAAATTCCGAAAACAAATATTTTTCGTTTCCATTTTCATCTTTGTAAAAGCAAAGAATGTTTGTATGTATGCATGTATTACATCGTCTCATAACCTTTTACAATACCATGTTTAATAGTCTTACTTGTACTTATACATCGTCCACAACACATAAACCATGTTGTTGTCAGATGCTGGCGACAGTTCGCCTATCTTCAGTTAACTATTAGGTTTAGGCGATGAAGGCGTGTTTTAACCCAAAGCCGTAGAAAGCAACATAAAAACAGACGTATAAGAATAATAAAGATTTGATAAAAAACGTCCTGGTGTCATTAATCATTGTTTTCTTACTTGTCGGACTATATCCTATGTCTTTAATTGTAACTATATATTCGGTCAAACACGAAACAGAGAAAACAACATACTCTTATATGATAAATGTGTTTTTGGGAGACTGTGAATGACGAGGGGGCGGGGGGGGGGGGGGGTCCGAAGGATGGAAAGGGGTGGGAAGGTAAAACCTACAGAGAGCAAACATTTGTCATAAAACATAGGTTCTTAAGCGGTACAACACAAGTACCGCACACAGATTTAATGGATCTCACACACTTTGTTAAACAATGACATATTATTTAATATATTTAAACGGAAATTAATAAGAAACACATAGACGAATAAATTTCAAGGACCTTTTTCGGATTCAAAAGTAGAAGAAGAAAATATAGAGTATTGTCAACTTTTTAGCATTACAAAAGTACGGTCTTAAAGTGTCGACATTTATTTTTTGGTGAATGTCTAATGTAGCTGCCTCACAGCATATCGTCATCGTTATAAGCGTAATCATCATTGTAAGGTGTGCATTTAGTTTATTTATTGAGGAAAACAGACTTCTGCTGCCGCTGCAGTTGCCGCTGCTGCTGATGATGATAATGAAGATTATGATCATGATCTTCAAAAACGGCCTAAGTATTATCGGGCATAGGTCACACTTACAAGGTTTACCAGATAACACGTGTTTAACATGATGCTATCAGATCAAATGTTGATCATCCAGCCCCTAAGGTTATAAATGTGGCCTTCATGCGTTTAAAATGGGCTAGAACATGGCGCATCAGGCTGTAAGCCGAAATCAGGTTGGTTTGTAAATTTCTTTATACTCGCTATCAGACACCAATTTAGTGAGTGCTAGTCATAGCAATATTTTGGAGCTTAGTGCACAGACAGAATATAACCCAGGTTAAATAATCATATTTCTTTAACATGCGTCACTGTAACGCTTGCTCGCACGAGACCTCCATTTAACGTCTGCCGGAAGACGATAAGTTATATTAGTGGGGCGGCGGGGAATCGAACTTGCGACCTTTGGATTGTCAGATCAAGTCTTGTCATGACATGTTAGCGCGAATTAATAGTCCACCATATTCAATTACGTTCATAAGATTGCAATGTTAATGGGAATGTGACAGCACGTCGGTGAATATTTATTAAATATTGGCGAGAAATCGAGGGGAATTGGTATGCATTAAATTAATAATTGTGTTATGAATAGAGCTAGTATAAAAAAATAATCAATTTGGAGCCACTCAAGGCAATCTAATACATTCCATTTAAATTTCCTGTGAAAAAAACCCAGTAAAGTCAGGCATGTGGCGTCTGCAGCCTTTCAACGCTTTCGAATGCTTCCATTGAATCATTATAAGTGAATAATAAGCAATCCATATAAGTAATAGTTAGTGAGCGTGGCACTAAATAAACCTTTAGCTGTTCTTTTTGATGAGCGATCGTGTATATTTAGATGATTTTAATTTATTTTTGATTGAGAATTTTATAAGCAATTAACATAGATATATTTTAACAGAAATTACCGTATGGACACTGTAATACTTACAGAAAACTTTGCTTTTAACTTTAATGTAATTGCTAGGTGAAACTTTTATTTAATGTACTATAAGTATTTGCATCTAAATATTTACTTTAATCAAAACATTACATTCGAAGCATTTATATACCATAATAAACAGTACAAACGTTAGTTTGCTGATAACGTTAAGTAAATAGCTAAGCGAAAACTCTTCGTCAGAATCTAGGCTTTTTCTCTCACAAGACTGTTCAGCGGAAATTCGCGTCGTTTTATAAAAAGTACCTATATGTCCGGTTGTGGATGCAATTACATAGATCATACAACATACAATACGCATTGATAGTATGCAACTTTGAATTTTATTATTTAAATTCAAACATGTTCACTTTACCTTAACACCTTGACCACCTAAAAGCATGGCCTCACGAAAAACAGCGTAGAGAGATAATAGAAATATATGACTGTATCTTTTAAGTTCTGAAATAACGACAGAACATGTTTTTTAAAGCAGATCTTCACTCTTATATTTTCGGTATTATATACATAAACCTATCGTAGGAAATGGTATTTCGGCCCGGTACTGCACCGCTTACCGACTCCGCAACGTTTACCGTCAACACTAGCGGAACCTAGGAAGGGAGGCGAACCCGGCTCGCACCCCCTTAAATGGTCCAAGATTACTTATTATTTCAATATAGGTGAAAACAGTAATAAAATCCGACACGGCACATCAGTTTTACAATTTGACTTGTCCACCCTAAGAAATCCTACTCAAAATATAATTGCCAGTCTAATTTAGAGAAAGTTACCTTTGTTGTGACGATAACTTTACGTTGAAAGGGGTGTAAATTATGATCAGACAACCGCACATGAGAGCACAGTAGTCTTTCTTGATGTTGTAGTAACGCTCACAGTCCCCGCACCCGACGGTTCCGCCCTGGCTCGAGCACATTGATTTGTCACTTTCGCCGTCACCGTTACCATGAAACGTCGCTGAAAACTCTAATACTGCTACTGCTACTGCTATTACTGTTACTACTGTTACTACTTCTACTGCTACTACTGCTGCTACTGCTGCTACTGCTGCTACTGCTGATACAACTACTATATCTAAAACTACTTCTACTACTACTACTACTACTACTACTACTACTACTACTACTACTACTACTACTACTACTACTACTACTACTACTACTACTACTACTACTACTACTACTACGGCGACGACTACTACTACTACTACTACTACTACTACTACTACTACTACTACTACTACTACTTTTACTACTACTACTACTACTACTACTACTACTACTACTACTACTACTACTACTACTACCTCTACAACTACTACCACTACCACCACCACCACCACCACCAACAACAACAACTACTAACTTGTAGAGTTTGGTTTGTTCGGTTAGTGGTAACCAAGCCGGACAAGTGGGTTTACTCCGGTTTCCCTCTCAACACAAGACCACACTCTCGCGCTACTACTACTACTACTACTACTACTACTACTACTACTACTACTACTACTACTACTTCTACTGCTACTGCTATTGCTACTGCTACTACTACTACTACTACTACTACTACTACTACTACTACTTTTACTACTACTACTACTTCTACTACTACTACTACTACTACTACTACTACTACTACTACTACTACTACTACTACTTCTACTACTACTACTACTACTACTACTACTACTACTACTACTACTACTACTACTACTACAACTACAACTACTACTACTACTACTTCAACTACTACTACTACTTCTACTACTACTACTACTACTACTACTACTACTACTACTACTACTACTACTTCTACTACTACTACTACTACTACTACTACTACTACTACTACTACTTTTACTACTACTACTACTTCTACTACTACTACTACTGCTACTACTACTACTACTACTACTACTACTACTACTACTACTACTACTACTTCTCTCCTACTAACTTGTAGAGTTTGGTTAGTTCGGTTAGTGGTCACCAAGCCGGACAAGTGGGTTTACTCCGGTTTCCCTCTCAACACAAGACCACACTCTCGCGCAATATCGTGCCAACGAGAGTGACTTAGTATAAGCTATCATAGCTTCCCCAAAATCGTTGTAAAATATAATTATAATGTTTAAAGTAAAATGTAACGTATTATGTTGACCTCAATTATTAGTCGGGGATTGGTATATGAATGTTTTGTTCGCTGGTCCTGAATATATAGTATAAGAGTTATAGTTTCCATGTTGTTACGGTCTGTTGTTTTGGATAATTAAACATTGACTCTTGACATCTTCATTGAACCATAATAATTATTTTCAATTATTTAGATTTGTTGGTATTTGTTGTTGCTCAGGCGTATATATATTACTGATTACATATTCAGCTCTTGGGACAAGGCAGTCAGCGAGAAAGTTTTCATGTTGGTACGGTCATTGGTTTTGGATAAATAAACATTGATTCTTGAACCATAATATTTATTTTCAATTATTTAGTTTTGTTAGTATTTATTGTTGCTCAGGTGTATATTCTATTTGATTTTATATTCAACTCTTGGGACAAGACAGCCCACGAGAAAGTTTTCATGTTGATACGGTCTGTGGTTTATAGGTTGATTTAAGGTCGCGTGGCCGAGATGGCTAGAGTAGCTTAAAACGGTTAGTAAGGATGCTTATAATTAAGTGACTGTAGGCGTTATTACATTATATTTAAATGAGTATCATCTATACTTTTCAATATACATTAACAAAAGAGCTCTTTTTAAATGTTCGATGAATTAAAAAAATGGTGGGAACTTTAAAGTTACTCTATGGCGTGAATATATTTATTCTGTCGCGAACACTCACTTTAGCTAAGGCTTGATCGCAGGCATTGAGGGTTATGTCCTTGTCTCTAGACGGTATTTATTGCATTAACTAACCAAAATAGCCGCGCTTTAAAGCTATTAATCGGTATGTCACATATTTTCGCGACTTCCTTAATTAATAATTAACAATGATCAAGCCCAGTATTTTAATGTTATAATATGAAAGTTGACACATGTCTTAATACAACAGCTGTGCGTTTTTCTTCACTTTTTTCTTTTGTTTGCAGTCAAACTGAAAGTCATACAACTGTATTTAAATCATCCAAATATATAATAGAATATCTTTAACACAAAAGATTCATTACATATAGTGATCAGTTTAATATAGATGACAATTCATCCTCATATTCTTGCGGAATACCGTTAGGGCCATCGCCTATGAATGTGTTGATCTGAAACGCGATACTCGATAGCACGATGATGAAAACGCGAAATCACGAAACTACGATGGTGAAAACGCGACAGTACGATGATGAAAACGCGACAGTATGATAACGAAAACGCGATAATACGACAGTACGATGATAATAATGCGATAAACTTTGATAATGATGATGGTGATTATGATGATAATGTGACCTCAGAGGTATTGCATTTGGAAAACTGTTCGAAGATACTGTTTTGACTAATTGGTTTAATTGTATAACGAAAATTCATATTTAATTTTTATTGTGTCAATCGTTGTTTAAACTTTTAGTGAACAGTATTTGAGTTCAATTCAAAATGAGTGATAAAAGCTTCAGTCGAAGACATGATTCAATGACTTAATACAAGCACCCCTAAACCGACATTTTCTATGCGCATGCGCACCGGAAGGCGATAGTACGATGATGAAAACACGAAAGTACGATGATCAAAACGCGACAGTACGATGATCAAAACACGAAAGTACGATAATGAAAACGCAATAGTACGATGATGAAAACGCGTTAGTACGATGATTTAAACGCGAAATCACGATATTACGATGGTGAAAACGCGAAAGTTTATCGCATGCTTAATTTACGTTATAAATGCATTTATATCCTATGGGGGTATTCGTCAAATAAACTTATGTTCCGTTCTGTCCTGATAAAATACCTTGCAAATGACTGGCATTGAAGTAAAAATGACCCAAAGTAGTGCAGCTGAAAATAATTTATGTGGAGATTAACAAATTCAATAACTTTCACACTTTTGATCAGGTCATTCCATTGTCACCTTTTGGAAGACTCAGTCAGCTATGGTATGTTTGTATTCTATTATAATCATTATTCCACTCTGTATATTCACATGGAAATTGTATAATAAAACATCAAGGTACATGTTCTGATTGTTTAATTGTATATATGTTATGTTTACATGTATATTTCTGCCTTATGGTACTGAAGTTAATGATGCTAAATATTACCCTTTTTTCTATTTTTAGCAGAAAAAAAATACAATATGTCAGACAGTCATCACATTTGACTGATAAACCTTTAACTACTTACTAAATAATGCATTTATGAAAAATATTAATTACTGATAACAAGATTGTAACCGTGTATTTAATAGCAGAAAGCGCAAAAATATTAAATGATTGGTGAATGCTAAAAGATTTACTGCGGTCTACTATAGTATTATAAGGTAAAAATATCATGTTTTATGATCATTTCATTCAAATTAATATCGATATCCTCCATAAGAACCATTGTTTTCGACATTTAGTCATCCTTTTTGGAATATCTTTCAATTGTTATAAAGCTTATTTGGGAGTAATAGTGCATCTTTTAATGCTTGTACACATCCCAAAGTAAAAAAAAAAATCATAATTGAAAAAATAAAGCTGGTTTTATACCCACATGTTAGACATGAACATATGTTTTCTAGCAGCATGGGTACCAAGATTCTTATGAATGTCTAGACCTTTGTTTCAGTGTGTTCAGTGATTATCTCATTAGCTTGATTTTCTTCAATAAGAGACCAACTTAATAAGGAGAATAACTTTAAGCTAGAGATAGAGATATGGGCTTTGTTATAATAAATGGATCTGCTATACTAAGTTAAATTTTTAAGAACTTCAGCAATATGACTTTTGGTAAGGGAATAAGGTTGATATTTAGCAAGAACTAAAACAAAAGGTACATAAAATAAGATGTAATTGCAGTGTGAACAAGCAAACAAATTGATAGCAATGAGTTCAAGTGATTTACAGTTCACAAACATGTACATGTTTGTTATGAAAAGTTATCAAAGCGATGGACAATATGATTATGAATACGATAAAACGTGTTAAAAAGCACCATTAAGAATATCGATTTCGTGATACAAATACATACAGATATATGCCCAATCCATGATAATAGAGTTTTACTTTGAAAACAGAACATTTAAATTCAGTACTATAGTAACCGCTGATAAAGATTTCAGTTAAAAAACAGCAGTAGATTACGATTTCTGTCAACTTTTTACAGCACGCACGGACCAAATATTCTTAAACAGAAACACCAAAATGCTTCTCTTTATAATCAGCTATTGACTTTTATTATGAATTTAAATAATTCATTTGCTTAAATAGCTGAATTCAACACGTGCCCTTTCCTATAAACATGCATCTGTCATGTTTTTCAACTAAATGCAAATAAAACACCCGATTACATGTGTTATTTATTCCGTAGGTATCTAACTTTAGCCTCAAATATTTTTTATATATATTTGGTGCAAGCTAGAAGTGATGTCCAATAAGGGAGAGATTTTCGAACTATTTCAAAAATAATATAAGTCATATATATTATATGCATTGTATTTTTCTAGATTTACCGAGAACCATTTTTAACACGAAAGTTATACATCGACAACGTAAGTATAAATAAAAGCCGTTCCCGGACCGAATCGCAAAAACAGACTATTGTTCAACCTTTGTATTTGAATAAATACCATGCAAGTGGCCGCGGAAAAAAGAATGGGAAATCGGGGATGAAAATCTAGCAATTAATCTATAGTCGCTCCACTGTGAAACTCTCTAGTTCACTCACTGTGTCAAAGACAGCTGCGAGCGTTAAATATCATACAAGAAGAACGTTATTGGGTTTTTACTCCAATCGTAACTACTGAGCCATCTCAAACAAGTTCGACAGAAGGATTATTTCTTTCGTTCAAACAATAAGCCGGGTGAGTTCTTGTTGGCTTCTACTCGTGTGAAAATGACGACCACTTTTGCTGTCGGAGATTACATTGTTTTCATAGGAACTGTAATAATTTCTTTTGGAATTGGTGTATTTTTTTGGTTCAGAGAAAATAAAAAAAAGCATGACACTACAGAGGACTATTTTCTTGCCGGACGTAAGTCGAAAACTTTACCAGTGACATTATCTTTTGTGGTGACCTTTCAGTCATCCATTATGGTACTGGCCTTACCGGCAGAAGGCTATGTTTACGGAATGAAATACCTGTTTCTTGCTATTAGCGGGGGTATAGCGTTCATATTTACCGCTTTTTTTGTTGTACCAGTTTTCCATCCACTGAAACTGACGAGTATTTACGAGTATTTCAATATTCGATACGGCGACAACATTCTGCGCTATGTCACCATGAGCATAGGCGTGATCTACTATCTTTTCTACATGGGAACGGTTACTTATGGAACAAGCGTTGCCCTGGAAGTTGTCATGGGTATTCCATATTGGGCCACAATAATTGGCTACATCACGTTAACCGCCATATACACATCAATTGGCGGAATCCGAGCTGTAATTTGGACGGACTGTTTCCAATTCGTAATTATGGTGATAGGTTTTATAGCTATCATCGTTAAAGGAACTATTGACGCTGGCGGCCCGGGAGTTGTAGTTTCAACTGACCGCTTCAGTTTCAACGAATTCAGCGCAGATCCAAGGATACGATACACGTTTTGGAACCTCTCATTCGGCAGTATTATATATTGGCTTTATTACAGCTATAGTCAAGCAGCTATGCAGAGAGTGTTTTCAACTCCAAACGTCCGGGCTGCAAGAAATCTCTACCTAATAAGTTGCCCAATTTACAACATTGTCCTGATTATGGCTGTCTTGGAAGGCGGGGTTATATATGCATACTATCATACCAAAGGTTGTGATATCAACGGTGGTGGAATCGTTGACAATGTAAATGCTATTGTTCCCTTCACCATCATGGAATTGTTTAAAAACCACTCTGGCCTTCCGGGTCTCTTCATAGCAGCACTTTCCAGCGCAGCATTCAGTACGTTATCTTC
The DNA here is from genome assembly GCF_026914265.1 of Mya arenaria. Lineage (NCBI taxonomy): Eukaryota > Metazoa > Mollusca > Bivalvia > Myida > Myidae > Mya > Mya arenaria. The sequence continues at coordinate 59,260,672 of NC_069130.1, read as the reverse complement.
ATGTCTCAGCAGTCTTGCCGCTATTGCGTACGAGGATGTCATCATAGTCAGGTACCCGAACATTACACCAGCATTCGGTACGAAAATCTCTAAAATACTGTCACTTGTGTTTGGAGCAGTGGCCATGGGCATTTCTTTCATCATTTCTGTAATGCCTGGTTCCATTCAAGCAATTTCCCAGAGTATCTTTGCCTGTATGGACGGTCCTATGTGCATGATCTTTATACTGTCTCCGATGTTCAAGAGATCGACAACAAAAGGCCTACTAGCTGGTGCGATTGTTGGAATGGTCGTAGTTATGTGGTTGAACATGGGAAAACTCTTCTTTAGTGTTGAGGATGACCAAAGTCTGCCGTATGGACCTACACATAACTGTGATATTTACAGGAACGAAAATGACACAGCGACAATGGCTTACAAATATTTGAACTGTTCAAGTTCAGAAACGTCTTTGATTACAAATACGACGCAAACAGTTGACCATAGTTATCCACAAACTAAAACACTCATCCAACACATTTACAGCATTTCATATGTTTGGTTTTCTTTGATTGGGTTCATTTTTTCTATGGTTGTTGGGATAGTGGCGTCCTTACTCACGACACCACTAACAAATGTGAACCCTATGACTCTGTTCAGCTGGGACAAGCATATCAAAGGGGAACTTTGTGGAGGAGGTTGCGATGGTGACGACAAAACACCACCAACTAGTGTAGATGAAGAAATGAAGTTCCTTAGCAAGAATGAAGGTATGAAGGTCGTTTTCAGTATGAACGATGATATATAGAATGCAAATGACTGAATAAGCTGTTAATTTCAGGTGGGAAAATGCTCAACTATGAAAGTTGTTCATTTGTAGCTGAAACAATAGATTTACTAATGTTGATGAATATACAGATTGTTATAATATAGCGCATAAGAAATAGAAGACTGTAACAGGTCAACTGTGTAAAACGAACTGATCCCTAGTGTTGTATCAAGTGAACATGAGTGCAGTGTCAGTATCTACAAGATGTGTGTTAATTGTCTGTATATATATTTATATGCAATTGTTATTTGTTTTTCTGTACACGTAAAATGAACACAATATATTTCGATACATATCACAGATCATATGCATGCTTCGCTATTTTATCCAATGCTTTTGTTCATGAAATTCAGGCATGTAAATTTTTTCAAATAAAGTAGACTAATCTCAAGACAGTTATACAGGTTATATTGGTGTTATCTAATACAGCATAATGATGTATGTATTATACATTTTAGAGAAAATACATTGTTGAGTGTATTAGGCCAATTGTTTAGAAGATAAGATTGTATAAATGAACGTTTGACAATGTTGGCAGGAACTAATTACATATAATTATGTTAAAGTTCAAGCTGGTTTTCGCTTCAAAATGTGACATACTGATAATATATTTGTTTTACATAGTATGATTAATCAGGTTTTAAATATGAATGAACAAATGTTTTTCTTATGCCGTGTTTATTCTAGAGCCTTTGACTATTTGTTTAGGCCAAATATATGGTTTAAATTATATCAATTAGTCCTAAGAGGCACAAAAGGCATGTATATATCAGTGTTAAAACACAAGGTTAAACTTAATGATGAAACTGGTGAAATATTGAAAAGTGTTCTCGGTGCCCGGCAAGGGGAGTGTTTAAGCCGTTTTATATTTGCTATGTATCTTAATGACTTAGAAGACGAGTTGTTTCTGAATTGAGCCAAATGTATTGCTCTTTACATAATTAAACTCTTTTTATTGATGTATGCAGATGACCAGTATAGAAATGCAAACTTATTTTAACAAATTACTGTAGAAGATGGAAGCTTTCTATAAATAAAGATAAGACTAATATTGTTGTTTTCCGAAAAGGCGATAGATTAGCACAAAATATTCATTTACGTTATTGTGATACAGAAATTGAAATTTAACCAAAATATTTTTATTTGGGAATAGTATTTACATCTAGAGGCTCCTTTATTAAATGTCTGCAAATATTGTCAGGTCGAGCAAATAAGGATGTTTTTAACATGAAGAAATACCTTCAAAGGTTTGTTAACATATCGATTAAACAAGTTTTAGATTTATTTGATTAACTAGTTAAGCCTAATTTGTTTTATGGTTTTTTGGGGGGAGGGGGGTGGTGGGGTGGGGTGTCCGTGCAAACAATGTAAAAAGAATATGTACTTTTTTTTGTAAGAATTTTCTTGGTGTTAAAACTTTTAAACCAAACGATTTTATTGATGGAGACCTAGGCAGGATTGATTTCTATTCGATGAGATAAACAACTATATTGAAAAATTGGTTTAAGTTATTACACTAAGGTGAACGAAAATACATAAGTATTATATATTAAACAATGTTGATTTAAATTGAACATAACCATGGAAAAACAACTGGGCGGTTATGGTGAAAAACATGTTATGCACTTTCGGTTTTCAAGACGTTTGGATAGCACAAGGTGTTGCAACAAAATTATATTCCTAAGCGTATTTAAGCGTCGAGTTAAGGATTATTTTATTCGAAATCGGTATTGCAGATTAGAAAACTCAACTAGAGCAATAGTTTATTAAGTATTCGCAAATTTTGCAATCATATGCGTTTGGATAACACAGGGTCTTGGCAACAAAAACATATTCCTTAGCATATTAAGGCGTCGAGTTTGATCATGAGCCATTTACTCCTAATTGAATATGTATTTAGAAGCAGAATTAATACCTGTAATTTGCATACAACAGAGAAAGATTTCATAGCTGATGTACTTAGAAAAGTATATTGAATAATACAGATACAGTTGTTAACATTGTGATATTGTGATAACCAATTTATAAACATACATGTATATGTAAGCCATTGTATTATATTAATTTGACCAAAGGGTCATACTGGCCTATTTCAAATATATAGTGTGTTGCATATTGCTTTTAAATAAACTTCCTTCTTCTTCTTCTTTTTCTTCTTCTTCTTCTTCTTCCTCTTCTTCTTCTTCTTCTTCTTCTTCTTCTTCTTCTTCTTCTTCTTCTTCTTCTTCTTCTTCTTCTTCTTCTTCTTTTTTGTTTTGGTTTCAGTTTGGCTTAAAAGATAAGGTTTAAATTTGAAGCCTGACACTAAACATTTAATCAATTCGGTAAAGTTTTACGTATATTACGCAAAATAACCCATAAACAAAATAAAGTATTCATAAAAAAATATTTATTCTTTATTTCTTATGTTTAAGAATTTACATTTTAGAGTGAGAACAAAATAACCGTGTTGAGAAATAATACGGTTATAGTAGCAATGTAAGAGGGAAAGATCATGGGAAAAATGTATGCGATTGACATTTTCCATTGATTTGTAAAGAATCTAAATATTGTTACAAGGCATTCAATTCTCCAAACTTTATTTCCATTTGTAATTAACAGTCTGTGTCTGATGATGACTTTACCTGAATGTGAACTCACTCAATGCTCTACTGCCTAAACTTTATCAGACTATGAAATCTACCAAGCTCATCTCAACTCAAAATTTACAGAGGGTATACATTGCCATGGTAATAAACTATGGCAATAAATGGATAATTAAAACATATTAAATGAGATGAGCCTACGTGCATTAATATGATGTACATCAGATCGGATATGTGATAAAAAATATACAGTGAATGCATTAGGCCATAACAAATTATTTTTATTTTCAGCGTCAAACTTATGTACAAAAATAAACTATATAGCTACCTGAAAGAATTCCAAAGAAAAAATAACTTAATAAGTGATATACTATGTCGAATGTACAACAGAGCCACCTCTGTCCATTCTGGACCATTCTTAATTGTTAGAAAGATTTGCAAGGCAAAATGAAATTAAATCAAACTTTATCTAAGTGTGTTAATCATGATAATCACACGGAACGCATTATTATTTTGCATTTTTCTTTTGTGGTCGAAAATGTAGTAAAAGGAAGTTAAACATATCCGGCAAGAACGTTAATCATATCAAATGTGTTGGGGGGTTTTCGGTCGAAAGCTTAGAACCTGCCCGTCCGCAGACTCTAAACAGAACAAGCCCCTGGTTTGCCATTTTTGGAAGCAGAAAACAGGACCGATGAAAGCGCTTAAAACGTTGAATGGCTGTCGGCGGTCTGCTGCGTTACGTGAGTGTATTCATGAAATGCCGAATGGAATGGAGAGTGTGAACATGTTTGCATAAGTATGTTCAGCTAAGAGTCTTGAGCAAGATGCATACGCATATTAAAAAGCACACTGATATTAATATCTTCACTTTGTTCACAAGTGACATAGGTTGAGGGCGATACTTCGATATACTTGTGTGAAAAACTAAGCAAGCATGTATACATACAGGGAAGAAATAATGCACTATTTTTATGCATTTGGTTTGGCAGGCAAATAGTCGATTCGCGCTGGTTGTGTAGAGAAGATTTCTTTGGTCTGTTTTGAGATACTAAAATCCCTGAATGTTTTATCCACGGCAGAGCATTGTTTATGAAACCAAATTTTCAGCGGCGTGTATAACCACGTTTTTTTATATCTTAAATAGGCATGTACATAGATTACAGCTTAATTCATGTGACATATTATTTATCTTATGTCACGTTTACAAGTACAATAAAAATAACTGTATGAAAAACAAACATGTGACAATGACTTACAATTTGCTTTATGTCCGGATCGAAAACAAGTTTATCCGGACTGGAAACACATGATAGATAATGTTTCAGTGATATAAATATTGTATTTCTTTTTTTTAAAACAATTACTTATCGCTAAATGACAAACACAACATGCATTTGATTACGGCGAAATAGGTAAAATGTCATGTATAGATATAATTATTATATTAATGTTCTTATATTCTGGACCAAAATAATGTACATATCCGCTTAATGATAAACATGTGTACGCTATGATGTTTAACTTAGACAAGTATCACATATGTCTTCAAGGGCAAACAACGTCTAAAAATGGATAGAAAATGATGCCCCAGTCTGTAGGAAATATTAAGCTGTTTTAAAGCTGTATGCCTAAATCAGGTAAGTGTGTGAGCTAGCCTGGTTCTTCAACGTGGGCCAGTGTATAGCCTGTCACTTGGCACCCCCATGTATCATCCCGCCCGGAAGACGATTAGTATTATAGTGGTACGGCAGCGAATCGAACCTGTGATCGATAGAGTGCTTTACCAGTAGACCACGGATCAGCAACCCAAAATCAGGTATCGCCAGATCAACTTTTTATCTTGACATGTTAAAGGAATTATTGCGCCAGGGTTACAAAATGGAACGTATGGTGTTCAGCGGATTCAAATATTGCGAATTAATAGACTACGATATTTAATATATGATATGAACAACATTTATACCATTGACATAAACAAATAACTGTTACGTAGAAAAACATGAATGGTGTATGTAAAAATCACCTTTATAGAAAATTGAATGCTTTAATATGGTTTTGACAACTTTTGATAAAATTAAATAGAGGTCTTAATGATAACAAATTAATAAATTCGACAATACTGAGTGGATTGACAAACGACTACTACCTATAACATTTTGATGAAAGCACGGCACCGTACATTTCCGTATATCTTGAGTAGACGGGAATTTATGCTCTTCCCGTTCACGATGAATATACGGGCGTGTACTGTTCCCGTATATTGTGGATGCACTGAAATATATGTTCCCGTACACGCTGAGTGTACGGAAAAGTAACAATACCCGTATACCATTGATATACTCTTTTCATTACACCCATGTTGTAAAATAATTTTGAATTCTGTAATGAAGTGAGTTTATTTGATATTTCATTTGACAGCATATATGATGTGAACAACATGTATACCATTGACTTTTATACAATTTTCCGTGGTACGTAGAGAAACAGGAGTATGTTAGTAATAATCACGTTTTTAAAAATGTAAGGCTTTTTTGGTTTTAACAGCCTTAGATGAATTATCAGCGACATCTTAATGATAAAAATCAATACGATTCGACAATGCTCGGTTGGTTGATTTACGGCTAGGTATTGTATTCGGAACGCTGGGAAACCAAAACCTAGTACTTGAAAACATCACAGAGGGGGATGCGACTAATGACGTCACGTATCGAGCTAATGCTGTATCGCAGTCCGAACGCGCGGAAACCAAAATAAACAATACCAACAATCGGGGTTTTAAAAGGATGTTAACATAAAAAAAAAAATGAAAAAAATCACAGATTTTATTTTTGTTGATGCGGGGAAACAAGCCGGGTGAAGAAACTAAAGTAACCGGGTTATTTTACCGGCTTCCGGCCAAGTACTGTACTAAAAATATTTTGATGAATGTAGGGCACCGTACATCTCTTTATATCTTGAGTGGACGGACATGTACGATCTCCGTACATGTTGAATGTACGGGAATTTATGCTCTCCCGTACACTTTGACAGTACTGGATTATACCATTCCCGTACACGATGAATATATGGGCGTGTACAATTTAATTATAATTATTATTGATGTACGGAAATATACAAGTTTCCGTACACGCTGAGTGTACGGAAAAGTAGCAATTCCCGTACACTATGGATATACGGAAATGTCGAATCCAGGACCCGACCCTGATCACCGCACACCGCTAACCGGAACGGCACACTAGTTTTACAACTAGACTTGTCCACCCTAAGAAAGACTACTCCAAGTATAATGGCCAATCTTATTTAGAGAAAGTTATCTTTCTTGTGACGATAACATTTCGTTGAAAGGGATGTTAGTTACGATCACACAAGCCGCACATGACAGGACAGTAGTCTTTCTTGATGTTGTAGTAGCGCTCAGAGACCCAGCATCCGACGGTTCCGCCCTGGCTCGAGCACATTTAATAGTCACTTGCGCCGTTACCGTACCCTCAACACGTCGCTGCAAAACTGTAATACTACTTCTGCTTCTGCTACTACTACTGCTACTACTACTACTGCTACTACTACTACTACTACTACTACTACTACTACTACTGCTACTACTACTACTACTACTACTACTACTACTACTACTACTACTACTACTACTACTACTACTACTACTACTACTACTTATAATACTACTATTACTACTAGAACTACTACTAGAACTACTACTACTACTACTACTACTACTACTACTACTACTACTACTACTTCTACTACTACTTCTACTACTACTACTACTACTACTACTACTACTACTACTATTACTACTACTACTACTACTACTACTACTACTACTACTACTACTACTATAACGAAACCGGAAAATCTCTTTTGTAATGAGGTGTCTACATATCCATTTCCTACCACGTACGTTGTCATTATCTTGGTACTTATCTTGAGAAAAATATCTTTCCGTCAAGATTCAGTAAAACGAAGGTTCGAAATTCATGGTGATTTTTAGCCCACTGGGACCTGGATCTGAGCATGAACGTGCCCTTAACACTCCATCATTGAATTATTCCCATGTTGGTTCATTCATTTTCATGACTCATCCACTAGTTGAATTCTAACACATATTTCCAATTTTCTGACTCGGTGAGGATCAAAATGAGTTAAAGGAATGTGTTGATGGAGCTCGTCCTGGCTACCCTCGAGCGTTCAAGATTTCTTCTCGCTCAACAAACTCATTTAGAATTTATAAGGGTTTGAGACAAATGCCGTTCTCTTATTTGCCTTTTCTCAGCCACCCTGCATTAGTAAGTGTCTTAAACGTTGATCTTATTTGTTCTCTGAGCTGCACTTCAGCTTCCTTCTCTGCATCACTTGAGCACCTATACATCTTTAAGTTTGGTGGTAAGTTATTAAATGCCCATGAAATGTGTCCAAATGTTGGTAATAACGGTATAAGACATATGTTTTTGTATCTTGTCTCTTTTTTATCCTTTAATTATTTTATACAATTGTTTGTTAATAAAATATTTTTTATCAAATATATTTTATATTTTTAATTTTTCAAAACTAATGTTGGCTGTTCCATTTTGAGTATTAATTATTACAGTTTTGTTTTAGTATTCAATGTTAAAACTTTGCTAGTAAATCATAAAATGATACGAAAGATGTTGTTTTCTTACTGGTTTACTATTTTTCTAAGGTTAATGAACCTGCCACCCCTACTATTAAATGTAATATATAAATTATAGGTTCACCGAAAAGGGTGAAGACAGTGCTATACACTGGTGCACGTTAATGAACCAGGGTAGCTCTAACCAGGGTTACATTATGTCTGTGCACTATGCTTCAACAACCTTAAATGACTTACAGTCTTATCGGAGCACTCATCGAATGGGCAAGGCCCGAGCGCGAGTATAAAAATAAGCTTTCAGCCTTACACACACACCAGAACAGCAGTTCGTCTCTCAAAGCCGGTGAAAGAACATCATGTAAATAAGTAGGGAAACTTTGTTCCGTTTTTTACTGTTTAAAGTGGATCCTGAACTTTTGGAGACGATTAGAATAATTAACGAGGAGCATTGCGCTACTGATTCTAGTTTTCAGGTTCGAACATCCGTGGGTTTTCTAACTGGCCTCTTAATAAGCCTGGGTCATTCCGATACAGACGGAACAAATGTCTATGGTTTGATTCCCCGTACTTTAGCTATACATTTAGGACAGTGGGTTTCACTAATTAATTGAGAAATTGGTTTATAAAGGTTTTGTTTTCCTGTCCTGTTGAAGATCTAGTTTAAGCGTTGTAGTTTTCATGTTGGTTCGTTGTGTGGTTAATTAAACATTGAATCTTGGACTATAGTTCTTTTCAATTACTCAATTTTGTTAGTAATCGTTGCTAATCAGGTGTATATATTACTGGTTACATATTCATTCTTGGGACAAGGCAGTCTGTGCAAAGGTTTATAGGTTGATTAAAGGTAGCATGGCCGAGATAGCTAGGGAAAAACATTACACTAGCATATATTCAATTAAATATAATTTTATGAATCTATGCCTAAAGTCACTTAATTATAAACATCTTTGCAAACGCTTCTAAAGTATTTTACTCGTATTTTCAATATTTATTAGCATAAATGCTCTTTTTAAATGCTCGATGAATAAAATATGGCGGGAACTTTCAAATTATCTATGGCGTGAATAGTTTTCTTTTGTCTCGAACGTACACAGCGCTGACTTGAGCTATGGCTTGATCGCAGGTACTGAGAGTTAGGTCTCGGCTCTAGACGGTAATTATTGCATTAACTAAGAAAAATAGCCGCACTTTAAAGCTATTTATCGGTTTGTCACATATTTTCTCGACTTACTTGTTGAGTAATAAACATTGATCACGCCCTGTCGCGAATATATGTTTGTCAACCATATTTTAATGTAATAATATAAAAGTTGACACATATCTCAATATAGCAGTTGTGTGTTTTTCTTCACTTTTGTCTTATTTTGGTTGCAGTCAAACTGAAAGTCATACAACTGTATTTAAATTATCAAAATATATTATAGAATCTCTTAAACATTCCATTACATATAGCGATTAGTTTCTATGACAGCTATTCCTCATCTGTTATAATTTGCAAGATTACAATGTGCCCTTTTCTATTTTCATGCATTTGTCATGTTTTTTAATTAAAAGCAAAAATCAACCGATAATATGAGTTATTGGTTTCGTAGTGATCTAATCTGTTTAGTGTAAGCTATTAATTGTGTCCACTAAGGACGAGATTTTCAAACTGGGTTCAAAAAATAGTATTAGTCTATATACATAGTCTATATATATTAATGCATTGTATGTTTCTAGATTGACCGCGAACCCGATCGTAACAACAATCGTTTTTTAGTCGTAAAAGGTATACTTCGACAACGTAGATATATATAAATGCCGTTCCCGGACCGAATCGCAAGAACAGACCCTAGCTCAGCATTTGCATTTGAGAAAATAACATTTAAGGGGCGGGCGGGTAGTGATGACAATCTAGCAAATAATTTATAGTCTCCCTACTTATAATGTTGCTCCATTGAAACTCTCTAGTTCACTCATTGTGTCACAGCCGCGGGCGCGATATATCATACTTAATCAGAAAGTTATTCGGCTATTACTAAAATCGTAACTACTGGGTCTCTCAAACAAGCTCGATAGAAGGATTATTTCTTTGGATCAAACAATAAGCCGGGTGTGTTCTTGTTGGTTTCTACTCGTGTGAAAATGACGACCACTTTTGCTGTCGGAGATTACATTGTTTTCATAGGAACTGTAAAAACTTCCTTTGGAATTCGTGTTTTTTTCGGCTTCTGGGAAAATAGAAAAAAGCATGACACTACAGAGGACTATTTTCGAAAACTATAACAGTGACTTTATCATTTGTGTTGACCTTTCGGTCTTCCATTATGGTACTGACAAAACCGGCAGAAGGCTATGTTCACGGAATGATGTACCTGTTTATGGCGATAAGCGTGAGTATAGCGTACATATTCTCAGCTTTTTTTGTCGTGCCTTTTTTCCATCCACTCAAACTGACGAGTATTTACGAGTATCTTAACCTTCGATACGGCAATAACATTCTGCGCTATATCACCATGACCATATGCGTGATCTACTACCTTTTCTACATGGGAACGGTTACTTATGGAACAAGCGTTGCCCTGGAAGTTGTAATGGGTATTCCATATTGGATCACAATCATTGGCCATATCACGTTAACCGCCATATACACATCCATTGGCGGAATCCGAGCAGTGATTTGGACGGACTGTTTCCAATTCGTTATCATGGTGATAGGGTTTGTAGCTATCATCGTAAAAGGAACCATCGACGCCGGTGGCCCGGGTGTAGCGGTCTCAACGGACCGCTTCAGTTTCAACGAATTCAGCGCAGATCCAAGGATACGATACACGTTTTGGAACCTCTTATTCGGCAGTGTATGCAGAGAGTGCTTTCAACACCAAACGTCCGGGCTGCAAGAAATCTCTACCTCATATGTTGCCCACTTTATAACCTTATCCTGATTATGGCGGTCATGGAAGGCGGGATTATATATTCTTACTTCTATACTAAAGGATGCGATATTAACGGTGGTGGAATCGTTGACAATGTTAACGCTATTGTTCCTTTCACCATCATGGAATTGTTTAATAACCACCCTGGCCTTCCGGGCTTCTTTATAGCAGCACTTTCCAGCGCAGCATTCAGTACTTTATCTTCGTGTCTCAGCAGTCCTGCCGCCATTGCATACGAGGATGTCATCAAAGTCAGGTACCCGAACATTACACCAGCATTCGGCACGAAAATCTCTAAAATAATGTCACTTGTGTTTGGAGCAGTGGCTATGGGCATTTCCTTCATCATTTCTGTAATGCCTGGTTCCATTCAAGCGATTTCCCAGAGTATATTTGCCTGCATGGACGGTCCTATGTGCATGAACTTTATACTGTCTCCGATGTTCAAGAGATCTACAACAAAGGGCTTACTAACTGGCGCAATTGTTGGAATGGTATTAGTTATGTGGTTGAACATGGGAAAACTCTTCTTTAGTGATGAGGATGACCAAAGTCTTCCCTATGGACCTACACACAACTGTGACATTTACAGGGACGGAAATGTCACAACGACAATGGCTTACAAATATTTGAACATTTCAAACTCAGAAACAACATATTTAATTATAAATACGACGCACACAGTTGACTTAATTGATCCACAAACTAAAACATTCATTCAACACATTTACAGCATCTCGTATGTATGGTTTTCCATGATTGGGTTCATTTTGTCTATGGTTGTTGGAATATTGGTGTCCTTACTCACCGCACCACCTACAGATGTGGACCCTATGACTCTATTCAGTTGGGACAAGCATATCAAAGGGGAACTTTGTGGACAAGGTTGCGATGGTGACGACAAAGCACCACCAACTAGTGTTGATATATATAATGATATATATAATGCAAATTACTGAATTGACTGTTACATGGAGATGGGAAAATGATCAACTAGGTAAGTGGTTGATTTTCTGCTGAAAAAATCGATTTACTCGTGTGGTGATATATACATACTTTCTATAGTGATCGGTAAATTCAATTCTTCGAGCATAACGCTAAACTCATTTCTTTAATAATATTCGTCTTCTAATTCATTATTGTTACAAACAGTAAATGACGTTCAGCTCTATCTATCTTATATCTATAATTATGCAAGGTCACGTGTTCAAGATGGACGTATTTGTTTTCGTTCTGGACTTTAAATAAGAAATTTGGATATTTTAACTGTTTCTATTCAGGTTTTTTTCCTGGAATTAAATTGAGAATGTATGGACAAGTGTATTTTGTGAGCTATGGGGAGGTCTAATAGGAGTAAACGGAAGAAAGGAAGTAGTACGGATGATGAAAATTTGAATCTAAGCATATTGACCAAGATCGGAGGCCCGGCAGAAGAGAAAGGGGGTAACACTTCAGTAAGTGATATTTTAAACCAGACTAACTCTATCCTATATGAAGACACACCAGTTTTCAACGAACCTTCCACTTTAGCTGAGAATACTGGAAATATAAATATTACAATGGCCAACAACGTGGCACCTGATATTGCTAAAGCGGACATTTCAACAGTTCTTGGCGTTTTGGAAACCATCCAAGTACAAATGAAAAATATTGAGAAAAGGCTAGACAAACTTAACACACTAGAAACTAAAGTTGATAGTTTCGATAAAGATATGAAAATGCTCTGGACATTAGTACATGATTCTAACAAGCAGGTTGATCTGAAAGTCTCTAGATTAGAAGAGAAGGCCGAACAATCAAACTTCAATCATGCTGAATTAAAGTCAAGCTTTGACTCATTAGAACGTCAGAACGCCAAACTGCAGGATGACATTGTTTATATGAAATCCCAAAGTATGAGGAACAATATTATATTTGGTGGAATAGAAGAAGGGCCATATGAGAAACAAGGTGACACAGAGGTCAGGGTCAGAGACTTCCTGAAAGATAGGCTTAAGATCGCCCAGGAATTAGCCGCGTCTATGAAGATAGAGCGTGCACACCGTATTGGCGCGCCCTCACGCGACGGCAGTAATACTCGCACACGCAACATCGTGTGTAAGTTCACCGACTTCAAAGATCGCGAGGCCGTGCGGAAACAAGGTTTTCTCCTGAAAGGATCTAGGCAGTTCATCAGTGAACAATTCCCGCCTGAAATTATGGACATACGTCGAAAAATCGTACCCAAACTGAAGGAAGCGAAGAAGGATGGCAAACGTGCTTGGCTAGTCTATGACACTTTGTATGTAGATGGAAAACCAGTTACGTCGCACTAGGAATTATCGGGGAATGGACTTAAGATACTTGTGTGGAACTGTAATGGTCTAACTGAAAGAAAGCTTGCGGATAGTGATTTTTTGAAAACTTTGATAGATAATGATATTATTATTATTTTATCCGAAACATGGACCAATTCTAATTCAAATATTACATTCGAGGGTTATGAGAGTTATAATTTCTATAGAAAGGTTAAACACAAAAATGCAAAGAGACACAGTGGTGGTATAGTAATATATGTCAAAAGTGCTATTAGTCAAGGAGTGTCTATTGTCAGAAACCATTTTGACACACTTATTTGGATGAAAATTGATAAATATTATTTTTCACTTGATAATGATATATATTATGTGGTTTATATTTGTGGTCAGATGACTCACCAATTAATGCAATATTTGACGCTATCCTATTTGATATTTTGAGTGATGATATATTTCATTTTGAAAATCTAGGGAATATATTTTTAGCAGGCGATTGGAATTGTAGGGTGGGTGAAAGGCCTGACAGCATTTTACATGATAACTTGGTGTCAGATTTAGACGATAATGATTATTTACCAGATATATTTACGGGAAGGGCCTCCCAAGATAAAGTATGTCACAAGGGGGATTCGCATGCTTGATTTTTGCAAGGCCACCAATACGCGCATTGTCAACGGGAGATTAAGTAATGACAATAACAAAGGGGCATACACATATTTAAGCTATAATACTTGCACTACTATCGACTACCTGGTATGTAGAGAAATTGATTTAACATTGTTAAATCAGTTCGATATAAACCCGTTTAATATATTTAGTGACCATGCACCGATCGCGTTTGATATTAAAGTACATACACGGACGGTCAATGATGATACGCGTGATGGGACCGATGAAAAGCGGACATACTTTAAATGGTGCGAGGAACACAAAAAATTATTTAGACGGGATCTCATAGCGAGCCTAAATAATATTAATAATATATTCCATGACGCGGATTTTACTCAGCACCGCGACGTAGATAAATTAGTTGATGATTTCTCATCTACAATACTTAAAAGCGCGGAGCCATACTTTAAAAAAGAATATACGCAGAGCAATGGTAATAAATGTCGCCACATGCAAAGTAAATGGTTCGACCATGATTGTTATATTGCCAAACAAGTATATACGGACGCACTAAAGAATTTTAATCTTAATAAGTCGGAGTATAATAGAGCATCGTTTAACGAGCATAAACGCGCTTATAAAACGCTTATCAAAAAGAAAAAGCGAGTGTATAAAACCCGTAAGGCGAAGGAATTGTATGACTTGAGAAATAAACGGCCGAAAGATTTCTGGAATCATTTTAAATCTAGGAATAAAAACAGTACTGGTAATATCGATACGGATAGTTTCAAGGAATATTTTTCCGGTTTGTTTAATGACATACGCGCAACACAGATTGACGAAATAGATGAATTTGTTAATAATTCCGATTTTAATATTGGCGATCCCAAATTTGAAGAATTAAACTCTCCTTTAACGGCAGAAGAAGTGAGATCGGCAGTTAAGGGCCTTAAGCGGAATAAATCGGCATGCCCTATCGACAATCTATTAAACGAGTTTTTTTATTGAAACTATAGATATATTGGTTGGTCATTTAACCGATTTGTTTAATGTCGTACTAGATAGTGGTCACTTTCCGTTGTCCTGGTCATATGGCTATATTGTCCCAATATATAAGAAAGGGGATATGAATGACACCAATAATTACAGGGGCATAACTCTTGTCAGTAACCTGGGCAAAATATTTACTAGTATTTTAACCAAACGAGCTGAAACTTGGTTCGAAGACAATAATCTATTATCAGACGCACAATTTGGGTTTAGAAAAGGGTCCAGCACAGAAGATGCAATATTTGTCCTTCATAATCTTATTGAAGACACACTTTGTTCGAAGATGAGGTTACCTTGTGCGTTTATTGACCTTAAAAAGGCATTCGATTCTGTTTATAGGAATGCTCTTTGGTATAAGCTTTTTAATATTGGACTTGACGGGAAAATACTTCGGATATTCAGAGCAATGCACTCTGTGGTCAAATCATGTGTAAAACATTGCAATTCTTTCTCTGACTTTTTCGACATTTCAATCGGCCTAAAACAGGGCCTAAATAATTCACCGATATTATTTGCGTTGTTCTTAGAAGACCTGGAATTATATTTACAATCCGATATTGGGAGTGGATTGTCACTATATGATTTATGTATTATGATATTGCTATTTGCTGATGATATGGTCATATTTGGTAACTCTCCAGAGGACCTACAAACTAGTTTAAACAAATTATATGAATACTGTCACACTTGGGGTTTACAAGTTAATACTGTCAAAACTAAAGTGGTAGTATTTCGAAAGAGAGGCCCAACAAGACCCAACGAAACTTGGTACTATAATAATGAACCCCTGGAGATAGTCGACGATTTTAATTATTTGGGTGTTGTTTTTAACTATACGGGATCATTTGTTTTAAACAACCAGTATGTAGTGGGTAAAGCACTAAAGGCGATGAACGTATTAACCAGAAATATAAGTAAATACGATGTCCCACCTAAAATAGCGTTACAACTATTTGATTCCTTTGTCGGGTCTATTCTTAATTATGCATGTCCGATATGGGGGTTTACGAAGTCCAAGGACCTGGAAAGAATACACCTTAAATATTGTAAATTTCTACTTGGTGTCAAGCAAACAACGTGCACAGCAGCAGTCTATGGCGAATTAGGACACTATCCATTATATATTACCCGATATTTAAAAATAATTAAGTACTGGTTCAAGGCACAAGATTCCAATAATATATTGCTTACATCCCTTTATCGTAAATCCCTTCAGTCGTGTGAACTTGGACGCAAAAACTGGGCATACAATGTTAAAACATTACTAGAGGGATATGGATTTTATGATGTCTGGTAAAACCCATGGAATTATAATGTTAAAACATTTGTTCCGCTATTTAAACAGCGCCTTACTGATACTTTTTTACAGAAGTGGCGCGCGGATATTACTAACAGTACAAAACTTAATACTGTATTTTTACACCTCCATGATAAGTTTGAAATCGCCAGTTATTTAAATTTGCTATATAATAAGACATATAGAAAATATCTTACCAAATTACGTGTATCAGCCCATTGTTTACGTATTGAAACCGAAAGATATGGGGCAAATAGACTTCAAAGAAACGAGAGAATATGTTTATTGTGTGATGCACAGGACATTGAAGACGAATTTCATTTTGTTTTAAGTTGTAGTCGTTATAACGATCTAAGGATACAGTACATTAAACGATATTTTAGAATTAGACCAAATATGTATAAGTTTATTGAATTACTCAACTGTTCTTGTAAAACAACTATTGTTAATCTTTGTAAATACTTATTATTTGCTAACGATAGACGTAATACAATCATTAATGATATAAATGAGTAACCACCTTTATCACCATTTACATTTCCACTATTTAGCTTTTATTTTGTGGAATCAATTACTTTATATTGCTATAATTTAGCTTATTGATACATTGTTAACATTCTCCATATAACAATATGATATCTATAGTTTATTGTTTACTCTATTATCTAAAAGTACCATCTTTTACACGTTGATCACATATTATGACATTTGTCTTTTCTTTGTACGAATACTGTAACGAGATGCTTTATGCATAAGTTGAAATAAAATCTGTTCTGTTCTGTTCTGTTCTTATTTCGGCCATAACACAATTAAGGTGAACTAGGTGCACATCAAACCTACCGACGTCGCATAAACTCCATTTATGTTAAAAAATACCAGACAAGCTTATAAAGAACATGCAACGTGTTGTTGGAATCATGAAGTTTCCTGATAGATAGATTGAGTGGCATACTAAGCAGTATGATGGTGACATTTAGTTGTCATATATATATATATATATATATATATATATATATATATATATATATATATATATATATATATATATATATATATATATATATATGTCTTTTAATTGCTGTAAAACATAGCCGATGCTCATAACTACTGTCTATGTAAACAAATATTGCAAAACGGGTTTTAATTTGGCTCATGGCAAGAAAGAGGGAGGTCGGCAATTGTTCCTCCAAAAACTGCTTTTCGTTATAACCAAATAGTTTTTGCTTTTCGTCATAACAAAATAAAAACATTTTAATATTTATATGTAGTGTGTGCCTCATTTGTAGGTATGACTATATCCTGGGGATAGAATATGCATTCCGAGACATTCGTTTTAAGGCAAACATGGTGAATATATATATAAACTACTTTTTGGACCAGAAATGTAATTTGCTTTTCGTTAAAACAAACAATATTTTGAACATTATCAGCATTTGCCCACAATTTTTGAAAAAACTTAAAATTGCTCAATATATCGCTCAGTAACCTAGTGTAGTGTACATTTTCCCGCTTAGCCTCCGCTAGGTTTTAGAAAAATTGATATGAAATAACATACATACTGTGATAATCATTTCCGAATCGAGCGGTATTTTGCTTCACGTTATAACAAAATGTGACGTCACAAACCACGTGGTATGTCAACACTGGATTCAGATACTAACGTACAAACACTGTAATACAGAAAACTGGTCGATTAAAAGTGTTACATAGAGACTAATTGCTTGTTTTATTGTAAAATCGTAAATTTCACCTAGTGAGCACCATTATATGACTTAACCGATATTTAAAAGCATTTAGTTATATTTTATTCAAAAAACGTCAATTCGGAAATGACGTCGCTGATTCTGTGTCCCAGCCTTGTGCACGCTGTTTGATTTTGATAAAAGAACGGGCTAAACTTTCAAAACAGTGAAAATTATTAAATTGAAACTAAAGGCATATAATAAAATGTATATTCCATGTGAAAATCTTTAATTAATGTACTACATGTATTCGTATTAGCCTCTTAATATGTATGTGTATGTAAAACTATAATAAGGACATTATATTCGGAGCATATGTATAAAAAATATCATAATAAACTGTATAAACGTTATTTTCCTTTTACTATGAATTTAGATCTAAAAAGTACGTAGCTAAAGCGGTAACACTTCGTCAGAAGTCTCCTGCAAGACTATTCGGCGGAAACTGGCGTCGGTTGATTAAATAGTGTTTTGGGGATAAGTTTCCAGATAAATGAATTGAGTGGCATACTAAGTAGTATGATGGTGATATTAATCAGTCATATGCGTGTATATATACCTTTTTGAACCAGAAACGTAGTTTGGTTTATGCTATTACAAACAATTTTTGATACATTGTATTTGCCAACGATTTTTGATAAAAATATAAATTGCTCAACATATCACCCAGAACCCCAATATAGTGTACATTTCCCCCTTAGCCTGCGCTATGTTTTGTAAAAACTGACATGAAAATAACAAGCTTAATACAGCGATTGTCCCATCTAAATCAAAATGTATTTTGCTTCCTTCGATAACCAAATGTGACGTCCACATTTTAAATGTTGTATTCATTATTTTCACATAGGTTCCGGGTTTCATGGTGGGGAATCAACGTGACAAAATCGTTTGTTCCATGTATAATTGACGACGCAAGAATGCTCGATTCTAGACCAAAAAACAACAACAAGGAAATACATATATAGGATCTTTTAATCACATGCTTAAAACGGCGATTTTCTAGGATATTACCAATTTAGTTCCACTTTCTGAACCCGTTGTTTGACAGCCAAAGTACTCCAAGAGGAATGTCATCGATGCATCATAGAAATAGCTCCAAATAAAAATGACAAAAATAGCAAGCAGTTATCAAGTTTGAATTCTGATAAGGCTTTTAACAATTCACAAAGATACACATATTGCCTGTGTTTGTCAAGATATACGAAATGTTATTGTGTTGTTGGTCACTAATGTGACTGACTGGATATGTCTGTGACCAGTGATCTGTATCATCTGGTTTATCGGAACATTGTTCTAAAAAACTTGCTGAACAAGATTATTTCTGGCACTATGATTGGTTTGTCTTACGGAAGTCCTGTAACGTTGGTCGTTCTCTTCATTATTGATGTAAGTTTGTTTTGTCGAATTGGGTTGCGTTTAAACCATAGGTCACTGGTTTTTTTTATTTCATTATTAATCAACTATTACGTATTTACGCGATACGGGGACAATCGCGGTTTTAATACCAGACAATTGACGACAATATATGCCAAAACTCGCCCAATATGAGTTTTCTACTTTATGATTGGCTACAAAACTCGCCCGATATAGGATTTGAGAAATGGACCATTTCCATTGGCTGTCGAAACTCGTTTAAAATGAGAAATATGCTGGAAAATACTGTATATGTAGCCATTTTGTTTTCTGTTTTACATACTGTTTTGAAAAGAGTTTTTGTATAAACCTTTTTGAAATTACTAGCCAATTAAATACTTCAACCACTTTATACGGTTTGAAGTACCAGTTGTATTTAACCCGTTGGTGAATTTTACCATAATTAAGTCACTGTACACCGACAAAATGGACGACAAAGTTGAAACAAATTGACGTTTTGCCAAACGATTTACGAAATTAAGACGTAAAGACATGCTGCACAGTGCCTTACTCATAGGAATGTGCAATTTCACTTTAGGGATGCATGTCAAAACAGCAAAGTCATCTCTAGAAAGCATGCATGAATAAGGGATAAATACGGCTTCAATGTGAACTTAAATTTATTTATTTGAATGTTTTTAACCAAAATGTCGTACGATACGTAATAGTTAATTTAAATACTGATCAATTAGGTGATTTCATAAATCCCTTTTGGGCTCATGCAAATACAGCTAACTACGGACAAATAACTAGGCCAATATAAAATCAACTTATTAATGACATTATGATATTTACACCCGTACTTGATTTTCTGAACGATAAAATTTGAGTTCAAATTGCTTGACCTTTGTAGGCGGAGTTTGGAGAAAGCATATGCACATAAACAACTGATAAAATGTCATTAAAGTGTCTAGTTTTTAAAATTTTGACTCGTCAAATAATGTCGAAATGCATTTTTATGGTTAGAATGATGTTATAGTATCTATATAGTGATATTATAGAGAACATTTTAAAATT
Source organism: Mya arenaria (assembly GCF_026914265.1). Taxonomy (NCBI): domain Eukaryota; kingdom Metazoa; phylum Mollusca; class Bivalvia; order Myida; family Myidae; genus Mya; species Mya arenaria. The sequence continues at coordinate 59,240,306 of NC_069130.1, read as the reverse complement.
GCATAGCGTATTATAAAACAGCATTTAAATACATGAAAGGATTGGAGACTGTCGAAGTAGGAACAAGAAAATTGTCAATTCGAGAAAACTAGCACATCATTAATCTTCAATTTGTTGGAAAAAGGTTAAAATAAAAAAATGGCGCTATATTTAGCTTGAACTGTGTGTAATTCATAAAATCACCGTGACATGTTTATGCCCACTCACATGAGTCATGCATATGTAAAACAGGATTAAACATTTCTCCATAATGTTCGTGATTAAATAAAAAATATTACAACCAAAATCATTGTTACCAGCACATATACTACAGTAACTAGCAAATGATTAAAACAATCGATTATCAATATGTTCTACAAATTATATCTGGACTATTTACCATGCCACTGATAAAAATAACTCATAACTCAACACTGAGGTAGAAAAGTGAACTTACCATTCATATTTGCTCCACACGTTTTGTTTCCTTTATTGTTATCAAAGACTTGTCCTCTAACATTTGTAGATAGAAGAAAAGATAACGAAAAAAGGAGAAATGTAAATACACGTATATGGATTGATTCTCATTTTTCGTGCGTTCATGCAGTATGAAAAGCTCGGCCGCGCTTCATGGATTTGCAAACTCACGAAAAATATTAATCAATTCCTAATTGAACTGTTTGTGTCGCAAAATAAAATGAGTCAGCTGTTCTCTTACTGGCGTATTTCATGTAAATAGCGACAGGACATTTTTCTGGCTCTGTGCTTCATGCACACATCTTGGGCTTAACTGACCGTTCATGCCTCGGACTCGACCCTTGTCTGTTTTTAGTTTGTTTTTCTTCAAACTCTAAATATTCCTGCCTAGCATGATGAACACACAGCTTATGGCCCCCAAACACATTGATTATCACTTCCCCGTTACCCAAAGTGTACAGTGTTATAAATTCAAAGTAAGTTGTTAATGCTTAAAGGTGATGCTTTTCCCAGTCGCTTTGTTTCTTAAAGCTGATTGATTAACTCATTAGTAATGGGGTTAGCCATCTCACGTTTATCTCCCAGGCCTTCACCTTTGTGTTGTTTCTGTTTGGCCTGAAACACTTCTTTGAGGTTAGAAAATTCAGCCCTATAAATCAAAGAATACCCGTGGTTTTGATGACGTTAATATCGTTCAAGGCTACCAAGGAATCCGCGGAGAGTTATGGGCTCATTGTTGGAGCCATCAGCTGTTTTATACTCCGACAAAGAATTTGCACAAGAGATTGCAAATCACATTTGGTGGATCTTGCTGATTTCACCCGTTTTATTTACTGCGTGAAGGAGGAAAGTAATTTCAAGTCATAGGAAGTTTTAGTAACAGTACTTTTCTTTTTCTGTTTGACAACAAAGTCCAGCAGATCGTCATCAGTGACGCTCTGAAACCGGACAGTGTTCCCAGCGTTCGTTCAATTAACCACATTTAGTCTGGATACGGGAATATCATCCTTAAACTCGCAGCCTTCTAGTAACACAGTATATATTTCTTCATTTCAAGTGGTTTTCTGCATGGTTATTATGGCTTAACCGAGACCATCGATGTTGACAGATGCGCCTACCGGTGATCTGGTAGACGCCATTTTGTTTACGAACAATGCGGAGTGAGGTAGCGTGTAAATAGAATAGACAATATAATTGTCTGATAGGAAATCTTTCAGATGTGTAAGATAAAAAAATATTCGCAATGGGTACATAACATATAAAATGGTAAACAATGGTTAACATTGATAAATAGTTATAATAGTGTCTTGAATTTTGAACGCACCCCTTCATATGTCAACCTGCCTTGTGTAAACAAGCGTATCCATATTTTATTTGAATCTTTTACCGTTTTCGAGAACACTTCTGCAATGTTTCCAAAATGTAAGAACTCCGACTGGTAGGTTATAGGCTCAGTTATAATTTTGGCTCCGGTGTAGCATAAAATGAGGGATTTGTGAAAACGCATCACACATATGTGAACGAATATTTTATAGATTTTAGAAGATATGAAAACGAAAAGAAAATGGCAGGTTGCAGCTCCCATTGTAAAAGGGATTGGTTAGAGTTCCATAGATAGTTTGCCGTCTTGACTGCTAAATCCTGTGGCTTATTTCTAGTGTTCAAGCAAAATATTCTCAGTCAAAACGATACCTATAAACTTTTATACTTTATATCTTCTCTTTATGACACTGCTGAAATATTGTTTTTAAATTTAATGTTTAACAGCCATTTAAATAATTGTTCATAACATAAGTAGAAAACTATCAATACTGGCAGATTATTTGCTGCTGGAACAACGATCATGCGAAAACTCAACTCAGTATCTGGTATGTCCACCATGTGCGTCTCTAACTGCAATACAGCGACGTCGCCTTGAGCGAATCAGGGACTTAATCGTATCCTTTGGCCCACTCTTCGTGCACAAAACGTGTAAGCTCATTAGTGTTTGGAGGATTACGCCGTTGAACACGGCGTTTCAAGATGTCCCAGAAATTCTCGATTGGAGACAGGTCAGGTGGGAATGCAGGCCATGTGAGAACTTGGATATTTCTCTCCTGAAGGTAGGTGGTTGAAAACTGGTGTGGCACCTAGCGTTGTCCTGCTGGATGAATGGTGCAACAAATGGCTAAACTCTCTCATTTCGATATCGCTGTCCTGTTAGCCTACTTTGCACTTCCATTAAATGGGTTCGAGAATAAAAGGATATCGCCCCCCCCCCCCACAAACACACACCATAAAATGTTACGTCCCCCAAATCGACATGCGTCCTAAAACGTTCGTTGCGTCGTTTATAGCAACGTATGCATCCATAAGCGTGATCAAAGCAAAACCGTGATTCGGCGCTAAATAAGACGGTGTTCCACTATTAATGAGTCCAACGGTGCTGTTGGTGTACCCAATCCCGACGTTTACGTCGACGTTCGGCTGTAAGGCACGGGCCATTATGTGGGCGTTTAGCCCTAAGTCCATGTTCGGCAAGCATATTTCTCATCGTTTGAGCACATATCCTGGCATTGGTGCGTTCATGTGTTATAGCCGCGGTGGTCCTTGGTGGCAAAAATCTGTTACGTACAGGTGACGTCCTCATATAGCGGTCTTGCGCAGGGGTCGTTACTCGCGGATCTGCCAGATCTATGGCGATCATTAACTCTGCCAAGTGTTCGATAACGACCTGCCAGACGAGAAATTGCCACACGCGACATACCAAAACGTGCAGCTACGTCACCATGACGTCGACTGCATGTAGCATACCAATAGCCCGATTACGTTCATCGGTAGACATACGTGGCATAATTGTAATGAAACAAACCGGATAATTAATGTGTTTTTCTTCAACTGTACTTCAAACCTTCAACACAAATCAATATTCACGTAAACTCAATATGTACCCCGGGGTGCACGCGAAAATTTTAAGCTAGGTCGTTTACTAAAATGCTTCAATAAATTTAGCTTATCCCTATGATTTACATGTACGAACTATAAACACTTAATTTTAATTAACTTTTAAGAATATTTACTTATAAAAAATGGTATCGTTTCTTATTTGGGTGGGTATATATACGTTTACATTAAATTCAACCCGTTGATAGTGTGAAGCGACAATGAATTATCTTGAAAATATATCTTCACTTTCCCTAGTTTTTAGTCATAAATTAAGGAGCACTTATTGAAACAACTGTCTTTTAAAGCTGCATTTTCATACAAAGTGGATCATTGGTGGTCTTGTCATTTTTTGTCTATCAATGAAAATTATGTTTGTTTTAAATTCTAATGGTAACCACTAAACCCATTTTGGACGGCAAAGAATCATCTTAACTATATAAGCCAATGTCCGTGTTATTCGTTGCAATTCTAATATCTCAGTTAAGTTTGTCTCACAACAAGATGTATTTAATATTTTCGGGTAAAGACTGACCTTCTACACACCAGCTTTCTTGTATTTGCTACCCAGTTCCTCATTACAAGCGGCCTGGTCACATTAAAAATGATCAGTTTTGATAGCACGTTCTTATTTAGAGCCTTATTTCTTGTCAATTGCTTCCTTGTTGTTGTTTTTTCCACTTGCTTCCAGGGCTCCTTCTGCAACTGAAACACAGTCAACGGCTTTACGTAGGCCGTGCGGACTAGATTGTGGAAATGGCCGTCGAATGACTGACATGGAATGTGAATACCACTTTCCTGACACTGATTATGCACAGCTTCAGCAAGATTGCGCATTATGTTGCAAGGTGAGCTATATCCATTGGGAAACCATCCGACTGGTGTACAACGTAATTTCTCATTTTCCAAGCTCCTGTCCACATCCTCAACTAGGAATACTACAGCCAGCCAAAGAGGCACGTTCCCTTTTCAATTGATAATGTAACTCTAAGGACTTTTCAATACTTTCCAAAACAGCAATAATTTCGTTGACAGATGTGGGCGTCAGGTAAAATGTATCGTGTCCTGGAGGCATTCGAGGCAAAATATCAAATGTTCTTGTATCAATGTATGCAAATTTGACCGCGCGCGTTAGAGTAGAAAAGAGAAATTTATCAGAAGCCTTTATTTGCAACATAGGTACCAGACAAGAAGATTTGAGTTCACCGATAATTTTTAGTCTATATATAAACGACCTCTGTTCTTCTTTAAGGGAAAATTTTAATAGAGGAATTTTCATGACAAATGATATTCCCGACATTAAAATTCTGCTATTCGCAGACGACGTTGCAAATTGTGCAGAAGCCGCGAATAGCTTACATTTGCAATTTAACTGTATATCGGAATATTGTGATAACTCGGAAATGCCTGTTAACTTAAAGAAAAACAGAAATCATTGTTTTTCGAAACGGCGGCCCATTGAGAAATGATAAAACTTGGTTATACAAAGGTCAAAATGTGAAGGCAACCTCTATTTATAAATATATGGGTCTACTTTTACCCCCCCCCCCCCAACTTTCTTGGTCAGATGCAAAACACCAGTTAACTAACATTGCAGGCCAGAAAAGCAGTTTCGCTATCAAATCTTATGAAAGACCGTTTGGTCGCTTTAATAACAAAGAACTTTTTAAACTGTTTGACTCTATGTTGGTCCCCATTCTGACATATGGAGCGGAGATCTGGGGTGAATGTGGTCGTGTTACACTTTGTGTGATATATTATTCAAAATGTATTTAATACTGGTGTAAAATTCTGCATTTGCAAAACCATCGCTACCCTAAACATTGTTTCTTTATGTTAAAAACGTCAAGACGATATTGGAAAAATAGATTGGGTAGACAAAGTAAAAGAAATATAATTTCAGTATGTTTTTTTTTCTGATTATAGCAAGACGTAGGCGACATTAATACTTTCAACGCGCAATTTAAACCTCGCTCAATTGACTGTATGACTGTATGAGGGTGTCACCGTTAATACGATCTCTATAAACATGTAGTATCCTTACTCAATCCGGAAAAATATCTTTCCATAAACTTGTTACATAAATTTGTTCGTGCGCTCGCGCGATTTAGGTGTTCAAGTCACCGGTTAAATATCGAAGTTGGCCGGCATCTTTACATAGAAAGAAATGACAGAATATGTGCGTCCTGCTTAATCAACGAGAACAGGCTTTTGTTAGAAGATGAATTTCATGCGTTTTTCATATGCCCGAGGTTCTCTACTGTAAGAAATCAGTTTTATATAGCTTGTACAGGGGCTGATCATACCTACATACCTTTTACAGACTCCTACAGTCAGATAGTAGTTTTGTGATTAGACAAGTGGCAATATTTATTTTTACCTGTTAAAAATGGCGGTTTAATATTGAAATGTGTATACAATTTGTATTAAGCAATGACACCACTGTATTGTAATTAATGATGTATATATAATAGTATGTATTTTGGGCAGGAAGTCTTTATGTACCGAATAAAATTGAGTTGAGTTGAGTTGTTGCTTCACAGGATTGAAATTCCAACTCATTCTGTATTTCTACTTTCAGACATATTGACATGCTTCAGCTGAAATTAATCACTAGTATAGTTTGATGGGTTTGTTATAAGATTCTGGTTCGTAATTGTATGTTTTTGTGTTCTGTGTCATTGGCGTTGACCCTTGGCCATTAAACGGGGTTTATGTGTAAACTTTCGACTACTGTCTTAGTTTTGTGTAGTTTTGCATATACATATTGGAAGGTAAAGGGCACTTGTAAATACTCGTCGCAATTTTACATAAGCGTTGACTTTGAACACATATGTATTGTCTTTGGTCCACCTAACATGTAACAGATATTCGGCATCTTGGGCTACAATTTCGGCTAAGCATTGTTGCGAATAGTCACGATATGATTGAAATTGGTCATTGGCGGTTATGATATGTGCATCACAGTAAATGAATTTGCATATGTTATTGATTATATATATTTAATGACCCTGAAGGAGATGCAACTAACTAAATGCACTATAAATTAACGTTATATATGCTGTTTAAACATGTAAAAAGATAATGGTATTGAAAAAAGATCAGATGAGTTCTGATGAAAACGTATAATTATATTTGTCTTGAATAAAAGAGAAAGGATTTAGCAGTCGAGACCGGGCTAGCTTTTTATGGAACTTCAAATTATCTCTTATAAAACCGCAGCTGCAACCTATTATTTTATTTTCGTTCTCATATCTTTTAAAATCATTAAAATATCCGTTCAAAAATGAATATACCTGTTATATTTAAACAAAGCTTTAATGTGTGATGCGTTTTCCCAAACTATTCCCTCATTTTAATGATAACTTAACCTGTAACCTACCAGTCGGATTACGTATCGAAACGAGCCTTCTGGCGACGCCATTTTGAACTGGACCCAACCATTTTGTCACATAAATTCCCCGCCGTGTGTTTACATACAGGCCTGTATTAATCAATGCAGAAAGCTATTTAGTGTTTCCTGCTGATTCTTTATATAAAGGGAAACAACAACAAGTTTATTAAAGATAGTAAAAGTATATTCATTTTTCGGTACACGTTTATTCTAATTGTTTGTAAATATGCATGAAGTTTTTAAGAAGTACTAGCACATGCATCATGTTAAAAAGGGGTTTCATGATATTCATGTATATATTAATGCACATATCGGAAAGGTAACTAGTAGGCGGAGCTTAACCGCGCCATCGAATGCTTAATTAAACTTGGATATTTTATTATTTAAATTAAAAGATGTTCGAAGTGGCATGAGTAAGTGCCTTTTGTGAGCTTCGAACCCACGGCCTCTCTGGTGAGTGTCGTACCCTTAAAGCATGGCCTCACGAAACGTCACGGGAACATTAGTATACCGGACCATCACCTCAATCATTTTTCCTTCTATGTGATATTAATATTATCATAAGATTTCCCCCCTCTTTATGATATCAATATTACCTTAACCATTTCTCCTTTTATGAGATATCAATTATTACAAGTTGTTGCCAACAAATAATCATAGATTATTGATGAAATAAGCACGACCGTCAAGCAATATTTTATTCATATTTATTTAAAATCATAAATAATAATACACATATACATTAAGAATGTATACACTCTTTTAAAGCCAATGACTCTGTTCTGAATAGTTCTCAGCATCATTAATACAATAAATAAATATAACTACAATATCAATTAAATATAGCACACTTGTTGAATGAATAAAATGTTTTTTTCCGCAGAGTACGAATTCTAATGTTCTAGAAACTAAATCGGTTAATTTCAAAATATGAACACTCCACTTCCCCCACGCCTTGGTAATGGTCTGGTTACCAGCTACCAACTCACATCTTGTCAAACAAAATCCGGGTCACTTCGATCGCATAAACATACTACTCATATAATCAGATGAAAAAGAAAAACTCCGGAAAAATGTTTTCTTTCTTTCAAGGTGCGCATTATCATATAATGTTTGCATTCGCTATGTTCTTAATCAGCCATTTCAAACTTCAAAATCGCCGAAAGGAAAATGGGAGTATCGCAAAATGTACATGATCATGGCTTAAGTCTCGGCCGCTTCACCGGCAAGTGTGGGAGATATTTTGCCGGATCTGGATACAGTGCCGTCCTGCTTGCAAATGCCACACATGTAGGGGCACTCTTCCGGTACATTGTAGTACATCTGGCAGTACCGGGCCGGCCAGAACCTGCAATACCCGGGGTCCCCGTTAACCGGACACTGAGCTGGAAAAAGAGAAAACGATCAAATTGAGAATTTCCAATGTTGTGACGCTATTTTAAGACCTAGTTGCAGTGTTTATATTGTTTTCCCCTACGTCATTGACAATCCGTTTCCATTCGTCAGAACAAATAGTACACACAGGTAAGACATTTAGAACATCAGGCTTAAAAATATAGAACCTTTTCAATAAAGGCAGCAAAGAACAACATCAACGAAAACGTTACAAGCATTACTTACCAAACTCACAGGTGTCCCCAGTGAACGGTTTTCGGCAGCTGCATGCACAGGAAGTGGTGTCAAGGGTTCCACCGTTACTGCATCGCTTTCCAGCGCACGGAGCTAATAGAAATATAAGACTGTATCTTGTAAATTCTACAAAAACAACAGAACGTTTCTTTTTCGTCTATTCTTATAACTTTTTTTTAATATAAGCTTCTCGCAGAAAAAAGGTATCCAAGGTTTCCCCGGAACTGCACCGCTTATCGGCATCGCACACCGCTTATCGGCATCGCACACCGCTTAACGGCACCGGTTTAAGAACAATCAAATTGTGCCTTTAGATCAGTCGTGTTAAACTTGTCCACCTTAAGAAAGACTACTCCAGAAATTATGGCCTATCTAATTTAGAGACAGTTGTCTTTCTTGTGACGATAACTTTTCTGTGTAAGGGATGTAACTTACGATCACACAACCCGCACATGACAGGACAGTAGTCTTTCTTGATGTTGTAGTAACGCTCACAGTCCCCGCACCCGACGGTTCCGCCCTGGCTCGAGCACATTGATTTGTCATTTCCGCCGTCACCGTATCCATGACACGTCGCTGCAAAATTACCATACGATACAAGTGCATACTTCTAATGCTATCGCTACTGATACCGGTACTGCTACCGGTACTGCTACCGCTACTGCTACCGCTACTACTACCGCTACTGCTACCGCTACTGCTAACGGTACTGCTACCACTACTACTACCGCTACTGCTACCGGTACTGCTAAAGGTACTGCTACCGCTACTGCTACCGCTACTACTACCGCTACTGCTACCGCTACTGCTATCGCTACTTCTACCGCTTCTGCTACCGGTACTACTACCGCTACTGCTACCGGTACTACTACGGCTACTGCTACCGCTACTACTACCGCTACTGCTACCGCTACTGCTACCGCTACTACTACCACTACTACTACCGCTACTGCTTACGGTACTGCTACCACTACTACTACCGCTACTGCTACCGGTACTGCTAAAGGTACTGCTACCGCTACTGCTACCGCTACTACTACCGGTACTGCTACCGCTACTGCTACCGCTACTTCTACCGCTACTGCTACCGGTACTACTACCGCTACTGCTACCGGTACTACTACGGCTACTGCTACCGCTACTACTACCGCTACTGCTACCGGTACTACAACCGCTACTGCTTCCGCTACTACTACCGGTACTGCTACCGCTACTACTACCGGTACTGCTACCGCTACTCCTACCGCTACTACTACCGCTACTACTACCGCTACTGCTACCGGTACTGCTACCGCTACTACTACCGCTACTGCTAACGGTACTACTACCGCTACTGCTACCGATACTGCTAACGGTACTGCTAACGGTACTGCTACCGGTACTGCTACCGCTACTACTACCGCTACTGCTACCGCTACTGCTACCGCAGCTGCTGCTGCTACTGCTACTTCTGCTGCTGCTGCTGCTACTGATACCGCTACTACTACCGCTACTCTACCGGTACTGCTACCACAGCTGCTGCTGCTGCTACTGCTACTTCTACTGCTGCTGCTACTGATACCGCTGCTACTACCGCTACTGCTAACGCAGCTGCTGCTGCTGCTGCTACTGCTACTGCTACAACTACTGCTACTGCTACTGCTACAACTTCTGCTACATAATAATAATAATAATAATAATAATAATAATAATAATAATAATAATAATAATAATATCCAACTCGTCGTTCTCAATCGATCTAAGTAAAACTGATACAAAACAAACCTGTACCTGAATTATCTCTGACTCCTGTGTAGCGACACCCAAAGGCGGAAGTGAATGTGGTTACGTTCAACGTAGGGGCTGGCGGTCGACTCGCACCAGGCTGTCCGCTCCCTTGGAAGACAAATGGTATATTTAGATAAAATAGGTGTTACCATGTTTCTGATAATAGATTACAGGATGAACTGCCGTGTAAGTGAACCGTCCGTCATCTCCGTTCGCGATGGAACCAAAACAAACCCATCTTTTTTGCGATGGATTCAAGTCCATCTTCTTTTCCGAGGGAACCAAACCGACCCTATCTCTATTTGCGGGTGATCCGAACCGATTTAATCTTTTATTGCGGGGGAAACAAAACAACACAATTTCAATTTGCAAGTGACTCCAACCGACCCCATCTCAATTTGCGGGAGATGAAAAACGACACCATCTCTATTGGCGGGAGATAAAAACCGACACCATCTTTGTTTGTGGGAGAGGTGGTCTGACAAACCGACGCGATCTCCGTTTGTGGGAGGAGGTGGTCTGACAAACCGACACGATATCTCTGTTTGTGGGAGGAGGGTGGTCTGACAAACCGACACACTCTCTGTTTGCAGAAGAAGGCTGGGGTGACATAGAGACATCATCCATGTTCGTGGGAGGAAGGTTGGCTGACAAACTGACACTATCTCTATTTGCAGTAGAACAAAAGTTTAAAATAATATAATAATAAAAATATTTTTTCTGTTGGAAAGCTTGAAATGTAGATGTACCTTTATTTTTTCAATCAATAATGGACACGTTTACGTGATTCTTGTATGCGGTATGTTGACGTAATTGCAAATATCTAAAAGAAGTCCAATATGGCGGTAAATTGCATTAGCCATTGAGCAAATGCGCGCCGAGGCAGGAACGCGCTGACCTACCTCCACAAATTCCACACATGTAGGGACACTCTGCCGGGACGTTGTTGTAGCGTGTGCAATAGGTGGGCGGCCAGTCGCGTCCACACACAAAACTGTCACTGGCAGGACAATTCACTGAAATGATAAGCGAGAGATTAGGATTTCCGGATGCAGGTGCGCCTGTGCATTTGTCCTCGTAACGTTCTGTGCATTTAACAAGCAAAGAGTTTTGACAAATTGTAACAGAAATTATAATATAGCTTTTATTCCTACATGACTGTGTGGAATAAGAGATTCATGTGTGTCGATAGGTAAAAGGATTAATTGGCTGTATTTATTTGTACTACTATGCTACCTACATAGTTTACACTTGAACAACAACAATAGTTAAGAGTGAATACCAGTCTTCGGCTTAATTCCATATAATACACATGAGAAACGTTGTTTTGAGATAGTGATACTTGTTGTTTGATGGTTGATAATATGATTTCATTATCTATGTGGAGGAAGAATGATTAAAAGTGTAAATCAGAGTTTCACATAGCCCCAAGTTTTATTTTGAGCGTAAAAAAAAATGAAGTGGTTTACCATAAACAGGAAATGTCCACTCAGTGTGGCTGCCTGGAAAACCCCGACGTATACTTACATTGTTCGCATTTCTCTCCCGAGTAAGGGTTTGGACATTCACATTTGCAGGCGCTTGGGTTGAGCTTGCCCTTGTTCAAACACACAAGACCGTTGCACTCTGTAAAAACAAACAATGGAGCATCCTAATTTGACAAAGTCTAGAATAACTTTTCACGTCTTATTTTACCTTTATGAATAACGTTTTAACCTTGATCGTACTATTTCTGTTAATTACCGTCCATTTGATTTTTGAAAACTCTGCTACCTATGTTTAGTACCGTATATTTTTTGTAAAAAAAGCTCGGTGACTTTCAATAACTGATTTAGTTAAACTTAACGCTTAGATAGACAAAACGGTAAGATTCAAACAGTGCTTGGGAATTTGTTCTCACCACACAATCCTTTGTTACAATTATTCGGACACGCCTCGCATCTCGCCCCAGCAGTGTAGGGATAGGCGAGGTCGGATTGCCTGAAAGAGAACAAAATAAAACATCCACATCAACTCAAGCATTTTAACATCATTATTATCTGAAATCTTCGACGTTCAACAAATGGTGTAGATCACCCAGATGGCGCTAAACTAAAAAGATATTTAAAATGATATTAATAAAACAGATTTCTGACGAACATTTTCATGATCGACGATGCTAGGGGCAGACCTTATACATGACATGAATCCATGAATGAATTTTGAAAGATATATTGCTAAAGAGATTGATCTTTGCCACTTGTGGCGTAGAAAAAAGAATACTGAAGGTTATTCGGTCATTCAAGCCGTCAATTATAATAAATTTTATGAATAAAACTGACACTTATTACAATGGTAAATTAATGAGCCAATAAATCAATGAATATATAAATAAATAAACTTATTGCTAAGTCGAACAATGCGTTGAATGAACAAAACGACGCCATAAGTGATTTAGGTAAATGTCGTATGACAAAAATAGACGGACGAACAAATGAACAAGCGAATCACCATACAGTTGATTGAACATTTTCAATCACTCACTCACTCAATCAATCAATCAATCAATCAATCAATCAATCAATCAATCAATCAATCAATCAATCAATCAATCAATCAATCAATCAATCAATCAATTATTCAAATAAAATCAATCAATCAATCAATCAAATTAAATCAATCAATCAAATCAATTATTCAATCAATCGATTAATTAATCCGACATTCAACAAATTCATCGACTAATTAAGCAATCTACGCATCAATTACGCTGAACAGCCGATTCCATATTATCAAAATTTTCCATTCAGTCTTCAAAAATATCTCAGGATTCAATCAAGTATAACAAAGCATTTATGTTCTTTTGTGTGAGGACATATCAATTTACCCGTGGGCTTTTGTACACTGTGAACTATGTCTATTGAAAAATGAAATTCAACGTTTTGAATCGGGACCTATATAATATGAAGTTTAAGACTTCCGTGTTGTCACCGACCAATCGTTTTTAAATGTTTTGTGTAAACACAGATCATGAAACTGAAATATGATTGCAAGTTGCCAATGCTATAGAACATTATTTCAAAATAATTGGAACTTCATTTTAGCTGGACGATAAAATTCAGGAAGTTAAGACATTTGCAGAGAGATATTCGGAAATCTCAGCACTATGAGTGTAAGCTGTGTTATAGATTCGAACGAACTATGAACATGTTTTTAAGGGACGTACGCATCAGTTTGCGATGGGAGTAAGCGTACCGCCTACGTAAGAGATTATCGCTAGCTATGGGGGTTAACGTCAGTACAGGACGTTCGGTAACAACTAAGTGTGATCTGCTTATTGTTAAGGAAGAAAAGCCCGAAATACTAAGTGTCGTACAGGACATACGGGATTTCGCCCGAGACGTTTACGTCAATTACGTCGTGCGAACGGTACGAGTGACAGACTTTGATCCAAGAGACAAGTATATTTGTAGAAAGGTTCTGTTCTTTGTACAAAGTGAAAGTGTCGCATTACAGCGTCACGTACCAGTATGGATGACGTCACTTCCGAATATTGATTACACAAATCGCGGGAGTTACCTTATCTTGAGCATAGACAGAGGAGCGTACGACGAAGATGCCGGGATAGTTAGAAATATTCACCAAAATGGAATCAATTTCCGAGTGGTGACTGTCCCAGATGTTCGCTTTGCGTTTCAATGGTGGCCTATTGTATTACGGTTTATTCATCGGAAACCACATGAAACACCACAGCGCATGAATATTCTCTACACAGAAACGTACATTACAAATCGCGGCGTGGAGAGTTCTCATAATGCTGAGAGTCGTACAAGAAACAGTGTCCACGAGTTTCTGCATTGTCAGAGTGGACATGTGAGAGTTTTTTGGAGCGATGCTTGTCGAATAGAGGACCCGGATGTTAGACTCGTTTTGGTCAACACATCAGATGAATTTCGGATACGTTCGCTCCGAAAGTACATCAACAAGCTTCACCCGGAATCCTTCGTTCTTGTTGATTGGGGTATTGAAGAAGAACTTTTGAAAGAAGCGAAAGTGAAAGTATTCCCGTGTTGTGAATACATGAAAGCGATCTTTCCTATAATGATGCGACTTCAGTTGATTATACCGAGAAGAGGGCTGAAGGTCCCTCTACGACCCGACGGTCCTGTTTTAATAAAAAAGGAGGGAAGTGGGTTCGATGGGCGTTGTGTACGAATCGCACTTAGTGTGAAATGGAAGCCATACACTTATGACGATTTAAAGGAACGATTAAACGGTGTCTCCGTGCGAGTAGAACGACTTTCTCCCAACTCTGACTTATGGGAAACAGTGGCAAGGGACATAACTCCCTCGAAAAATAAATTTGAAGACAAGGTCCATAGTAACGGGCCTTACCAATACCGGGTGTTCTCAATTAACGCATGGGGTGTGGCTTCGGACTTCATATCTTCAAGTATTATACATGTATGAACGAGGCGGTAGTTCTAATTGTAACACTCAATCCGAAATACTCGTGCCGTAAAGTTATATCATTTAAAGAAAAAGCAAACACTACCTGTACATGGAAAACATATGAAGTTTCTGTTGTTTTTAAATGTCGTTAGCGTCAACTTTCTATAAAGGTGTACTTGTTAGCACTCACGCCCATATTAATCACTATTCTAGTTAGTATATTCATGTTCATGCCAAATCCGTTGCGTGTATATGCATCTGAAAAAGGAGGCTTAAGGTTTGTTGGTAAAAACGTGTTCATTTACCACATTACTTCATGAAGTAACACTTAAAAATCTGTTCTACCAGACTCGTATACGTACACGAATCGTTTTGCAATCTCTCAAAGAGCGGCGTCTCATTTCGCTTTAACAGCGCCATGAATTATAAAAAAACACCCGTGGTAGTTAAAGTTCTAAACATGAATAAAACATTGACATGAATACATCATTTTTGAGTGAATTTGACTGATGTTTGTATTGTCAAATTATGATTGTGTTGAAACTGCTTAGAGCATTAAATGCACTGATCTCCCTGTAAGTATAGGGGAAATTGTTTTATTTTACACGTCTGTACTAGCGAATCAATATAAATGAAATTCTATCCTTTCTTTTCATTCAAACTTCCTGAATTTAATTTGCCTACGGTGCAAAATAAATAGTTAAATGCAAACTGGTTATGTATTTACTTTTATTGTAGGAATAATTACAGACTCGTTTTGTAAATTCAAAAGTCCTCATGGTCAAAAAAGCGATTATTGTGACATGTCAAAATCTAATATGAACGGAGCAAAAATCAAAAACTTCACAATGTATTTAAACACAAAGCTACTTAATAATTGTCTTTAAACTTTAACTTTTGTCAATAATCAAGGCACTTACATTGATGTGTCAGATACATGTTACACGAGACGAGAACTGATGTGTCAGATACAAGTTCACGAGACGTACATTGATGTGTCAGATACATGTAACACGAGGCGTATGTTGATGTGTCAGATATATATTACACGAGACGTACGTTGATGTGTCAGATACATATTACACGAGACGTACGTTGATGTGTCAGATACATATTACACGAGACGCACGTTGATGTGTCAGATACATATAACACGAGACGCACGTTGATGTGTCAGATACATATTACACGAGACGCACGTTGATGTGTCATATACATATTGCACGAGACGCACGTTGATGTGTCAGATACATATTACACGAGACGCACGTTGATGTGTCAGATACATATTGCACGAGACGCACGTTGATGTGTCAGATACATATTGCACGAGACGCACGTTGATGTGTCAGATACATATTGCACGAGACGCACGTTGATGTGTCAGATACATATTGGACGAGACGCACGTTGATGTGTCAGATACATATTGGACGAGACGCACGTTGATGTGTCAGATACATATTGCACGAGACGCACGTTGATGTGTCAGATACATATTACACGAGACGCACGTTGATGTGTCAGATACATATTGCACGAGACGCACGTTGATGTGTCAGATACATATTGCACGAGACGCACGTTGATGTGTCAGATACATATTGCACGAGACGCACGTTGATGTGTCAGATACATATTGCACGAGACGCACGTTGATGTGTCAGATACATATTGCACGAGACGCACGTTGATGTGTCAGATACATATTGCACGAGACGCACGTTGATGTGTCAGATACATATTGCACGAGACGCACGTTGATGTGTCAGATACATATTGCACGAGACGCACGTTGATGTGTCAGATACATATTGCACGAGACGCACGTTGATGTGTCAGATACATATTGCACGAGACGCACGTTGATGTGTCAGATACATATTACACGAGACGCACGTTGATGTGTCAGATACATATTACACGAGACGCACGTTGATGTGTCAGATACATATTACACGAGACGCACGTTGATGTGTCAGATACATCTTACACGAGACGCACATTGATGTCTCAGATACATGTTACACGACACGTACATTGATGTGTCAGATACATGTTACACGACACGTACATTAAAGTACCAGATACATGTTACACGAGACGTTCATTGATGTGTTAGACACAAGTTACACGACACGTACATTGATGTGTCAGATACATGGTACACGAGACGTACATTGATGTGTCAGATACATGGTACACGAGACGTACATTAATGTGTCAGATATAAGTTATACAGCACGTACATTGATGTGTCAGATACATGGTACACGAGACGTACATTGATGTGTCAGATATAAGTTATACAGCACGTACATTGATGTGTCAGATACATGTTACACAGCACATACATTAATGTGTCAGATTCATGTTACGAAGTACGTCCATTGACGTGTCAGATTCATGTTACACAGTACATACATTGATGTGTCATGTAACACAGTACATAAATTGATGTGTCAGATCCATGTCTCACAACACGAGCAATGGTGTGTCAGATACATGTTACACGAGACGAACATATCTTTCACAATGAAACTGATAATGATAACAATAATTATACTGTTGGTGAAGGAAACTCACCCGGAAGCGTAGTTGCACACATAATATCGGACGTATCGGGTAGAGGGGCACTCTGCATATCCACACCCGATCAGGTAAGTCCCGTTCTGAACAATCTGAATGAAACATTTAATTTATACAGAAAATTTCCGCATCACTGCATGTGTTGTATTGGTTATGCATTACTGTACAGCCATACACAAACAAACGTGTACTAACATCAAATAACCTTATTTAACGTGTATGTGTACATGGTAATATATTTTTACATAAAACATGTGTTGATGGTAAACGACATTTTCATAAAGGTCAGACATCATCAATCCTGAGTGATTAACGTATAAATGAACATGATAACCACTCACCTGTGTGAAATGTGCCACCTGCCTCCAACCCTCAGGTCCTAGATAGGAGTCGGGCTCATAACCGTACCGGTAGAGGGAGATCTCGTCGTACCACATTTGAATTGCCTCTTGCCAGCTTTCGAAACCAACAGCCACATTCTGACCCACTGACAAACCAAGGACTGGAACACGGCAGGGCTTTTTGTTTAAGTACTTGGTCGAAATAAATAAATCGTTCTGAATTGTAAATGTAAAAATAAATAACAGGCACGTTAGCATTTCTTAATCTGGTTACGTGAAAAAATGATATTTGACTAAACTAGCAATTGGGTTTATCTAACGCCTTTTGGTTGCGTCCAATGTTGTCGAACCAAATTTAAAACCATTTACAAAACCACGAACTTGACCTCAAAATCACCATCTTCTGGTCATAATCAATAAGCTAACTACATTTGAAACTATTATCGTCATGTATCTTGGATATATAAAGCGGAAACTGTTTTCATAAAACAGGTCAACCTGAACTTGACCTTGACCTACTAAACCTACCAGTAAAAATAAATCGTCATCTTTGATCTTAAATGATATGCATACAAAGTTTGAAGACTTCACAAGTTATTTTTCCGAAAATAGGGTTTCATACAAGTGTAACTAGGACCTTGGAACTATGGATAATTTACTATCCACGGCTAATATTGACATCAAGACGTCATTAAGAAATTACTGATCGGAAACCGATTTTCTTAAACGGTCATTGTCTAAAGCTAACTTATCCCAAAATCAATAGGTATCATCTACTGACCATGAAGCAGGTCGATCGAAACATATTGATCGAAATAGAACGAGTGAAACCGAGAACACAGACGCTGACGACGCGGTCCACACGGGCAACGATATCCCTGTTTCGCATGCGAAACTTGAATACGACACCTTATACCCCGTGTCCCTACCTGGTAATTTCCGATCATCGTCATGAGCTAGCTTACACTGCTGGGCCCACTTCTGTGCAACAGCAGCAAGCCTGTCGTCCCATTGCTGTCAGAAGACAAGGTTTATTAAAGGTGGTGTATGTTCAAGGTACCGTTGTATGTTAAATATACCCATTTAGCCCAAGTCATTTCAACAACGCCGAACACTTTACTTGTGAAATATCCGGACGTAGCCTTATTCTGCTTTGTAAATAATACACATTCCCATGTTCCCATGATTGTCCAATCAGGTTACGTCGAAGATAGAAGTGGTTACACGTGTACTTATACGGGTTTCCATTCTACATGGAACAATTGCAGTTTAGTGTTAGATTTGTTTGCGATATATTTCTATAAACTAATACTAATAAGTACAAATAATTTATTTCCAATGAGAAGAAAGTCAGAAATTACTTTCCGCGAGTAAGTGTACATATCAGTTTAAGCGTGTACACACACCATAGTGCACATGTCCACACGTACACGTACAAGTAATGTTTCACAGCCGTTCATCATCAGAATTTGTTTTCAAAATAATATTAAAACCCTAACGTTTGTCAATGCAGGTGATTTCGGAATGAATTACTTAAAATTTCGCATTTTCGAATGTCTACGTTTTTGTCGTCGTTGGCGGCGGCTGAGGAAAGATTAGCCAAAACTGTTCAAATGTTTATGTTTTCTGTACAAGTTCACTTTTACATTGAAATCTGTTATTACTACCAGTAACATTCACTTCCATCAAGCCACAACACCGCTATTTCAACTTTCTACTCTTTGTTATTACTGCATTTTGATGTATTTGTTAAACAAGGGAAACAACTTATTAATTATGTGTAAAAGTTATCGCTCCCTTCCTTCTTATCAAAACAAGCAATTGATTCACAGTTATTGCGTTTTACTACACCATGAAAGCAGAAGTCGTAAATTATAACCTAATCAATTTAGATTTATATGCGGTGTGAGCATGTCTTTTCGCCTTGCCCTGGCACAAATCCCCTTGTGAACAGCGGAAATAAATAATAACAAATACGTGACATCTGAAAAGGATTGTTTGTTAGTGTTTTATAGCCATCACTAATGCTTGAAACTATAGCAATAAACATGAAAGATGGGAAACTTAACTGCACTTTATCACTGACGAGGAAAAGAACCTAGCTGGTTAATTTGATTGAGTGTCTGTCAGTGTAAAGACACTATTAGGAGTACAAACAAATTATAAACAACTAGGCTGATTAAATAAAACATGGTGATCTATTTTCAAACGAAAAATACCTGTCGACTTATGATTTATTTCGCTTAGTTTGAAAAGGAAAGTACGGTGGCACAGAGGTGACACAATATAAACAAAGTGTTGCGGATGTCACCGCAGTGCCATCGTAGAAAACAGCAGAGGTCGAAGAAAAATTATCCCGCCTGAAATACTATGAAAAGGTTAAACAATGACACACCAACCCGTCATATGAACAAAGTACGGTATAGTGTACTTTTGAATTTCGTCAACTCTCAATTCATGTTTAAGGAAATGTCTTTTATTGATGATAAACATGTTCAAGTATGTGTAAAATATAATTTGGCTAGTTAAATGGATTTATCATGACTTTTGTGAGCTCTTGTAATCCACTGGGACTGACACACCAGGGTTATTGAAAAACATATAACTGTAACATGCAAATTCATTGGAAGAATAGTTCTCTCCCCTGCCTCATGCATATTCATTAAAACGAGATTTTGTCAGTCAATCGACCCACGGTTTTTATAAAGTTTAACGGAATTAAGTAGCGTGCTTGCTGACGATGATTCTTCAATAACAAAAAGCATCTTTTTAAAGTCATTAAAGAGCAATTAATTTAAAAAATAGTATCAAAGTTGAGATATATAAAAAGGAGGCTGGACAATGGGTCGGGAATCATTGTAAAACGAGAAATAAGTAGTTGTTTGATAACCCCGACCCCTGTACCACCCATGGGCACCATCCATGCTAACATCTATAACGTACCAAGGACATAAGGTCCGCGGCGGGAGGCTGGACATTTGATCGGAGGTCATTGTGAAATTGGGTGATAAAGAGACGGTCGCTGATCGCTACCCCAACACTGGTGACCCCTGAGCTGTCTGTCAGACAGAGGGTGTGGCCTGGCCTTGCACGGTACTCATCCGTGCACGAGAGCTGGAAAACAAGAGGACGATTATTCCTTAAAAGATATGTGCCCCGATTGACTTACTGAACATGAATCGAGTTTTGCATTAAGGCTGGAGTCGGTTATATATGATAATAAAGTCAATATTAAGGGTTATGTTTTTATTCCGCCTTTTCAAAGAGGGCCTAAATGAGACTGATGACAGTCGGTCAATAGTAAAACAAAAGAAGAAGAAACATGTCTCGACCAGTTCTGCTTAGGTCAGGAACAAATGATACATAGTATTTTATCATTAACTACCCCAAAAGCTGAAGGAAATACTAAGGAAAATCAAGAAAAATATGTTAACAAGAAGAGGAAGGAAAATACGTTCAACTGTTTTCTAGAAGATGTGTGCGTTGTAATTAATGATATACTCAGCGTGCATTCATTTTAAAAGTACACGTTCAATTTGTTTGCAAATTATTAAAGACATATCAAATAATTGCATTTCAAACATCGTCTAGAGATTAATGTTGCATTGCTGGCAATGTATTGTTTATAAAAAAACACAAAGTAATTGACGTATGACGTGCATCTTGTGCTCTGTTTCAACCTGGGAGATGTTTTACCATGTTCTGGCTCTTGTTAACGTTTTAGTAAGCTTTTATTATAAAAACACATTTAATATGATAAATCCATTTAATGCACAACTCGTGCTTTCGTTAATGATTTCAATGTTTATTTTCCATCAAATCGTTAAGCCATTCATTAACCTTGTTTCCTGCAATTAGCGACGTTCAAGATTGACGTATTGTCGTTAAGTATCGGTGAGGCATTTAAAGGCGTGTATTTTATAACGGCAAGAATATTCTTAAAATTTGTTCAAACTGAGTTTTATATAACTGAACATTTTGAACAAGCACCAAACAGAAATTAAAAACTCATTTTAACCAAGTTTTGTAAATCCACGACTTACGTCATTTACATCAATAGCACTACTAATTAATTTAAGTAAGTGTTAACAAAGATTTCTTATTTAATTGCTTGCTATTGTATTAATCATTTTGAACACATTTTACACTAAATTATTTATTTCGATGTCGAATGTCAGTGGGTCCCTTAAACCTTGTGCGTTGAACAAGGGTCTATGTAAAACTTAAACTATTGAAGGTTAAATTGAGAGAAGTATAATATGCGACGTGTTAGGAGCTTAGCCTATTGATAAGCATGTCAACGAGAATAAAGTTCAATAAACATAATACAAAAGCCGTTCCATGATACCCAAAGCGTCACGGGGAGAAAGGGGTACGTGGGGTTTGAGTAACTTTGAATTTTGTTTTGAATTTAAAGCTCGTTCAGTGGTAGTCAACAAAGAACATTTCATTTTCTTTGGTGACTACCACTTAACGACATTTAAAGCTGCACTCTCACAGATATACCATTTTTGCAACTTTTTTATTTTTTGTCTTGGAAACAGCATTTTTTGGCGTAAATATCTGCAAACCAATAATAAAAGATTGCTGACAAAAGATCAGATCGCATATTTTCGTTCGAAAATTAATGTTTTATTGCATAAACCGTTACTAACGGTTTAAGAAAGATGCATGAAACATCAATTTTTGAATTTAAATATAAAAATCTGCGACCTGATTTTTTTGCGAGCAGTCTTATATAACTTGTTTCCATGGATTTATGACTGCTTTTAATCCCGAGTCTATCAACGATACTCACAGCGTCTGGCGGGATGTTGTTGGAGCGGGTGGGGGAGGTGGGTTGCGGCTGGGAAGCAGCTGTCACTCCTACAGTGGTCCGTACGAAGGTGTCTGAAGACAGTGGACATTCGGTCAATAATACTGTTTATCCTAATATTTCAAGTTGACATGTACCAATTACCTCTTGATTAAAGCGTCCAAATCGCCAACATTGTTCAGCTAAATTAGACACTTGTATCAAGGGCCATTACTGTTTATTTAAATCTGATAAATGTCTCAATGGCTACTATTGGTTAGTTAAATCCGATTTTTGTATGATGGACCATCATTGGTTAGTAAAATCTGATAGTGACTCAATGGCTATCATTGGTCAGTTCAATCGTATTTATGTGTCATGGCCCATCATTTTTGCGTTAAATCTGATTTATGGATCATGGCCCATCATTTGTCCGTTAAATCTGATTAATGGATCATGGGCCATCATTTGTCCGTTAAATCTGAATAATGTATCATGACCCATCATATGTCCGTTAAATCTGATAAATGGATCATGGCCCATCATTTGTCCGTTAAATCTGATTAATGGATCATGGGCCATCATTTGTCCGTTAAATCTGAATAATGTATCATGACCTATCATATGTCCGTTAAATCTGATAAATGGATCATGGGCCATCATATGTCCGTTAAATCTGATTAATGGATCATGGGCCATCATGTCCGTTAAATCTGATTAATGGATCATTGACCATCATATGTCCGTTAAATCTGATTAATGGATCATTGACCATGATATGCCACTTAAATCCCTTCACCAATGCCGTATAAACAGAAATTCGCCGATATTGATTGTGACATAACGTGTATTGACACTTCATTCTTACCTCCAAATGAAGATGCGTCAAACTGTGTTGTCATATTAGGTGGAAATGTGTCCGAAACGAAAGTAGTCTCCATACCAGATGTAAACCCACTTCCGAAAGCATTTCCGAATCTTGAGCTGGGACTTCCAGCATCGTTTATATTTCCATCGGAACTTGACGTCGATCCACCTGAAAATGACGTAGGTGACCCAGAAAACTGCCAAAGATTTGACCCAGACGTTTCCTGCGGACCCGTTGTTTGACTAAGATCTATTCCTGGACCATTTAAATTAACAAATCGTCCTTCTCCAAAAGCTAAACCACCTGTACGAAATGGTGTTTGCGACACCGTGGTTTGACCTGACGTCGAAGATGATGCCGGCCTCTGGCTGCTTTCTGAGCCCAACTCTCTGGATCTAACGCTAAAAGGCTGACCTGAACCTACACTGAAACTAGCGGGCTCCTGCCCTGAGGAAGAACCTAAGAATACACTAAACTGGTTTGAACCAAAACCAAGTGGTTGGGTTCGCCTTGAAACCATTCTCGTGTTTGAGCCCCCGTCTCCGGATGAGCCAGTATTACCAACACTCCAGAACGTTCCTGATTGGCCAGAAATCGTGGGAATATTGATCCCGAATGAGTTAAGCATGGTACTGGAAGGTACATTAGATAACCGCTGCTGTGAGAACGAACCGGCTGTCCCGAGAGGGCGTCGTGATGTTGTGTTATTTCTACGAACAACAACCATTCCCGAGGCTTGCTGGGGCGGTTGGGAGGTAAAAATAATTGGTTCAGGGTTAACATTGCCAGAGGAAACGGAATCCAATCGAAACTGTCGCACACTTGTATCGAACGCTGACCTTGACCTTGGAGTTTGGGTTTCCGGCAAGGCGTTACCTTGACCCTGCGATGACCTTTGCCCACTAAATATGACATTAAATGGAGATATCTGATCGCTGGTCACAGTACCAGGACTGTTAGAGGTGATTGTATTTATCACTGGTCCTTTGTTGAAATTGTTCATCAAATTTTGAGTCACTGTGTTCACATTTGACGACATTCTGTCGAGAAGTGATCCCGTATTCATACCAGCACCACCGGATGTGCTTTGCATTAAATTGTTCACTTGATTTTGGACACGACTCATCATGTCTTGTTGTTGCTGTTGTTGTCGTTGCTGTATGTCTGGATTTGAAAGTCTTTGTAGCCCTGAAACAATTAAATAGATAACACATTTTATTTCATTTGTTGCACCGCACGTGTATTACATTGGCTATTGTTTATTATACTTTTTTGAGCAAGGAATGAAAGTAAGCATATAAAGAAACCCTGATGTTCTTCCCGAATATACTATACTATAGTATTTGATACGGTTGATGCGAAGTAATTTTCATTCACTTTGCGATGTCGGATGTAGATTGTGTCTTATAGCCAATAAACAAAGTTATTTCATGAATAATAAAGAGGTCGGAAAAGTTCAGGACAAAAAATGGAGTGGCTGTACAAATTGTACCAGCCTTTACAGGGGAATATAAAACAGTTACATCGATCAATATAGATTTTATTTATTAAAACTGAAGTTTATAGCATTGGCAATGGATGAATTGATATCAAGTTGCTCATGAATTATATAAATATAGCAAAGCTTGGTGTCGAGACAAAAGTATCATTTGTTATGACATTGATTATAATGATAGTTAACAACCGTCCACCTACAGAGTATCAGGTTGTTAATCAGTAACTGTCCATTTAATGGCCATCAACAAACCACTGATGTCCATTTTGACAAGCTGATCATATCATATTAGGAGAAAATGCTCATTAAATAGCCAATGAATTGGTTTAAGTGCTGGTCCATTCTCCGGCCGTATCAATAAGTTGTAATGAGGCAACATACGGGGGCATAAATGCGGGGGGTGGGGGGCGGGGGTACATTTGTGGAATGGGAATACATGCGGTGGTTGGCGGTGGCATACATGCGGGTTGTCTGGAGAACGATTTTTTAATAACTAATGGTGTCCTTTTTTAAAACGTACATTCTTGTTGAATGGTGACCACTTTTGTATTTTGGTCTCAATGAAAAGGGTTTATTGTACAGAAAGAAATTTTAAAATATCATAGCGATAACAATATTACAAATACGCATTTGTTTTGGCATTGTAACATTGCCAAATTATTCACCTCGCGTCCAATTTCAGTTAAAATAATGAACATTTAAAAATGCAATAACTTATTCTGTGATATGTCTCGGTCATAAACTTCAAATATTAGTAGTCAGTTAGCAATACTCTTACTTAAAAATGACGCACAGCTGATATGGTTCACCAAGCATCACGATTTAGCCTTATTGCCAACGGTTCGATGCTATACCAGGCTTATACTTTTCGAGAAACAACAGAAAGAAAAAAAATATATATTAAATTTTTACCATCTTGGGGCAATTGGGACAAAGTTAAGCCAGGCAAGAACAATTTTACGATTACATAATAACACTTTTCGTTTCCGCCTCATACACATTTGCCGCGTCTGTCGTAGGGTATGAAATATCTACGACCTATAGCACTTATAGGGTCGCCGCAGCATTACCACGGTCAGATACTGTAGCAGTCACAAATGCTAGGGTAGACGCAAGGCGTATTTTGATTTATTGGTGAAAGAAAAACCTACGGCTGTCGTAAATCCGTTTAAATGATGGCGCACGGGTCCCTACGGCGGCCGTAGAATTTTGACAAAATACAAGAAACACTGGTATCTCTATACATATATTTGCTCCACGCACGGCGAAGACTGCCACAGGGACCGTACGAATTAAGTGCGTGCAGCGTACGAAAGCCGTGCGTTGGCCTAGCATTTCCCGCAGGGTCTGTCACATACTACAAGGCCACCGTACATAGTAGGGCCTAGGGCGCCCGTGGAACCCATGCAACTGCCGCAATTTAAGGGGGTCCACAAAGTCAATTGTAATTCATAAAATTTTAAGGCAGCCGCACTGTAAACGCAAGGCCAGCGTTAGCCCGATGTTTGGTCGCCATGGAACCTCTCTACGGCATGGCTCCGTGCTACAATCCTGTAGCGACCCCTGTGGCCTGTAAGAGATAGGGATACGCCATACGGTAACCCTGCGGCCACCGCTCGTTTCTTTCAATTTCAGATGCCTATGACCGCCGTATCATAGCAGTAGTGCAAATGTGACTGAGGTCGTATACGCATGCTAGTTATTGAACGTTGTCCTAGACAACATGGTACACAACAGTTACTTGATATTTAAATATCTCGGGTTCAGTGACTTTTACTTGTCCACACTTATGAATTGGTATTGAGGTCTGTAAAAATCACCAAAACATTGCTGTCGACAGAAAGGACAGAAACAAAATATCTTCAATATATTTCTATTTAAATCAAAAGGTTAAAAGTGTTCATGTTGGACCAATATTAACTCATAACGCATACCGGTTTCAGTAAATTAGAATGCGACTGTTCTGATTTTGTTTATAGAATGCGACTGTTCTGATTTTGTTTATAGAATGCGACTGTTCTGATTTTGTTTATAGAATGCGACTGTTCTGATTTTGTTTATAGAATGCGACTGTTCTGATTTTGTTTATAGAATGCGACTGTTGTGATTTTGTTTATAGAATGCGACTGTTGTGATTTTGTTTATAGAATGCGACTGTTGTGATTTTGTTTATAGAATGCGACTGTTGTGATTTTGTTTATAGAATGCGACTGTTGTGATTTTGTTTATAGAATGCGACTGTTGTGATTTTGTTTATAGAATGCGACTGTTCTGATTTTGTTTATAGAATGCGACTGTTGTGATTTTGTTTATAGAATGCGACTGTTGTGATTTTGTTTATAGAATGCGACTGTTGTGATTTTGTTTATAGAATGCGACTGTTCTGATTTTGTTTATAGAATGCGACTGTTGTGATTTTGTTTATAGAATGCGACTGTTCTGATTTTGTTTATAGAATGCGACTGTTGTGATTTTGTTTATAGAATGCGACTGTTCTGATTTTGTTTATAGAATGCGACTGTTGTGATTTTGTTTATAGAATGCGACTGTTGTGATTTTGTTTATAGAATGCGACTGTTCTGATTTTGTTTATAGAATGCGACTGTTGTGATTTTGTTTATAGAATGCGACTGTTGTGATTTTGTTTATAGAATGCGACTGTTGTGATTTTGTTTATAGAATGCGACTGTTGTGATTTTGTTTATAGAATGCGACTGTTCTGATTTTGTTTATAGAATGCGACTGTTCTGATTTTGTTTATAGAATGCGACTGTTGTGATTTTGTTTATAGAATGCGACTGTTGTGATTTTGTTTATAGAATGCGACTGTTGTGATTTTGTTTATAGAATGCGACTGTTGTGATTTTGTTTATAGAATGCGACTGTTGTGATTTTGTTTATAGAATGCGACTGTTCTGATTTTGTTTATAGAATGCGACTGTTCTGATTTTGTTTATAGAATGCGACTGTTGTGATTTTGTTTATAGAATGCGACTGTTGTGATTTTGTTTATAGAATGCGACTGTTGTGATTTTGTTTATAGAATGCGACTGTTCTGATTTTGTTTATAGAATGCGACTGTTGTGATTTTGTTTATAGAATGCGACTGTTGTGATTTTGTTTATAGAATGCGACTGTTGTGATTTTGTTTATAGAATGCGACTGTTGTGATTTTGTTTATAGAATGCGACTGTTGTGATTTTGTTTATAGAATGCGACTGTTGTGATTTTGTTTATAGAATGCGACTGTTGTGATTTTGTTTAAAGAATGCGACTGTTGTGATTTTGTTTATAGAATGCGACTGTTGTGATTTTGTTTATAGAATGCGACTGTTGTGATTTTGTTTATAGAATGCGACTGTTGTGATTTTGTTTATAGAATGCGACTGTTGTGATTTTGTTTATAGAATGCGACTGTTGTGATTTTGTTTAAAGAATGCGACTGTTGTGATTTTGTTTAAAGAATGCGACTGTTGTGATTTTGTTTAAAGAATGCGACTGTTGTGATTTTGTTTAAAGAATGCGACTGTTGTGATTTTGTTTAAAGAATGCGACTGTTGTGATTTTGTTTAAAGAATGCGACTGTTGTGATTTTGTTTAAAGAATGCGACTGTTGTGATTTTGTTTTAAGAATGCGACTGTTGTGATTTTGTTTAAAGAATGCGACTGTTGTGATTTTGTTTAAAGAATGAGACTGTTGTGATTTTGTTTAAAGAATGCGACTGTTGTGATTTTGTTTAAAGAATGCGACCATATCTCAATACAACATAGGCGTTATCAAAGCCATGTCACTTCTTAGCGCTTGTGAACATTTGCCAATGTAGGAAAATAACACAGACTTCACGTACACATAGAAACCAGTGCAGCCGAGTGGGTGACGCCTAGTCGATCACACGATGTGATCAACCCCTCTCCACTAAATCGCTTTATGTTCTGCCTGAGGGAGCTGGTTGTTAATTAAGAATAATTGTATAGTAGTAATAAATATGCATATATTTCTAAGTTATGTAATTACATAGATGGTAATTGTTTGTTTCATTTTAAGAAAATAATATGTATCACCGAGTCAGCATTTATAAGTTATATTCACGAGTTAAATATTTACCTTTTGTGGTAATGAGATGAAAATGCAATCTTAAGTTGCAACAAACACTAACACGGGCTAAAATCAGTGCAACAGGGAGATCATAATTGGGTGGTTCATCAGGTTACTTCACATCGTTATTTAACACTTAATATCTTGAAAAAAATGCATTTTTACAAGAAAAAAGGTCCAAGCAACATCCTGGCATTAGCATAAATACAACTAGACGGTTGTATTAGTAAACAAAACAACAATGTCTGCCCTCACTATAGAGGTGAGTGTTGTGTGGATGTGATCGTCATTGTACATAAGGTTCATGAAAATCTTTCAAGTGGTTTTAAAAAGGAGATAATTTATTATTTTGGGGCAGACAAGGAATCCAGATCTCGACAATGAGCCTATGCACCATTAATGTGGGATCAGCATGGCCTCTCGATGTAGTGAATATTTAACCAGAGTTTCGTAAAGAATCCCCTGGGATGTAGGAGGTACGATGGATTTAAGGACAGACGGACGGACATTAACACTATAAACAATACCCACCCACCCATCTCTTCGTGTGTAAAATGGGGGAGGGTCACAATAATTCAGTTTGTGTTTGTTTGATACTTTTTTGGTATTTCCTAAGAACTCTATGCCAATCGCAGTATAAAGACCAGATCACAAATCTCAGAGTCTCGAGTAACGGTCTCTGTGGACCTGCTGAAATCCCGCCTGTAATTCGGTATCACATGTCTCTTTAATGCCACGAGTGTGGAAAAACCATTACAATGTGCATGATGAAGAGCAACAAAATTACTCCGATGTCGATAGTTTGAAAGCAAGAGTATGAATGTAAAAGGTTTTGGTTTTAAGGCATGTAACGTCATGTAATGTTTCCATGTAATACAAACAAACTTGTATGGCAACTGGGCTCGTTGAAGTAATTTCCATTGTATTACTGTTAACGATTAGTTCTATTCTCATCAACATTCTCATTAGTTTTGTCATCAAGTAGTGTTATTATCAAAGCCTTAACATCTAATCATACCCGTCCATTTAGTTACAGTTTGATACATTCATTAGAGTAGGCGCAAAACCAAATCATGAACAGAAGGATCATTGTTAGACAAGATTTTTTATGTGTAAATGGAGAATAAGGGGAAGTGGGAGGGAATGGGGTGGGGTAAGATTATTTACCATCGCCATCGGGTAATGCCCATTCGGCGAGCACCAAAAGTTTAAAGTTGTAGAATCTTGTCAAATATTGCAAGCAGACATTCAGCACCAGCACGCATCGGCACTAAAGGCTGATAGGTCGCTTACGTTACCTGGCCCCAATATCACGAAAAAGTCAAATCTCAAAATCAGTCTCCACATATTTCACCATATAAAAGCAAAATATCCTTCAAAATCTTGCATGGTTTTATACTGTTCGAAAACGTATTTTCTCATAGAATGTGTCGATAAAAATGTTTTGTCAATATTTCAAAGAAAACTAATTCTAGAGCAAAAATATACTTGAGTATTTTATAAAGAATACTGAATTGTACTCAAATACATTTTTGGCTGTAGAATATATTTAGCTTTGAATTCGACCAAAGGCTTTTATCAGTATATTCCATGATAGAATGTGCTTATAAAACTGCAAATAACATATATGATTTTTAATAAATTTTAATGCTATGTGATACAATGTATTGAGACTGAGTTTGAGATTTGACTTAAGTATTTTCGTGATATTGGAGCCTGACGTTAGAAAAATACGTTGTTTTATATCCCTGCTTTATCGCAGAGAATACACCCATTCTAAATCATCAAACTGTTAACATGTCATCTAAATATTACATAAATGAGATGTTGTTAATTTTGAAATAATTTTCCAACGGTTGTCTCAACAGTTGTATTTTGACATTTTAATGTTTATCATGATATCTTCTTTTTTCATTAGACGCTCTTTTTTCACAGGATGTCAACATGATATTCGTTCTATTGTCATTGTCCTCTGTTTTATTTAATACCTCGTGAGTAAATGAAGGATCCTTTTCAATTTCAGTATGTTAATTACAGAAAGAAAGAAAACCATATTGTTCACAAAAGTGTAGTGGATTTTATGCGGGCTGGTACAACTGCAGGCGGGGAACTAAATCGCAAGAACCGATCGCACAATTCGTTAACTGAATGCAGGGCAGATGTAGAGTAGAAACACATATGTAAAGATAACTTTATACTATCTTAAATACTGTATTTCCATTCATATTATGTAGTTTACATACTTTTTTATTGAAAGCACCTTTAAGTTTCGTTTAATTTGCTAAATCGACGTAAGTTAAGATATTACTTATATGGAAACCGCCCCTCAACACCACTCATCAAAGCGAATACAAAACCACCGCATTCACCCGGCACTACGGGGCCATCGGGAAGGTAAAAACACGGCCCCTTTCCCCGGCTATCCCCGGTATACCCCCGGACCTTGGGGGGCCGTGGTTACAATTGACTGGTGCATGAACACTGGTCGAAGTAACCAGCTTTATTCTAATTGCCATTGTTATCGAGAAGAAGGACACAATTCCCTATATGATGCATAAGGCATATAGCTCAACTGTTGTTGGACGACATGTGCATTTTACTGACTCAAAAGTAAGCATTAAACGTGTACCAGTTCAAACATAGCAAAATTACTATTTATCACAGAGCTATTGACATAGTTGATTAACATTAACCTACAAAATCGTCAATTTAAATACAACTATGAACTTTAATTGTTTAAAACCAAAAGCTAAGATTGAAAGGTAGGTTGGTATTCCTTTCATGATTGTTTGAAAAAGATACAATATTCAATCATTGTTGATTATATTGTCTTTGAAATACCTACTGATTGTTATTTAAAAGAGTAATGATTACATTGGTTTTGATTTAAATTTGAATGCATTTGCAACGTGTAAGAATAATTATAATTACGTTCATTAGTTTTTTTTAAAACTGCGTCATTACTTCTAAGGTTGTCGTATCGTTAAGTGCACGGGCTGTCTAGAGTATGCGTCTTATTTGTGTTGTGTTTGTCTTATTTGTGTATTTGTCCCATTCTCTGATGGTATTTGATCTTCCTACCGTAAACATGATAGCAGTTCTAATATCGCTGTACGATAAGTGTGCTTTGTTACAGTTTACTTTTAAGGTTCTCTGAGTTCTGCGCAAAATTCTCATAGCATATTTACATGACAGTAACGCTCCATACAAGTACTGTACAAGACTGTAGCCTAACGGTAATACCATGTTATCATTAAGTTAAAACAATGGATATCCCCTTAGCAACCTACTTGACATCACCGGAACTTATAGTTTCCTTTGAGCTCGATTGTGACGAAAGCTTGTGGAATTACTCTTGAGATTGTTTCCTGGGCAGAAACAAGTGCTTGTGCCCATTGAAGAAAGTATCACTAATGGTGTTTGAATCCACAACATCTTGGGTGAGAGGCAAATATCTATTCCAGCATACCACACTCACTCTCCGGCATGGTCTTTCCACACAGATAGAAAACAAAAGTTTATATAACAATCAAGAGACCACCAAGCAGTAAACCCAGACGATCGCACATAAGACAACAAACAAGCCATCACACAAGAAAACTCACAATAAACACACAAAACCACACAAAAGAACACACAAGAAAACACACACGACAATCTACAAGAAAACACACACAAGAATCCAGTCCACAAACAACACACAAGACAACACACAAGACAATCCATAAGACAACAAACAAGACAATATACAAGACAACAAACAAGACAATCCATAAGACAACACACAAGACAACACACAAGACAATGTACAAGACAACACACAAGACAATCTATAAGACACCACACAAGACAATATACAAGACAACACACAAGACAATCCATAAGACAACACACACGACAATATACAAGACAACACACAAGACAATCCATAAGACAACACACTAGACAATATACAAGACAACTCACAAGACAATCCATAAGACACCACACAAGACAATATACAAGACAACACACAAGACAATATACAAGACAACACACAAGACAATCCATAAGACAACACACAAGACAACACACAAGACAATGTACAAGACAACACACAAGACAATTCATAAGACACCACACAAGACAATATACAAGACAACAGACAAGACAATCCATAAGACAACACACACGACAATATACAAGACAACACACAAGACAATCCATAAGACAACACACAAGACAATATACAAGAAAACACACAAGACAATCCATAAGACAACACACACGACAATATACAAGACAACACACAAGACAATCCATAAGACAACACACAAGACAATATACAAGACAACACACAAGACAATCCATAAGACAACAAACAAGACAATATACAAGACAACACACAAGACAATCCATAAGACAACAAACAAGACAATATACAAGACAACACACAAGACAATCCATAAGACAACACACACGACAATATACAAGACAACACACAAGACAATCCATAAGACAACACACACGACATTATACAAGACAACACACAAGACAATCCATAAGACAACACACTAGACAATATACAAGACAACACACAAGACAATCCATAAGACACCACACAAGACAATATACAAGACAACAAACAAGACAATATATAAGACAACACACAAGACAATCCATAAGACAACACACAAGACAACACACAAGACAATGAACAAGACAACACACAAGACAATCCATAAGACACCACACAAGACAATATACAAGACAACACACAAGACAATCCATAAGACAACACACACGACAATATACAAGACAACACACAAGACAATCCATAAGACAACACACAAGACAATATACAAGAAAACACACAAGACAATCCATAAGACAACAC
The DNA here is from genome assembly GCF_026914265.1 of Mya arenaria. Lineage (NCBI taxonomy): Eukaryota > Metazoa > Mollusca > Bivalvia > Myida > Myidae > Mya > Mya arenaria. Next base: position 59,206,647 of record NC_069130.1, on the reverse strand, counting down.
ACACGACAATAAACAAGACAACACACAAGACAATCCATAAGACAACACACAAGACAATATACAAGACAACACACAAGACAATCCATAAGACAACAAACAAGACAATATACAAGACAACACACAAGACAATCCATAAGACAACAAACAAGACAATATACAAGACAACACACAAGACAATCCATAAGACAACACACACGACAATATACAAGACAACACACAAGACAATCCATAAGACAACACACAAGACAATATACAAGACAACACACAAGACAATCCATACGACAATACACAAGACAATCCATTAGACAACACACAAGACAATCCATAAGACAACACACACGACAATCCATAAGAAAACACACACGACAATCCATAAGACAACACACAAGACAATCCATAAGACAACACACACGACAATCCATTAGACAACACACACGACAATCGATAAGACAACACACAAGACAACACACACAAGACAATCCATTAGACAACACACAAGACAATACACAAGACAACACACAAGAAAACACACACGACAATCCACAAGACAACACAAAAGACAACACATACAAGAATCCATAAACAACACACAAGACAACACACAAGACCATCCATAAGACAACACACACAAGAATCCACAAACAACACACAAGACAACACACAAAACAATCCATAAGACAACACACACGGGAATCCGCAAGACAGCACACACGATAACACACACGATACCACACAGGACAACACACACAGGAATACACAAGATAACACACAAGACAACACACAAGACAACTCACAAGACAACACACAAGAAACCACACAAGACAGCACACATGACAGCACACTATACAACACACAAGACAACACACAAGAAAACACGCAAGATAACATACAAGACAACACACAAGAAACCACACAAGACAGCACACATGACAGCACACTATACAACACACAAGACAACACACAAGAAAACACGCAAGATAACATGCAAGACAACACACAAGAAAACACGCAAGACAACACACTAAACAACACACAATACAACACACAAGAAAATTCGAAAGACAACATACAAAACAACACACAATACAACACACAAGACAACATACAAAACAACACACAATACAACACACAAGACAACATACAAGACAACACACAAGAAAAAAACACAAGAAAAGATGCAAGAAAACATACAAAACAAAACACAAGACAACACACAAGTAAACACACACGACAACACACAAAACATTCCACAAGATAACACACAAGACAACTTACACGACCACACACAAGACAACACACATATCCGACGTATAAGTTATGTAAATAGATAACAAAAACAGCCTTTGCATAATTAATGTTAACACGCTTAAAATAACGCACTGTCTTCAAGTTTAGAAAGTTATTTCTATGGGACCAGCTATCACATTGACGATCATTTTACAAATGTTTTCATGTATCACAAGGTAATATATTTGTACAATGTCGTCCAAGGCGCAATAAAACACATGTAAATATCCACGTTTTTTTGATGTTCTTACTTTACAAATCCTCGACATTGCCAGGACACGGTTTACAGTGTCACGTGGTTATGTTAGCACCACTGTTACTACAAATAGGATACTGTTTTAGTGAATATTAAAACTAGAATATTAAGGATTGTTGTGACACAATTACGACATTGTTTTTCGTTTCTATTTCGTTTTTAATACCAGTCTGATTGTTATTAAACTGGTTTAACCTTGTCTGCCAAAATGGTTGAATCTTGTAAACCAAAGAGGTTTATTCTTTTATGAACATTTCCTTCAGACCGATAAGATTATTTGTTGGTAGTTTTGTCTCCAACATCTTTCTTTCAACAGGCTTCAAACACAGACTGTTCTTTGATAACCGGGCGATCTAACTCTTAACCTTGTTCTCAGACAAACAACAGCAATCATTGGTATGTACGCCCTTCAGGTTTGGAAACACCATTCAAGCAAAGCGCTGCTTTCAAAACCACCTAACTTTTTACCAATGTCTTTGGTGAAAAAGAAATACATACCATCAGTGAAAGTAATACTTCATTCGGAACAACCCGGCCATTAACCATCGAAAACAACCTCGGATGAATAATTATGGACGGCTTATAATGTAAATCGCGTATTAAATTGAATGTAGCCGTTAAACGTTATGACTTTACTCTTTTGAATCTTTATTAGTTATGCACTCAATTTAAACTTAAGATATACAGAAAACGCGTAGCAACACTACATGTAGTTAAAACTTTTATTTAGATTTTTACGAACTATTTTTTCTGATGGACCGGCATACATCCGAGGTTGTTTTCGATGGAAAACTTCCGAGAAGTTCCGAATGTGTAAAACTGATAAGTCTAAAACAGTTAAAAGATACATATTTTCAAATTAGGCTTAAAAAATGTAACTGCCATTAAGTGTCGAGAAAACGATTTATGAAGTAAAAATGAAACCGGTTGTCCGGTTTGCGCAGTGGTAAGTGCATTCGCTTCTCACCTAGACGACCCGGGTTCGTTTCCCGGCATGTGAGTTCAGTTTGTGGTCACCAAGTCGGACAAGTGAGTTTCCTCCGGGTACTCCGGTTCCCCCACAACACAAGACCACACTCTTGTGAAACATCGTGCCAACGAGAGTGATGAATATAAGTTGCAATAGCTTGTTTCAGATTCGTTGTAAAATAAATAAGTTTAAACTAAATGTAAATGACTTGAAAATGCGCTTCATCACCGAAACAACATCTCAAAACCAGAACACAATGGGCCGATTGTTCAGAACATGGTTAAATCTAACAACTTAACTTGAAAGGTTAAATATTTTATCATGTGCTAATAAACTTGCATAAAACAAGTAAATTGTCTCAAATCTTGTCAGAAATTCTGAGAATCACACGTGTATCAATTAAATTTTCAGTGCAGTTACAATGTTAAAGTTAACAACGATGTTCACTGTTATAAATTTCCGAGCAATCAGCCCGATTTATATTTTCCATAGAGCATCACAGATAATCTATTTCACATTCAATGAAAACTTATTCGTGATATGTCGTAAAATATCTCGGTAGGTTGACAGGACGAAATGCTCTTATATAAGTGATCTTATTATCAGTGAATACGATACACGCTTCCATATCGTCATATAATTTGAGGAAGGTGTTTTGCTTGAGTATGTATGAATTTAATTATCTATTAAAACGGTATTGCTGCAAATATTTGACACGTTTAGTATTCAGCACAGTACTTAACGTGTCATACTCTTCTTCCAGCGCACATATATCATAAGCAACAGTCAACAGTCAAACGCACAGGCAAGCAGGACACCCACGTATGGAAGAAAGACGCGTGAGGCGGTCACCTTCACATCTATAAACAAACAATTTACATGCATACCATCTGGGTTTCTACTTTGCTCTGTTTTATATAGATAAAGATAAGATAAAGAAAAATATTATACATATTATATGATTATTTATGATGATATTAGTTTCTGTTTCCTTAGTAACTGTTTCAACTGTTTCCGCCATTGATACTGTAATTTATTAGGCAGGCAGACGCAAAACAACCAAGATATCGAAAACGGCAACAGGCTGACGGATAAACACTTAAGATACCGCAAACGGCAACAAGAAGGCGGATAAACATTCAAGATACCGCAGACGGCAACAATAAGGCGGATAAACACTCAGGATACCGTAAACGACAACAGGAAGGCGGATAAACACTCAAGATACCGTAAACGACAACAGGAAGGCGGATAAACACTCAAGATACCGCAAACGACAACAGGAAGGCGGATAAACACTCAAGATACCGTAAACGGCAACAGGAAGGCGGATAAACAATCAAGATACCGTAAACGACAACAGGCAGACGCAAATACAAACAAGATACCGCAAACGGCAAGAGGCTGACCGATTAACACTCAGATACCGCAAACGACAACAGGAAGGCGGATAAACAATCAAGATACCGCAAACGACAACAGAAAGGCGGATAAACACTCAAGATACCGCACACAGCAACAGGCTGACGGATAAACACTCAAGATATTGCAAACAGCAACAGGCAGACGCAAAAACAACCAAGATACCGCAAACGACAACAGAAAGTCGGATAAACACTCAAGATACCCCAAACGGCAAAAGGGTGGCGGATAAACAATCAAGATACCACAAACGGCAACAGGCAGACGCAAATACAAACAAGATACCGCAAACGGCAACAGGCTGACCGATTAACACTCAGATACCGCAAACGACAACAGGACGGCGAATAAACACTCAAGATACCGCAAACGGCAACAGAAAGCTGGATAAACACTCAAGATACCACAAACGGCAAAAGGGAGGCGGATAAACAATCAAGATACCGCAAATGGCAACAGGCAGAAGGCTAAACAATCAAGATACCTCAAACGGCAACAGACAGACGATTAAACAATCAAGATACTGCAAACGGCAACAGGCAGAAATCTAAACAATCAAGATACCGCAAACGGCAATAGGCAGACGGATAAACACTGAGATACCACAAGCGGCAACAGGAAGACGGATAAACACTCAAGATACCGCAAACGCGACAGGAAGCTGTATAAACACTCAGATACCGCAAACGGCAACAGGTAAGCGGATAAACAATCAAGATACTGCAAACGGCAACAGGAAGCTGGATAAACACTCAAGATACCGCAAACGACAATACGAATGCGCATTAACACTCAATATACCGCAAACGACAACAGGCAGACGCAAAAACAACCAAGATACCGGAAACGGCAACAGGCTGACGGTTAAACATTCAAGATACCTAAAACGGCAACATGGAGGCGGATAAACAATCAAGATACGCAAACGGCAATTAACAGGCTGATAAACAATCAACATACCGCAAACGGCAACAAGAAGGCGTATAAACACTCAAGATACCGCAAGCGGCAAAAGGGAGGCGGATAAACAATCAAGATACCGCAAACGGCAACAGACAGACGGTTAAACAATCAAGATACCGCAAATAGCAACAGACAGAAGGGTAAACAATCAAGATACCGCAAACGGTAACAGACAGTCGGTTAATCAATCAAGATACCGCAAACGGCAACAGGCAGAAGGCTTAACAATCAAGATACGGCAAACGACAACAGGCAGACGCAAAAACAGCCAAGATACCGCAAACGGCAACAGAAAGGCGGATAAACACTCAAGATACCGCATACGACAAAGGGAGGCGGATAAACAATCAAGATACCGCAAACGGCAACAGGCAGACGGATAAACACTCAGATACCACAAACGGCAACAGGAAGGCGGATAAACAATCAAGATACCGCAAACGGCAACAGGCAGGCGGATAAACAATCAAGATACCGCAAACGCCAACAGGCAGGCGGATTAACAATCAAGATACCGCAAACGGCAACAAGAAGCGGATAAACATTCAAGATACCGCAAACGGCAAAGGGAAGGCGGATACACAATCAAGATACCGCAAACGGCAACAGGCAGAAGGCTAAACAATCAAGATACCGCAAACGTCAACAGGCAGAATGCTAAACAATCGAGATACCGCAAACGGCAACAGACAGACGGTAAAACAATCATGATACCGCAAATGGCAACAGGCAGAAGGCTAAACAATCAAGATACCGCAAACGACAACAGGCAGACGTAAAAACAACCAAGATACCGCAAACGGCAACAGAAAGGCGGATAAACACTCAAGATACCGCAAACGGCAAAAGGGAGGCGGATAAACAATCACGATACCACAAACGGCAACAGGAAGACTGATAAACACGCCACTAAAGACGACAATGTCAACAAAGGCGCAGAGGCAGTCATCTTCATTTATCCTGTCACTTGCGTACAAATCGGTCCAATAACAAGGTGCCGTGTAAACTTTAGTTTATTAGGATAGTAGACCACGCGATTTTTATCTATAGTCAGGTGGTCATGTGACCGCGAAAACGAACTTCTTTTCTATATTATGCAATGTCAGAGGAACAGCACAAATACTGTTTCAGTATCTTATCAATGGACCACCTACAGCCGACCTCAATAATCACTCGCCCATAAAGCCCCATCATTATGAAAAAATAATGACACTGGCAAAACAATCGACCTGAAATCTATATGTGATGTGAAAATCTTACCCCACCCGCAAATGCTGGAAACTGTGAAACAGCATTCAACGATACTCGTCGATAGTTTATTCCATGTCTGTGGTGAATGGCAAAATCTCACTTACAACAGAAATGAATGATCTCTTTGCCGGTTCAGTTCTGAACATCCAACACTTTCAACATAAATTAAATCCATTTAATATGTGGCGATTGTTTGTAAACACTCGTGATCTTGAATCATGACCTGTGTACTGTACTCTGTGACTTGCGGAATAATTGTTACATCATCAGATGATGTATGTAGACTGATCCATGCTTATGCACGTTTAAAAATTGTTTTTTATGTTTTGAATTGATATTGACGTATTAAATGCAATGACTTTGAATATAAACGTATTAAAAACGTTTTCAGAACTATTTTGGTGGCGATTTAAACATGGATACCGAGTGTGATGACGTCAACAGGAAAAAACAGTTCCCCCCTTACTTTTAAAAAGATACTTAACAATTTAAGGTGTTTATATTGTTTATTTAAACAAAGTAACAGGATAAATAGAATACTAGGTTAGTGCCGTGGATGGAGGATGTTTATCTGGCTCGGCTGCGGATTTTATCGGGTGAGCCAAACTATAAACAAACCCTAGATCTCATCAAAAATTGTTTTGTTTGTTGTTTTGTTATTTTGTTTTATCCTCTTCAATAATATATTATAGTATCGTTTAAAACTGTTGGTATGTTTGTACTGCTAGTCACTACTACGACTAATTTTGCTGATAACTAAGCCTTGTTATAGTGGTTTATGTTTAACTATATTTAAACAGCTGTAGTCAAGATTTATTACAGTTTCATTGCATCTAGATGACAGAAGAAATGCGATTGTAATCGAATAGTATTCACAAGATGCATCGCCTGGCATGATTATTCTCTTTTGCGCTTTAAAATGCCTTTCATCCCAATAGCAAAATAAAAAAGACGATTCACCTTAACCACAAGTTAACCACTACAAAGGCTGTTATACATTATATGTTTATTTGGTATTAATTTGTTATTTCGAAAACAATCTTCCTTCTTATATCGCGTTAAAGCGTCTTTATAGTACGGCAATTTGCCTTAGTTTCATAGACGGATAGTGGTCAATTGTATACGTGTTTTGTTTTATTTTATATTAGCTTTAAAACTGTTACTTTTGAAGTGAAATCATACACAAACGAGATTGAATTTAAGATAAATGAGCTTGCTTTGAGGGGGTGTGAAATGTAGGATTTTCATGCAAATATTTAACGAATTCGACCGCAAAGTGTCTTTAAAACTGCACATGCGTTTGTAAACAATAAGATCAACATTAGCTGTTTTAGCTCACTAACTTAAATATTTCGTTCAGTAACAATTGAAACTAGAACGAGGCGCTGAACAGAACGATAAAGTTTTTATTGATCGAACTAGACACGCACAAAAGGCAGCTGGACAGACGAACAAACAAAAAAAAACGGAAAAAAACATATATAAAATATATGATTATGACATTAATGTCAACCAGTCTTAGTCTTAGAATTGAATATTTCGCCTGTTTTGAGAACACTGATGTACCTAGAGCTATGTTTCATTGTCAGGGGACGTGGGAGGTTGTCAGCTTCATTATACTCATTTTATTTAGATTTAAGTAAGGATTAGACAAACAAACTTTAATATATAGCTAACAAAGTGGATGTGGTCAAGTTTTGATAATTGAAGGACAAACTCCGGAATAAGAGGGGTGTCCCAGTTATTATAAAATCAAGTCATTGCAATACAACGAACAAACAATTATTTACAAATGTATGTATATGTATTCATTTTTTGCATGATTTGGGAACATTTCACTAAAATATCTCATTAAAATAATGTATATGTACCATTATTAGACATAATATTGCATTGTTGTGAGTAGGCTGGCGTCCAAAATAAAATCTTCAAAAGGCTCAGACTGTTGTTTTTTTCTGCAATATGCAGTGCATCTCTTAAAAACTGCATCAATTATGTTTAAGAGAATTCATTGTGGGATTACCTTTTGTCAATACATGAGAGGCATGTTTAAGATTTTAATTCAATAATCCTCCAAACCACAGAACACATGATGAGCTTTGTCTTATTTGGAAACAAAGTCTTACAGTGTCACCGTGCTGAATGTAGATAACACACATTTCATGCTGCACTAATCAAGTTTCAGTCCCTACGTCAAATTGTGATTTTGATGAAACAAGTGTGTTTAGAAAAGTCTTTTTGCGCTACAACAACATTTGTGGGCCAATGACGATCGAGGATTTACCCTATTTAATGCAGCTCCATTTTTTATCTTTCGAACCAAATTACCACGTGACTTCATAGAGGGCGGAGCCAGTGAGTCAAGCGTGAACACCAAATATGTTAGAGTTCATTTTGGCTATATACAGACAATGGTGCGAGCGTTCTCGCTGCGCTCGCTCCATTTTCTGTAGATAGCCCAAATTATATCTTAACAAGTATATACTTGGATGACTGTTACGTGCAAAGTCTCTTTATTTCACTTGTACATCTTTGTATCAAACAGGCTGAGTAATAAATATCATGAGAGTACAAGTAGTTATACCTAATAGACGGGCGCTGGGTTCACATCACTAGCGCAGGTATATTGCTTTTGTCTGACAATTTATTTGTAACTTGATAACATTTCTTGAAAGGTTTCTCAAAGAGATTTAGTCATCGTTTTATAAAACGGGTTCTTTGAAGTGAATTTTAATATCTGTCTTTGTCTGTTACCATGTCAAAAGACAAAAAAAAATCTTCTAAATATCTATTTGTCGTTTCCTGTGATCTAAGCAAATTGGAATTAGGCATCATATCTATACAATGAAATGTAAAATGGCAGCTGACAATGTAAAGAAATTATTATTCTAGGAAGAGGCTGGGTTTTGTTCAGATGAATATTTAATGCAAAGCACATGCTAGACGGTTTTAAATAACTGTTGAAGCGATCAGCGGAAACAGAAATGCTCCCAGTGCTAAATGAATCTTGACACTTGTAACAATATGTGAATGTATTTACACTTTCTGTCTTATACGTATCACTCATGTATAATTTCTGCATGATCATTGGTAACAGGTGTGACCCAGTAAGGCGGTTTTATTTTCAATAAAATAAGTGTACGTTTCATAACCTATGTTTGGTGTCATTAATATAGACTTCCAATTGTTTGCCAATTGGCTACTCCCTGTTTAGTTTAAAAGTCTTCGAAAGAAAATGTTCAGTTCTGTAAATGGCATGTCGAATCAAATACAACAATATATGAATTTCCAAAAGTTCAATATGAATGGCAAATGAATGATAATATATAGTTCTGATAATACAATGAAACTACAAGTACGCGCGCCTAGCAGCCAACACGCAATGTAAAGTATCTAATGACACAAGGCTAACAACCAAACAACAACACACTCGCTGATAAATCACACACAGTTTGCATCAATAATAAAACGTTGTATGAAACGAAAACTTACATCTAGTCATACGATTCTGATCAAATCCAGTTGACTGTTGCCCAGCCACATGGCTTATCGTAAGACAGATTACAGTTATGGACACTGCTACCGCCATTGTAAGGTATTTCCGCATTTGAATCAGCTCATTGAATAATTTATTCTGTAAATAAATGAGACAAATATGATAGCAGCTTTTGGATGAAGCTATTGTCATTTTAACAACAATACAATACATTAAGGACTGCATTCTCAGCGTGTTTATCAACATAGCAGTTACTTATCCCTAGAGCTATACGCAGTCTGTGCGTTTGTTTTATCTAACAATTGTTTGCAAATCATGAAAATGATTAAGTGGTACTCTTATTTGAATTTAATACATACAAATGTCTAACAAATATAAATTTTGAATGATAAACCTTTAACTACTTACTAATCAATGCATTTATGGAAAATATTAATTAGTGATAACAAGATTGAAACCGTGTATTTAATAGCTGAAAACGCACAAATATTTATTAACTGGTGGCGTTCCAAAAGATTTACAGTGAACAACTACCGTCTCATAAGGAAGAAATACTGTGTTTTCTGCACCTTTCTTTCACATTAAACACGGTATCCTTCATAAGAACCACTGTTTTCGATATTTATTCATCCTTTTGGATAAACTAAAACAATTGCATCAATTGTGGTACACCTTTTTTGGAAGTAAGAGTGCATTTTTAAGGAAATAAATAAAGTTTGTGGCAACCTGCTAATAAAAAATATAATCAGTTGACAAATGCATACAAAAACATAAAAAGTAATCCTGCATTGAATACTTATTTCTTACCTTAAGCGGTTAATCAAAACTCTGCACACTACACCGTGATGTTGAAGTTTACATAAGTTCAAATATAATTTGCATTTTAATCCTTTTTAAAAACAAATATTATTCTTCTTTAAAATAATACAAACTTTGTTTCCAAGTTTACACTTTTCTTGAAATGTTTTATCTTTCTGTGTGTTGAGTATAATTATACTTGTGTTATTTTAACTTCATTCAATGATGCATAGGTGTCGTTTCCACCTAGCTCCGTCTCAGTGTTGTACACTAGTCTAATGATTCATCTATATACCGTTACTGTTGTTCAATAAAGCTTGGCCGCTCTGTCTTTAAAAGAAGTTCGACAATCAATTAATGCGCATGTCAGGATTTTATTACTGACCAATCATATTTCTTGACATTCGTAATGAGCGATACTTTTCTATAGTGAGAATTTGATGGATGCTGTCGTTCTGCTAACCACGATTGATATTTAAAAAATAAATGATTACTTTGAATCGCTGAGTTTAAAAAATGATATTTTCCTGAAAAATAATTAAACTAATTTGTGTTTTCCTCGTACAACATTTCGTAAATTAGTTGTATTACAAATTAAAAAAGCTATTAACATGCCAATGACATAATGAAGTTAAAATAAAAAGCCTGACACGTTGAAGGACACGTTTTAAAAGTGACATTTAATAAAGTGATATTGTTGATATCCTCTTAATTAGTACTCTTAGGGATATTGAACAACAGCATTATAAAAATAATACTTGTTGTTAGTTAATGAATACATACAAGGCAAGCATTTTAACAGACCCTGCACTAATATATATGTATGTCGCATAAAAACATTGGGACTTTGTAGCATGGCAGACTTATAATAGTAGGTATCATGTTGGCCGGCGTCGTCAATGTTATCGTCCACGTGTGTTATGCTTATTTATAATATGATGTCTTAATGTGTTACCTTCTTCAAATAAAGCAATTATTATTATTATTATTATTATTATTATTAGAAATCCATATTTGACAAAATATTTTTACCGCCTTTAAGCAGCTGTAAATGTGTGTTACATTATAAAAGGGCATGGTATCTCAAACGACTTTGATCAACAGCCTGCTCATACTATTCACTCTGGAGCCGTTGTCCCTGAAATTTCAAAATGTGATCAATTTCACTTTGTCCTTTCTCTTACTTCATCATTTCCTATATAAACCTACCTGAGTAGATGCGTGACAGTTGCAATGGGGATAATATCTCATTTTTATATAGACAAGCAGGTCGTAATACCAGAGTTATGGAACACGGACTGTAAACATGTGACGACATTAACTTTATCGGCTTTCTACCTACAACATAGCATACCCTTCGGTCACAATGTTTGTAGGCATACTATCTTGATATTTGATTTTAATACACAACTTCATCATTCTCTTTGCTAATAGGCCTTTTATTGTCAATCTTTGTACAATTCACCTTGTATGCTTCTTTAACCACTCATTTGTTCTCATCAAATCGATACCAACTTGATGGCAATACAGCAGGTTTGATTGCTTGTTCAAAATATTGTTACATTTACTTTACAGTTACTGGCCTTGAATTTTCAAATTTGACCATTTTGACATACATAACATAACATGTTTGAACTAGCTTCATTAAGCTCAGTAGTGAAACATATCGCTCTAGTTACATCAACCAACTCAACATGAATATTTATTCTGTAAGTTTCCATTCCAACAAGTGGGCGCTCTAAGCAGACGACACCTTCAATTCGTTGAATTCTAAATTTGATACACAATGTAGTTCATGAAGGTGTGTAAATTGCTCTAATACAAGATCAACAGAGAGTTCTGGCCTCCATTCGTCTCAAAGACGAAAACTCAGTTATAAATAATTGTTTGAATAAATGTGAGGTCGGGCGTTTGAAGGCCGGTTCATTGCCCTTCCCCACTGCCTCATCCCCACCTTAATGGATATTTTGTATGAGCTGTTTTCATTGTGGGTGCGGCCAAGCTTTCGAAGAGTCCGTTATAATAAATCAATTATTACTTCATTCTCAGCCTTTTTGCCTTACATTGGTATTTGTAATTACAATATAGTCAGATAGGTAGGCTGCATACTTATAAAACCGATGTTCTAGTGCACATAGGCGAAAATCATTAAGATTACTGAACGAGATTAAGTTCAACAGAAGCTAACTTTTACAAATTGAGTTAAAAAAGAAATCAGCGCCTTAATCATAAACATCTGTTAAAGATTTGATCGATGTCAAATGCTCTACTTTGATAGTAACATCCTTGTGAAATATGAATCAGAAATGGTATAGCGGTTTGTCCTTAGTGTAACCAATTTACAAAATATAGAAACTGACAGTCAAGGTGTGAGATGTGATGAAACACTGCGGTTTATGGGAACAATGTGAAACTGTCAATGACCAGTTTGATGTTCGGATCGTTCGTTCATGACAACACTATATACACATAGGCTACATTTTTTAAAGGTAGCTAACAACACTAACTTGAAGAGTGAAGTTACAACGTACACATGTGTCGCTTTACCTACTTGAACAAGGGCATTCTCGACAACACTATCGATATACACTATGACTATGCGACTGTATAACGTAAGTACATAATTTAAGCATGTTTTTCAGCACTGAGATTATGAAAAAAGCTTCAAAGCGACAAAGAGAGAGAGAGGGAGAGAGAGAGAGAGAGAGAGAGAGAGAGAGAGAGAGAGAGAGAGATTAATTGTTAACGCAACATTCCAATGAAAATAATGGCCTCGAAATGTCGATTTATATAGTTTACATACATTGTCGTTATATGTAAGGACACAAATATTCCGATAAAATATTTGGGATGCGCTGTGCATAATTAACTATTTCAACGCGCCAAACTAAAATACATGAGTTTGATTGTACGGAAAATTGCTCATTGAGCTCATGTTTCTTGTTATCATTTTCCCCATTGTTGTTTGTTATATCTTGTATATTTTCTTTACATACTTTGCGGGGTTCACTGTGTGTTTAAACTAGTGGACTCATCTTGATTAAGTTTAGTTGGAGGAGATAATTAAACCGAACCATCGATTATAAATCAGTTTGACTGCGCCCAGATGCAAACATTTGTATTGTCTTTTCGCGGACACATATGTATGGTATTGTTGATTTAAATACAAACCTGGTAGGGCTGTTTTCAACTTGGCTTATCACTTTAAGCTTATCGCATTTTATAAACAACCTTTTGGTATTGTTGTTTGTTGCTTTGCACATTGCTCATGTTGGTTCATTGTTATCTCCCTCTACCAACCACCATTTACCACTTGTCCATCATGAACACTATCACGTGGCTAATTTGAGAAAAAGTTAACGGAATAACACTTTGATAGACCTCTTTTAAAATTGCTCAAAAGACTGTACATTTACGTCATACTGAAGCACACTGCGCTTGAGATTGACGGTAAAACAATCACAATTAACATTCATTTGGTCAGCGCCTTTTCAGTTTATTGTTTTGTTGAAGACATTAAATCATGTTAGATTGTTCAAGGCAATGTTTTCCGTTCAACGTTCAATATTCAATGTTCTCCGCTCCAATAACACTTGGTGGTTGCATTTTAGTGTGGGCCAATGAAAATCATCGAGGATTTTTCACAATTTAATGTGCATAAATATATGTAGGTCGAACATGATGAATGCACCAACCCATACTTTCACTGAGTACAATTCAGTCAATCTATTTTTACATAAAGGCTTACATGTAACACTAGTGTCAGTACTAAAAGGTAGAATATACTTGATGTGTCAATGTCGTCAGAACAATATCATTTGTCTTCATACCTGCTATGGATTTTGACAAGAAGTTGAAGAAACTACTTTTGTTTCTGTCGTTGATTTCAGAAAACTCTTGCAGTTGACTAATGGTAGGACAGTATTGGGTGAAACCCTGACTGTATCCCCACTTCCTCGCAACTGCCTGATGAGTGACGTCAGACTGTCATCTCGAAAAACATCCCGTACACTATCTTGTCTCTCTTCATGTTGCATATGCTTTCTTATGACTTTCTCAAACAAATTATCGAAATAATCATGGGATATTTTCATCGGCCCGTTGCTACGTTTTGAGTCCAAAGTTTCCACGAGGGCTGCCCCATCTCATACTTTGCAACGATCAACTGGATAATCAAGTTTCTCCATTCATGCATTTAAGTGGTTATAACAAGTCTGCTTTATTCTCTTGCTCCTGTACAGTTATTGGCTTTGGTGTGTCAGTTTTGAAAACAGTAGGTGGTATATCTGTATATGTGTTAGAAAGATCTTTCTGCACTGTAGGCCCATATGCTGTAAATTTTATGGGTAAATCATCATCATTTGTTTTGTGCCAAATTCTTGTTGTGTCAGTGTCAGCCGTACCGTGAAACGTTTCATTTGTGAGGACTGAGCTTGGGTTATGGTCTATATTGTCAGGATTCCCGACTTGTCATATTCTTCAGGAGTGGAATTTGCAACATCAGTTGTGATTTTATTACCCGTTGGTGTGAGACTGGCAATCCCTGTATAAGAAAAACATCAACAGATTCATATTTTCTGGTCTTTCCATGAATGGCAACCTAGTTCTCTGTCCTTATTATACCATTAGCCAGAATGCTCAGATCGGTGTTCTAAAAGAGTAGAAATATAAATAAATAAATACAAAGACGCTTTAGTAGATGATGGTTAAACACTTGAATCACGAAGTGCCATTCTTTCTCTGTCTAAGTGAATAGTAAGCATGGACATTTTAAAGTGTACAGTCTATATATATTTTCAAATTATAAATCTGATATTGATGAGAATATGGTGTTTCTATATTCTAAAGACAAATAAATAGCTAGAGGAGCGTGTTGCTTGACAACATAAACCATCATTCTAGGTAAATTGCATATATTTAAAAATGTGATATATTTTACCATAAAGTAAGACTCACAATCTATAACGGACAAAACACGAGACAGATGGGAGAACAAACGAACGGACGAAAAGATAAACTTAAACCTTTGTCAACATTATCGTTATCATTTCACTGTACCATTGCTTTCTTATAGGAGATAATTAGAATGTATGAACGTATGTATGAATATAGCAAAATTAATCTGTATCAATGAAGGACAATGCCTTATTCTTGACCAGTGGCAGACATGAGTATCCATATGTAAATGTGATGACACATGCTCGATGAGTTTAAATTATCATTCAAATAACTGGTTAAAAGTATGTAAAGAACAAAGCTTAGATAGAAAGATATATGAGAACTTTCATTGTTTTGACCTATAAGATCTAAAATGGAGTAAAAATATACATTTCAGTATTTAATTGATTGTTGTGTTGATTATATATTTTTAAATGATTGTCTTATATTCATTCTTATATTCATATCCATAAAGATAAAAAGCATTAAAACCACTCGCCCATATTATAATATAGGATTTTCATCTGCAGATTTTGGTGCTATCTAACGGCAGAACGTCATAACATACAGATGAAATATCATTATGTAAAGTTAAACATTCACAAAGCCCGACAACGAAAATTATGTAATTAAACCATTCAAATATATAAAAGAAGCTCTTAAATATAGAACTTTCATTACATGTAGTGATTAGTTAATACCAGCTCACCCTCATGTCTTATCGTGTGCATATTATTTTGTTCACGTATGGACAATAATTCATATCTACATATAGACATTCTGTATTATTCGACATGCTGAATTCACGTTATATATATGTATTTATATTCTATGATTATGTGCCTTGTTGGTACACGTCGAATAAATTGTGTTATGTTCTGTTCTGTCCTTAACTTAACCTTAACATAAAATGCATGTTAACCTTCATTATATACACAACTTGAAGATAAAGCTTCAATATTTAATTGTATATTTTCATTATAATTTGTCAGATGCTCCTTAAGGTAAAACTTCAAAATATAAAGTTAATTATACCTTCTATTCAGATATACAACTGTATTCAGTTTAAACTTCATTATATAAAGACCAGCATAATTGTCTTTTCCGGTTTCCCTGCCAACCATATTTGTTTGCACCGAACATAACCCTATTTCATTCCATTGAGTTTTTTGTTTTCAATTTGGAGATTTTTTCTCTGAGTAAGAAGCTTAAGTCTATTTTTAAAGTTTAAGATGTTGTTAGCTTAATTCATTAAAACACATTTAACAGAAAAATAAAGATTCTCTGACCTACTTATTTTCAAAACTTAAGCATGCACCCGTACTCCCAATAAAGCTTGACCATAATTTATACAATTGTTTAAATTAACCAAAAAGGATGAATGAATATCGAAAACAATGTTTCTTATGTCGGATACCGTGTTTAATTTAATAGAAACGTACAGAAAACACGGTACTTCCAACTTTTATAATGATATACTCTGAAATCGCCCGCCACCTTCCGATCGTGTTTTGAAAAGGCTAATTTTCATAACGTAAGCAAACTGGAAATCACAAAACGAAACGACATAATACATGCAAAATACAACGTAAAAAGAAAGACATGGATATATCGCCAGGATCGTCGGCATTAAATATGAGTTTGTAGTTTGTATTGATGCAGTTTATATAAAGAAGTTAGTATT
Source organism: Mya arenaria (assembly GCF_026914265.1). Lineage (NCBI taxonomy): Eukaryota > Metazoa > Mollusca > Bivalvia > Myida > Myidae > Mya > Mya arenaria. The sequence continues at coordinate 59,189,582 of NC_069130.1, read as the reverse complement.
TGGGTTGTTATTTCCAAATTCTATGTTGAATTTAGAGAATATTCAGGAGATTCCAGATGAATCGCATTCGAACGTGTCCGAAAGACTCACCAGTGCATGTTCACTTCTCGCTGTCTTGCGGTTTGTCAGTAAAGCAACATGTTTAAATGCTGATCTTTAAATCATTCATAGTCGTTTTTTATTTTACTGATTTCTTATTAATATGCAAGCTAGGGTCAAGGGCATTTATGATGTCACCCGAACGATTTTAGGGAAACGATCCCCGTAAATCTTTTACGGCTCAACATTCATTTAATATATGTGCGTGTTCAGCTATCATGTAGGTGCATCATTATTTTAACAGTTTTGAACAATAAGATTCAGTGGGCCTTACGATGAATGTAAATCGCTTGAGAGGCAGCCTGTCTTATTCTTGCCTGAATTTATTTTGACTTTCCGCTTATGTTAGCGGCTCCATCATAGCATTGGGACCTTAATTGGTTGACGTCTAGTCCGCATTGTAATCTAGTTTGCTAAGGATCAGATAGAAGAGATTTCGCCTTTTGTACTTATCTTTTCAGAAAGACAACAAATTCTTCTCTATTAAACGGTGGAGTTGAACACGATTCATCAAGGAATCTAACTGAACTGGAAAGGTTTTCTCTTCTAAACTTATCAGCCGCTGCATCGGCCATTATACCGAAAAACTAAATGTACATGTATCTAAAACTTGGTTTTAATGGGGGAGGGGGATTCTGACCAGCACTCTCTCGAGTAAAAAAGCAAAATTATATGCAGGTCGTAGCCTTTTGGATGAGCGGAAGCTATGCCGCTGGCTGATTTTTGTTTCGTTGCGCTTGCACAAAATACACGTGGTGAACTGTTGAAGTCGCACTGTGCCGACCATCATTCATCGCCAACTATTCAATCACAAACTTAACCTCGCGTCTGATTTGAATATAATGTGCATTAAAAACGCTTTGATGATAAATCTCTTATTATGGAGTTGGAATAATTGGCCTACATTTGAACTTTGAGTGAAAGATATGCAAAATGAAACAGATCAATTGAACACCTTCTTGCCAGTATCTTTGAAGTTTCGTACAGCATGTCATAAAATACACAATTGTATTCACCAATAATATTAATTCGATTTTAATAACATCAATTTCATGATCATAATTGAGAATTATAAAACACTTGCTTTGATAACGTGCATATCGAGGTGTGAATGCGAAAAGGTTCTATCTTCTTCGTTATGTAATGTCACTATGTAATAGAATGGTAGGTGACCTCACCAAGTCTGTTAAAATTCTATTGCCGTCTTGCATTTTCATACTGTCATTTTTTTTAACAATTCACCTACCGGTATTGTCATTGTCTTTTGTATTGGATATAAAAAGCCTAAACTTCTGTTCCAATTTCGTAGAAATAGTTTGCAATTCTTTGCAAAGAGATGAGGTTAACATCAATTGAAATAACGCCAATACTAAAAATGGATTACGTGGTATAACTGTTGATGTTAGCTATGTGCACAGTGTACTATATCGTTACTAAAGACGATTGGTCTATGAAATCAGCAAACAATAAATGATTTTCACTAACAATCTGTCAATTGATGATGAAAGTAGAAAGCTGTGAATGATGCATGATAAGGATGTAATAATTCAGTATGAAAAGTTGTGTTGAAACATGTATTGACTAACGAATAATATATACAACATCCACTCGTCCAAACTTGCGACCATGCTATCAATCGTTGAGCACTCCTCTATCAGGACAGCGCAGATTGTTAGTGCATTTACAATTACCTAATCGATGGTTTACGTCATTAAAACAGTCTCGACAACCAGACAGACAGATAACAATCGCAAATATGTAGACATCAAAGAGTCGGCACTAATGACATCCAGTAAGAAACATGTCAATTTCAACAACATCTTTTCAGGCGATATATTGCCTATTCACACCTTTCCGCACTGCAATATTGCTCATTAAGCGCTTCCTCATATTGATGATTAAGTGGCATATTCCGTTACACGCAATACCCAAGTGTATGTGTACTTTTCTTCACCACATTTAAAAGTGTGACAGAGTTTTCACAATAAAATTCAACTCAGACAGTTGTGATTTTAACAACATCAAATGAAATTAAACGGATACCATATTTTCATTAAAAGAATCTCATCATTACTCTCGACATTCACTATACCATCCCCCCAGTCTTCCAGCACTCTTAGTGCTTTGATGTTAGAACAATCATGTAAGCACGTTACTGTTTTGTTATGTGACAAAATACTTTCGATTAGTCCTCCATACATAAATACACCCAAAACTTGCTCAATCTGATATCTGTGACAGGTTTTTTTCCAGTTTAACTGTCTGCTTTCCAGGTTTTCTACTGTACCTAGACTCAAATGGCAATTTAAGTATCAGTGTTGCAGTTCTACACCTCTTTGCACTCATTTTAAGTTTTCGAGTCAAATATGATATGTTCAACAAATTTTATTCTGTGTGCTTAGGGTATGCAGACGACTAGAAATAGTGAAATGCTATACATTTCTTGCCTAGTATGTTCCATACTAACTAAAGTGGTCACACACAGAATTTGTACTCAAAATACTGTTGTTTACTCTCTTTTTTACATTAACTTTATTTATTGTATGTTTACCGTGCTTTAAAGTGGAATTTATTAAGATTTATACCATCGTTGTAAAATTTAAGCATTTGCAATTTATTGCGCTTTACGTCTTCAAATTATACTGATTAGAAACATTTAATCACGAAGGCTCTAAATGCTGAATAGAACATTAAAGCGTTTTGTGCACGTTTATGATATACTTAAAAAAATCATCGTAAATCTACTTGATTCATTCTTATTTGTGCGTAGTAATGTTTCCTAATTTACGTGCAGAAACGTGAGGGGTTTTTTTTTGTAAACAAATAACTCATTTACAAAACGTAATTCTTAGGAATTGTGAACTGCCACACAGTAAAATACACTTGTGTCAGCAGGGCTTCTTTATGGCAAAAACATCATACTGAATAGGTTATGATTTATTTTGGAGTTTTTTTATGGAAATTGAAAGATTCAGCCTAGCGCCTCCATTCACATAAATGATGATGACATCATGTTTGTTTTCAATGCGCGCCCCTTTCAACCAAACCTATTTTGTCGGAGAGCGCACTGGCTTCTCACCTTGGCGACCCATGATAGATTCCCGGACTGGGTGCATGTGAATTTGGTTTGTGATCATCTAATGGGTTTCTTCCGGGTACTCCGGTTTCCCAACAACAAGACGGAACTTTTTGCAAACCAGAGTGATAAATAAAATGTTGTTATTGTTTGTTTGAAACAAGTTGTTTCACAATCGTTGCAAAATAAATACTTAGTACATTAAGTTTTAATTAAGCATGTACGCGTAAAATACTGAAGCAACACTCATACGTGTAGAAATGTCTTGTGAATTGAACATTTCCATTTTTTTCATTTTTTTTATTATTTTTTATTAAGCTGAAATATATTGTAATTAAAATACGTTTTGGATTAACATTTACTTAACCGCAATTAAGCCATGATCGCGTTGTTGTTGTTGTTGTTTGTTTGTTCATTTGTTTTCAAGAAAATCTTCCAAAGGATTGTTTTCCATGCACGACAGGCTGGGTGGCGTTCTTGTAGCCATGAACAGATGTTGAACATTGAACATAATTATAAACAACATAAACTAACTACGACTCTTAATACTAACGATATCATTATTATTGTTTTATGATAAGATCTCAGACCAAACTAGATGTTGACTTGTGCCGCTTCGTTGTCATCTTCTGCATGCAAAGCTGATGTCTGCTCTTGTGGTGTTGGTGATTCATGGTATTAAAAGTTGGCTTCACAGCAAAACCGTCAAAACAAAAACAGACCTACTATTTTGTTTTAACTCTATCATATTAGCGAAACAAACAACATGTACGGCACGTATAGCCGCGTTATTTGACAAATACTGCCATCCCATCATAATAAAGTTATAAAAAAGCCGTATGAGCAATAATTTAGACGAAATCGTGTAAAATAAATGCAATTGGTGACAATACCAAGAAAAACTGGCAAAAATAGAAAGTTGTGAAAGTTTTCTAAAGGTCAAACATCAATCGTATTTACACTTGTCTTTTTATTGACGAAAAACAGGCGCTAACAGAAGAATATTAACAAATGTTTCAATCACAATTCTAATACAATAAAGGCATAGATTAAAAACATACGTCCTTTAACCGGCTTTTATCTAGTAAATCATTATGCTATACCTCAGGGAAAGATGCATTAGACATTCTCTAGATTTGTCCCTATCTCACACAAGACACAAGAGTATAATGTTCACAAAGCACACGAGCTAATCACACACAAAACACACGTGAATTATGAACGCAAAACACTCTAGTATACTCCGCATAAGCACACGTCGAGTATAAAACATACAAGACACACGCGTATAATGTACACACAGCACACGAGTATAACACACACATACGGCACACAAGTATTACAAACCCTAGACGCACTAGAATAACACAAACAAATATGTGTACAATGTACACAAAGCACTCTAGTATACTTCCAATAAGCACATGAGTATAACACACTCAAGACACACGAGTATAATGTTTGCAATGCACATGTCTAAATCACACACAAGTATAACGTAGAAATGAAATACTCGTATAGCACATACAAAACACGCAAGTATTGCGAACAATATAAACACAAGTGTTACGTACACAAGACACACGAGTTCGATGATGATTACGCGACAGTACGATAATGATAACGCGACAGTACGGTAATGATAACGCGAGAGTACGTTGATGATAACGTGATAGTACGATAATGATAACGCAACAGTATGATAATGATAACGCGATAGTACGACGATGATAACGCGATAGTACGATAATGATAATGCAACAGTACGATAATGGTAACGCGACAGTACGATAATGATAACGCAACAGTATGATAATGATAACGCGATAGTACGACGATGATAACGCGATAGTGCGATGATGATTATGCCACAGTACGATAATGATAACGCAATTGTACGTTGATGATAACGCGACAGTACGATGATGATAACGCGTTAGTACGATTATGATTAAGTGACAGTACGATAATGATAACGCAACAGTACGATTATGATTAAGTGACAGTACGATAATGATAACGCAACAGTACGATAACGAGAACGCGACAGTACGATGATGATAACGAGCTAGTACGATGATGATAACGCGACAGTACGATAACGAGAACGCGACAGTACGATGATGATAACGAGCTAGTACGATAATGATAACGCAACAGTACGATAACGAGAACGCGACAGTACGATGATGATAACGAGCTAGTTCGATGATGATAACGCGACAGTACGATAACGATAACGCGACAGAACGATGATGATAACGCGATGGTACGATGATGATAACGCGACAGTACGATAACGATAACGCGACAGAACGATGATGATAACGCGATAGTACGATGATGATAACGCGGTAGTTCGATGATGATAATGCAACAGTAAGATAATGTTAACGCAATAGAACGATAATGATAGTGCGACAGTACAATAATGATAACTCGAGAGTACGACGATGTTAACGCATTAGTACAATAATGACCACGCGACAGTAAGATAATGTTAACGCGACAGTACGATGAAATAAGCGCCAGAGGACAATAATGATAAGGTGACAGAACGATGATGCAAACTCGACAGTACCATAATGAAAACGCAACAGTGCGTTAATGATAACGCAAAAGTACGATGATGATAACGCGACAGTACGATGATGAAAACGCGGCAGCACGATGATGATAACCCAATAATTCGATGATGATAAGGCGACAGTACGATGATGATAATGCAATAGTACGATAATGATAACGCGACAGTAAGATAATGTTAACGCAACAGTACGATGATGCTATCGCGACAGTACGATGATGATAACGCGACAGTAAGATAATGTTTAAGCAACAGTACGATAATGATAGCGCGACAGTACGATGATGATAATGCAATAGTGCGATGATGATAACGCTACAGTACGATGATAATAACGCGACAGTACGATTATTATAACGCGACAGTGTGATAATGATAACGCGATAGTACGATCATAATAGTGCGACAGTACGAAAATGATAACGCAACAGTACGATAATAATAGCGCGACAGTACGATTATTATAACGCGACAGTACAATAATTATAGTGCGACAGTACTTTGATGATAGCGCGACAGTACGATAACGATAACGCGACAGAACGATGATGATAACGCGATAATACGATGATGATAACGCGGTAGTTCGATGGTGATAACGCGACAGTAAGATCATGTTAACGCGATAGAACGATAATGATAGTGCGACAGTACAATAATGATAACTCGACAGTACGACGATGTTAACGCATTAGTACAATGATGACCACGTGCAAGTAAGATAATGTTAACGCGACAGTACGATGAAATAAGCGCAAGAGTACAAGAATGATAAGGTGACAGAACGATGATGAGAACTCGACAGTACCATAATGATAACGCAACAGTGCGCTGAGGATAACGCGACATTACGATAATGATAACGCGAAAGTACGATGATGATAACGCGACAGTACGATGATGATAACGCGATAGTACGATGATGATAACGCAATAGTTCGATGAAGATACCGCAACAGTACGATAACGAGAACGCGACAGTACGATAGCAATAACGCGCTAGAACGATGATGATAACGCGATAGTACGATGATGATAACGCGGTAGTTCGATGATAATAACGCGACAGTAAGATAATGTTAACGCGATAGAACGATAATTATAGTGCGACAGTACAATAATGATAACGCGATAGTAGGACGATGATAACGCGATAGTGCGATAATGATAATGCAACAGTACGATGATGATAACGCAACAGTACGATAATGATAACGCGACAGTACGATAATGATAACGCAACAGTACGATAATGATAATGCAACAGTACGATAATGATAATGCAACAGTACGATAATGATAATGCAACAGTACGATAATGATAACGCGCTAGAACGATAATGATAATGCAACAGTGCGATAATGATAACGCGACAGTATGATAATGATAACGCGATAGTACGACGATGATAACGCGATATTGCGATGATGATTATGCTACAGTACGATAATGATAACGCGACAGTATGATAATGATAACGCGATAGTACGACGATGATAACGCGATAGTACGACGGTGATAACGCGATATTGCGATGATGGTTATGTCACAGTACGATAATGATAACGCGATTGTACGTTGATGATAACGTGATAGTACGATGATGATAACGCGTTAGTGCGATGATGATAATGCAAAGCAACAAAGACGCCACGAATGTTTTTGAAACATGACTAAATGTTGGCAGATGCCGTTCACCATTAAACAAAGTTTGGCTACCTGGATACAAGTATTCTGATTTTTTTGAACGAAATCGGATTCTCAGCTTAAGGTCACCACTACCCTGACTTTTGACCAAATTACGTCAAAGCTGTGTGCTGATCATGTTTAATGGACCTCTTCCAATTTGGATGTCTCTAGACTCTAGGCCTTAACGTGGTTTTTTTTCAATTATTTATAGGAAACTACGTATTTTCATAATGCGTGTCACAACGACCTTGACTTTTGACCTAATGACCTCAAAAGCAATAGGGCTCATCTGCAGGTGACGACCAACTTGTCTAAAAAGTTTTAGGTCCTTGTGATAAAGCGATCTTCAGATATTGATCGAAAACCTACTATCATATTGTCTTTTGATCCACTGACCTCAAAATCAATATGGTTCAGCTGCTGGTCATGACCAATACTCATTCAGCCAAAGTGTTCATCAGATATAATATGTACACCGATTTTTAACTGAAGGTCACCAAAAAATAGGCCTTTGACCAACTGACTTAAAATTCATTAGAGGTTATATTATTGGCACGACCTACCTACTTAAAAAAATTAAGATCACTAAGACTAAGCGTTGATCATATATTGATCGGAAAACCATTTTCAGCTGACGGTAATCTTAAGGTCACCACGACCTTTGACAAACTGACCACAAATACCTGGTGCTGTAATACGTATTTGGGCGTTGAACATGCATTGTATATTGTTTTTGGTTATGAGTGTGATTGTTTAGAAGAAAAAGGGAAGTTCTACTCTTTTCCAGGAGCATTTAAGGTAATTATAACAAGTTTAATGGTATTTATGTTCCAAATGCGCATTTCTGATAGTTAAGATAAAATTGACATGATTTTATACTAAACAACAAATAAAGAATCCAATTTTCTGAACAAACAAACTGTATAACTGAAGCATTTAAGTAAATTTAAATATTTTCAATTAATTATAAAAGATGATATATTTCCAAACTCATATTAGAACTTCAAAATATTTAACTGTTTTTTGCATAGAAATGATAGCAATATTCATTTAATTATCCTAATTTAACCACAATCAACCTATATGATTAAATTCACAGTAACGTTTATGCACCAGTCAATTGTAACCCCCACCTCACCCCCAGGTCCGAGGAATAGCGGGGTCTTTGACTTTCGGTCCAGTCAATCGGTAAAAACACGGCCCAATTTCCCCGACTATCCCCGGTATTATACCCCACCCCCCGGACCTTGGGGGTGGTGCGTGGTTAAAATTGACTAGTGCATTAGTAATGTTTACTTATTGAAATGTATATCCAAATGATTCTTTTAACCTTTTTGATATTTTTAAACCCCCAGACTCATAAAAAAACATTAACGCAATAAATAACAACCGACAGAATAGTGTTATTATTTTAGCACGCTTGGGGTCATTACGGACTTTGATCATCACGTTGATTTCTTAATGCAAATAAACGATATTGTTTTTAATATAAATTATTTTAATATTTTAACTAAGAAATAATTCGTTAAATATTTATTTTAACAAAATAATCATAATCACAGTCAGTGTGTTTTCATCAAGTATTTCAATAGAAAGCGTTATATAATTTTGAGGGAATAAAACAATGATAGCTTACATACAGTTCCCAGTCTTTACCATTTAAACTGTTATATGTCATTGGTATTTCAAGTTCACCCATTTATTAAAAATCAGATTATTTTAAATAAGCAAATCATCCTCCGAAACTTTTTTTCTAGTTTTGATAAATCGCGTTCTGATTATGGTTTGTAAACCCCGTTTAAAATGACGTCTTTTGTATCCTTAAGTTTTTGCATTTTCTTTATTTAGTTAATACAATTGTTTGTTCAAAAAGGTTATCAAACCAATTTTATTTTAAAATAATCATGTATGCTGGTCCATTTTAATCACGTGAACCCCATGGTACAGCATTGAAACCTATTTCAAACAATTCCTAGTCCAATACTTTATTTGCTCGTTCATTAAGAGTAAAAACCAACAGTATATATTTTTAACATTGTTTTGTTTTAAAAAGAACTACTAAAAGAAGCTCACCAACTGAGAGTTGATTTATGTACGCCATACAAATAAGTCCAATACTTTATTAGTTCGTATGTTTGTATATAACGCCTCCTACATAAATGACGGGCAACGCCATTGGTCCAGGACTGGTCACGCGGTGACCCCATATTTTTACATATTGGGTCACCAAATTTATATGGTACCAAAATGGCGTCTATTTTCCGATTTCAATTAATATTCCGGTAAATAAATGAAACATTTACACATGTTAACACGTTGTCGACGTGATATATACGTTACGGGGATCCTATTTGGGATATACGGGGCAAAGGAAACCATATCGTGTGAGAGCGAAGCTCGGGTCACCTACTAACCCCGTACTTTATAATATTATCCAGGGTACTGTTTCCATTAAGATTGGTAAGCTAAGATCTATAATTCCATCCCGGTTTTGAACGTATATTGCGTTTCATTAAGAATGTCGTAAAAACAAGTATCGTTTCGAGATTGAGCCCGTAACATAACGGTAGTCCCCGTGCACTTTTAGGCAAAGCAGGGTTTACGACTAAGTTGTCTTATAAAAAAATAAGGCCCTTGATCAATAACCAATGAATAGCACTGCTTTTCTTCCTTTCGTTGTAGTGAAAGAGTAAATAACGTTGGAATAGAGTCTAGCTCTTATATCGAATAGACCAGTGTTTGGTTCTTCAATATGTCAGACGTTAAACAACGATACACGGGGCCCATTTTTTTCCGGGGATTGCCCAATTCGGAGTCCCCTAGGTACTACCCTCGAAGGCGAGCGCCAGGCAAGGGAGCACTGGAATTAGTTTTAAAACGTCATTGATATGACGTCAGAGTTGATTTTGGGAACCAACTCCCGAAATGCGGACGCTCTGTCAGTTAGCTATCATTCGGCCGATTGATAGATCGAAATATTTCTAAACACACTTACGGCTAATAACAGTGTCGCGTAAAATTCTGGCCGTCTCTTTGTTTGACAAATCCGTTTCGTGTTTCCATTGCTCTAATTTCGTAAGGCGACTCTCCAACTTGTTCAGAACGTCAGTTATACCCGGCGGAACTGTAACGGTTTCATTGCAAGCTTCATTTAAATGAAAATAAACAACTAAATATGCAAAACCTATTTGCAAAGATATTGCCATGTTGAATAATCGGCTATGGAACCAATTATGAATCAAGCACTTAAAGGCTACAGTGTTGTAAAGATAAGGACAAACTATACATGTACCACAAGATAGGCTGTTGGTTGGTTGAACTTCAGCAGATAAATGAACTTATTGACCATTTATTGCCACGTATACATTAAGTAGTCTGAATACGTGGGCCATACATATCTTGCATAGTAGGTTGCATCATCGGCAACCACGGTACTTTCTTCCTTTACATTTCATACATTGCGCTGTGTACCCGACGATGAGTGAGTTGATGCATGGTTTGCATCTGTCTATGTCAAACACAGTTTTTGTTTGTCTTAAAAAAATAAAACTAGCCGTGGCGCCACTTTTCAATATTTATAAGAGTTATAATGTGTTTTTTCCTAAACTTAACATTTGCAGTTAGGATACTTTTGTTCAGTTTACATTTTCCTCTGCAAAACGATAGTTAAAGGTCCTAGCCTCAGTTTAAGATCTAACAATGCCCCTCTAGATATCTGATATAGGGACACAATGTAGGAACAAGTGTGACCAAGCGACCATTCCAAGGCACTATAATAATTCATTATTGCTAAACGAGTTTTTAATAGCTTAGATTGCAAAGTGAAGCTTATTGAATGTATTAATTAGCAGACTGATGTTCATCTTCATTTAGCCTACCGTACAAGTGGTATGCATTAGCTGCATGTAAGGGCATACACTTAAATGCTATAATGTCATTGGTGGTAAAAGTAATTTCAGGGCACGAACTTTTAGGTTATATGTAACCACGGCCCCCAGTTCCGGGATCTAGCGTGGTTACAATTGACTGGTGCATTATAGTACGTGTTTGCGGTTTAGCTAAGTCCAGGTTATGAACTACAAGGCTATTAGTAACTATGCGTACTAATGGTTTCTCAAGTCCAGGTTCTGATTCCTTTAGGCTACAATGCGTACTTCGGGTTAAGCTAAGTCCAGATTACGAACTTCAATGCTACACAGCATACGTGTGGTTTAGCTGAGTCAAGGACATGAACTTCGCATAATAAAGATGAATAACAATTTTCCGTATTCCACGCCGTGTTATGTAGCAGTTATTTCCCTTACAGCTCAATGGAGCACTTTTATTGTCCTTCTCCTTCTACTACTTACAGCATGACCGTCAATGCTATAATGTATGTTTGAAGTTAAGCTACATTCTGAGCACAGACTTCAAGGCTTTAATGTGTGTTGCTGGTTTAGATTAGATCAAGACATTAACTTCCAGGCTATATTTTGAGGTGGTGGTGTAGATAAGTCGAGGTCATGAACTTCAAGGCGAGTTGGTGGTTGGGCTAAATTCATGGCATGGAATTCAAGACTACTAGTTTAATGCGGGTTGGAGGTTTAGCAATGTCCACTGCATATTGCCTACAGTGTGTGTTGGTGGCTTAGCTATATAAATTCAGAGCATGAACTACACGATTATGATGTGTGTTTGTAGTTTATATAAGTCCAGTGTATGAACTTCAAGGCTACGATGTGTGTTTGTAGTTTATCTAGGTCCAGTGTATGAAATTCAAGGCTATTATGTGTGTTTCTGGTTTATCTAGGTCCAGTGTATGAACTTCAAGGCAATGATGTGTGTTTGTAGTTTATCTAAGTCCAGTGTATGAACTTCAGTGCTATAATGTGTGTTTTGAGTTTATCCATGTCCAGTGTATGAACTTCAGTGCTATAATGTGTGTTTGTAGTTTATATAAGTCCAGTGTATGAACTTCAAGGCTACGATGTGTGTTTGTAGTTTATCTAGGTCCAGTGTATGAAATTAAAGGCTATTATGTGTGTTTCTGGTTTATCTAGGTCCAGTGTATGAACTTCAAGGCAATGATAGCGCGACAGTACGATAACGATAACGCGACAGAACGATGATGATAACGCGATAATACGATGATGATAACGCGGTAGTTCGATGGTGATAACGCGACAGTAAGATCATGTTAACGCGATAGAACGATAATGATAGTGCGACAGTACAATAATGATAACTCGACAGTACGACGATGTTAACGCATTAGTACAATGATGACCACGCGACAGTAAGATAATGTTAACGCGACAGTACGATGAAATAAGCGCAAGAGTACAAGAATGATAAGGTGACAGAACGATGATGAGAACTCGACAGTACCATAATGATAACGCAACAGTGCGCTGAGGATAACGCGACATTACGATAATGATAACGCGAAAGTACGATGATGATAACGCGACAGTACGATGATGATAACGCGATAGTACGATGATGATAACGCAATAGTTCGATGAAGATACCGCAACAGTACGATAACGAGAACGCGACAGTACGATAGCAATAACGCGCTAGAACGATGATGATAACGCGATAGTACGATGATGATAACGCGGTAGTTCGATGATAATAACGCGACAGTAAGATAATGTTAACGCGATAGAACGATAATTATAGTGCGACAGTACAATAATGATAACGCGATAGTAGGACGATGATAACGCGATAGTGCGATAATGATAACGCAACAGTACGATAATGATAACGCAACAGTACGATAATGATAACGCGACAGTACGATAATGATAATGCAACAGTACGATAATGATAATGCAACAGTACGATAATGATAATGCAACAGTACGATAATGATAACGCGATAGTGCGATAATGATAATGCAACAGTACGATAATGATAATGCAACAGTACGATAATGATAATGCAACAGTACGATAATGATAACGCGATAGTGCGATAATGATAATGCAACAGTATGATAATGATAACGCGATAGTACGACGATGATAACGCGATATTGCGATGATGGTTATGTCACAGTACGATAATGATAACGCGATTGTACGTTGATGATAACGTGATAGTACGATGATGATAACGCGTTAGTGCGATGATGATAATGCAAAGCAACAAAGACGCCACGAATGTTTTTGAAACATGACTAAATGTTGGCAGATGCCGTTCACCATTAAACAAAGTTTGGCTACCTGGATACAAGTATTCTGATTTTTTTGAACGAAATCGGATTCTCAGCTTAAGGTCACCACTACCCTGACTTTTGACCAAATTACGTCAAAGCTGTGTGCTGATCATGTTTAATGGACCTCTTCCAATTTGGATGTCTCTAGACTCTAGGCCTTAACGTGGTTTTTTTTCAATTATTTATAGGAAACTACGTATTTTCATAATGCGTGTCACAACGACCTTGACTTTTGACCTAATGACCTCAAAAGCAATAGGGCTCATCTGCAGGTGACGACCAACTTGTCTAAAAAGTTTTAGGTCCTTGTGATAAAGCGATCTTCAGATATTGATCGAAAACCTACTATCATCTTGTCTTTTGATCCACTGACCTCAAAATCAATATGGTTCAGCTGCTGGTCATGACCAATACTCATTCAGCCAAAGTGTTCATCAGATATAATATGTACACCGATTTTTAACTGAAGGTCACCAAAAAATAGGCCTTTGACCAACTGACTTAAAATTCATTAGAGGTTATATTATTGGCACGACCTACCTACTTAAAAAATTTAAGATCACTAAGACTAAGCGTTGATCATATATTGATCGGAAAACCATTTTCAGCTGACGGTAATCTTAAGGTCACCACGACATTGACCTTTGACAAACTGACCACAAATACCTGGTGCTGTAATACGTATTTGGGCGTTGAACATGCATTGTATATTGTTTTTGGTTATGAGTGTGATTGTTTAGAAGAAAAAGGGAAGTTCTACTCTTTTCCAGGAGCATTTAAGGTAATTATAACAAGTTTAATGGTATTTATGTTCCAAATGCGCATTTCTGATAGTTAAGATAAAATTGACATGATTTTATACTAAACAACAAATAAAGAATCCAATTTTCTGAACAAACAAACTGTATAAATGAAGCATTTAAGTAAATTTAAATATTTTCAATTAATTATAAAAGATGATATATTTCCAAACTCATATTAGAACTTCAAAATATTTAACTGTTTTTTGCATAGAAATGATAGCAATATTCATTTAATTATCCTAATTTAACCACAATCAACCTATATGATTAAATTCACAGTAACGTTTATGCACCAGTCAATTGTAACCCCCACCTCACCCCCAGGTCCGAGGAATAGCGGGGTCTTTGACTTTCGGTCCAGTCAATCGGTAAAAACACGGCCCAATTTCCCCGACTATCCCCGGTATTATACCCCACCCCCCGGACCTTGGGGGTGGTGCGTGGTTAAAATTGACTAGTGCATTAGTAATGTTTACTTATTGAAATGTATATCCAAATGATTCTTTTAACCTTTTTGATATTTTTAAACCCCCAGACTCATAAAAAAACATTAACGCAATAAATAACAACCGACAGAATAGTGTTATTATTTTAGCACGCTTGGGGTCATTACGGACTTTGATCATCACGTTGATTTCTTAATGCAAATAAACGATATTGTTTTTAATATAAATTATTTTAATATTTTAACTAAGAAATAATTCGTTAAATATTTATTTTAACAAAATAATCATAATCACAGTCAGTGTGTTTTCATCAAGTATTTCAATAGAAAGCGTTATATAATTTTGAGGGAATAAAACAATGATAGCTTACATACAGTTCCCAGTCTTTACCATTTAAACTGTTATATGTCATTGGTATTTCAAGTTCACCCATTTATTAAAAATCAGATTATTTTAAATAAGCAAATCATCCTCCGAAACTTTTTTTCTAGTTTTGATAAATCGCGTTCTGATTATGGTTTGTAAACCCCGTTTAAAATGACGTCTTTTGTATCCTTAAGTTTTTGCATTTTCTTTATTTAGTTAATACAATTGTTTGTTCAAAAAGGTTATCAAACCAATTTTATTTTAAAATAATCATGTATGCTGGTCCATTTTAATCACGTGAACCCCATGGTACAGCATTGAAACCTATTTCAAACAATTCCTAGTCCAATACTTTATTTGCTCGTTCATTAAGAGTAAAAACCAACAGTATATATTTTTAACATTGTTTTGTTTTAAAAAGAACTACTAAAAGAAGCTCACCAACTGAGAGTTGATTTATGTACGCCATACAAATAAGTCCAATACTTTATTAGTTCGTATGTTTGTATATAACGCCTCCTACATAAATGACGGGCAACGCCATTGGTCCAGGACTGGTCACGCGGTGACCCCATATTTTTACATATTGGGTCACCAAATTTATATGGTACCAAAATGGCGTCTATTTTCCGATTTCAATTAATATTCCGGTAAATAAATGAAACATTTACACATGTTAACACGTTGTCGACGTGATATATACGTTACGGGGATCCTATTTGGGATATACGGGGCAAAGGAAACCATATCGTGTGAGAGCGAAGCTCGGGTCACCTACTAACCCCGTACTTTATAATATTATCCAGGGTACTGTTTCCATTAAGATTGGTAAGCTAAGATCTATAATTCTATCCCGGTTTTGAACGTATATTGCGTTTCATTAAGAATGTCGTAAAAACAAGTATCGTTTCGAGATTGAGCCCGTAACATAACGGTAGTCCCCGTGCACTTTTAGGCAAAGCAGGGTTTACGACTAAGTTGTCTTATAAAAAAATAAGGCCCTTGATCAATAACCAATGAATAGCACTGCTTTTCTTCCTTTCGTTGTAGTGAAAGAGTAAATAACGTTGGAATAGAGTCTAGCTCTTATATCGAATAGACCAGTGTTTGGTTCTTCAATATGTCAGACGTTAAACAACGATACACGGGGCCCATTTTTTTCCGGGGATTGCCCAATTCGGAGTCCCCTAGGTACTACCCTCGAAGGCGAGCGCCAGGCAAGGGAGCACTGGAATTAGTTTTAAAACGTCATTGATATGACGTCAGAGTTGATTTTGGGAACCAACTCCCGAAATGCGGACGCTCTGTCAGTTAGCTATCATTCGGCCGATTGATAGATCGAAATATTTCTAAACACACTTACGGCTAATAACAGTGTCGCGTAAAATTCTGGCCGTCTCTTTGTTTGACAAATCCGTTTCGTGTTTCCATTGCTCTAATTTCGTAAGGCGACTCTCCAACTTGTTCAGAACGTCAGTTATACCCGGCGGAACTGTAACGGTTTCATTGCAAGCTTCATTTAAATGAAAATAAACAACTAAATATGCAAAACCTATTTGCAAAGATATTGCCATGTTGAATAATCGGCTATGGAACCAAATATGAAGCAAGCACTTAAAGGCTACAGTGTTGTAAAGATAAGGACAAACTATACATGTACCACAAGATAGGCTGTTGGTTGGTTGAACTTCAGCAGTTAAATGAACTTATTGACCATTTATTGCCACGTATACATTAAGTAGTCTGAATACGTGGGCCATACATATCTTGCATAGTAGGTTGCATCATCGGCAACCACGGTACTTTCTTCCTTTACATTTCATACATTGCGCTGTGTACCCGACGATGAGTGAGTTGATGCATGGTTTGCATCTGTCTATGTCAAACACAGTTTTTGTTTGTCTTAAAAAAATAAAACTAGCCGTGGCGCCACTTTTCAATATTTATAAGAGTTATAATGTGTTTTTTCCTAAACTTAACATTTGCAGTTAGGATACTTTTGTTCAGTTTACATTTTCCTCTGCAAAACGATAGTTAAAGGTCCTAGCCTCAGTTTAAGATCTAACAATGCCCCTCTAGATATCTGATATAGGGACACAATGTAGGAACAAGTGTGACCAAGCGACCATTCCAAGGCACTATAATAATTCATTATTGCTAAACGAGTTTTTAATAGCTTAGATTGCAAAGTGAAGCTTATTGAATGTATTAATTAGCAGACTGATGTTCATCTTCATTTAGCCTACCGTACAAGTGGTATGCATTAGCTGCATGTAAGGGCATACACTTAAATGCTATAATGTCATTGGTGGTAAAAGTAATTTCAGGGCACGAACTTTTAGGTTATATGTAACCACGGCCCCCAGTTCCGGGATCTAGCGTGGTTACAATTGACTGGTGCATTATAGTACGTGTTTGCGGTTTAGCTAAGTCCAGGTTATGAACTACAAGGCTATTAGTAACTATGCGTACTAATGGTTTCTCAAGTCCAGGTTCTGATTCCTTTAGGCTACAATGCGTACTTCGGGTTAAGCTAAGTCCAGATTACGAACTTCAAGGCTACACAGCATACGTGTGGTTTAGCTGAGTCAAGGACATGAACTTCGCATAATAAAGATGAATAACAATTTTCCGTATTCCACGCCGTGTTATGTAGCAGTTATTTCCCTTACAGCTCAATGAAGCACTTTTATTGTCCTTCTCCTTCTACTACTTACAGCATGACCGTCAATGCTATAATGTATGTTTGAAGTTAAGCTACATTCTGAGCACAGACTTCAAGGCTTTAATGTGTGTTGCTGGTTTAGATTAGATCAAGACATTAACTTCCAGGCTATATTTTGAGGTGGTGGTGTAGATAAGTCGAGGTCATGAACTTCAAGGCGAGTTGGTGGTTGGGCTAAATTCATGGCATGGAATTCAAGACTACTAGTTTAATGCGGGTTGGAGGTTTAGCAATGTCCACTGCATATTGCCTACAGTGTGTGTTGGTGGCTTAGCTATATAAATTCAGAGCATGAACTACACGATTATGATGTGTGTTTGTAGTTTATATAAGTCCAGTGTATGAACTTCAAGGCTACGATGTGTGTTTGTAGTTTATCTAGGTCCAGTGTATGAAATTCAAGGCTATTATGTGTGTTTCTGGTTTATCTAGGTCCAGTGTATGAACTTCAAGGCAATGATGTGTGTTTGTAGTTTATCTAAGTCCAGTGTATGAACTTCAGTGCTATAATGTGTGTTTTGAGTTTATCCATGTCCAGTGTATGAACTTCAGTGCTATAATGTGTGTTTGTAGTTTATATAAGTCCAGTGTATGAACTTCAAGGCTACGATGTGTGTTTGTAGTTTATCTAGGTCCAGTGTATGAAATTAAAGGCTATTATGTGTGTTTCTGGTTTATCTAGGTCCAGTGTATGAACTTCAAGGCAATGATGTGTGTTTGTAGTTTATCTATGTCCAGTGTATGAACTTCAGTGCTATAATGTGTGTTTTGAGTTTATCTATGTCAAGTGTATGAACTTCAGTGCTATAATGTGTGTTTTGAGTTTATCTATGTCCAGTGTATGAACTTCAGTGCTATAATGTGTGTTTTGAGTTTATCTATGTCAAGTGTATGAACTTCAGTGCTATAATATGTGTTTTGAGTTTATCTATGTCAAGTGTATGAACTTCAGTGCTATAATGTGTGTTTTGAGTTTATCTATGTCAAGTGTATGAACTTCAGTGCTATAATGTGTGTTTTGAGTTTATCTATTTCAAGTGTATGAACTTCAGTGCTATAATGTGTGTTTTGAGTTTATCTATGTCAAGTGTATGAACTTCAGTGCTATAATGTGTGTTTTGAGTTTATCTATGTCCAGTGTATGAACTTCAGTGCTATAATGTGTGTTTTGAGTTTATCTATGTCCAGTGTATGTACTTCAGTGCTATAATGTGTGTTTTGAGTTTATCTATGTCCAGTGTATGTACTTCAGTGCTATAATGTGTGTTTTGAGTTTATCTATGTCAAGTGTATGAACTTCAGTGCTATAATGTGTGTTTTGAGTTTATCTATGTCCAGTGTATGAACTTCAGTGCTATAATGTGTGTTTTGAGTTTTTCTTTGTCCAGTGTATGAACTTCAGTGCTATAATGTGTGTTTTGAGTTTATCTATCTCAAGTGTATGAACTTCAGTGCTATAATGTGTGTTTTGAGTTTATCTATGTCCAGTGTATGAACTTCAAGGCTATGATGTGTGTTTGTAGTTAATATAAGTCAAGTGTATGAACTTCATTGCTATGATGTGTGTTTGT
The DNA here is from genome assembly GCF_026914265.1 of Mya arenaria. Classification (NCBI taxonomy): domain Eukaryota; kingdom Metazoa; phylum Mollusca; class Bivalvia; order Myida; family Myidae; genus Mya; species Mya arenaria. Next base: position 59,170,013 of record NC_069130.1, on the reverse strand, counting down.
AGCTTATCTATGTCCAGTGTATGAACTTCAAGGCTATAATATGTGTTTGCAGTTTATCTATGCCCAGTGTATGAACTTCAAGGCTATAATGTGTGTAGGTAGTTTATCTATGTCCAGTGTATGAACTTCAAGGCTATAATGTGTGTAGGTAGTTTATCTATGTCCAGTGTATGAACTTCAAGGCTATAGTGTATGTTTGTAGTTTATCTATGTCCAGTGTATGAACTTCAATGCTATAGTGTATGTTTGTAGTTTATCTATGTCCAGTGTATGAACTTCAAGGCTATAATGTGTGTAGGTAGTTTATCTATGCCCAGTGTATGAACTTCAAGGCTATAATGTGTGTAGGTAGTTTATCTATGTCCAGTGTATGAACTTCAAGGCTATAGTGTATGTTTGTAGTTTATCTATGTCCAGTGTATGAACTTCATTGCTATGATGTGTGTTTGTAGTCTATCTATGTCCAGTGTATGAACTTCATTGCTATGATGTGTGTTTGTAGTTTATCTATGTCCAGTGTATGAACTTCATTGCTATGATGTGTGTTTGTAGTTTATCTATGTCAAGTGTATGAACTTCATTGCTATGATGTGTGTTTGTAGTTCATATAAGTCCAGTGTATGAACTTCAAGGCTATGATGTGTGTTTGTAGTTTATCTATGTCCTGTGTATGAACTTCATTGCTATGATGAGTGTTTGTAGTTTATCTATGTCCAGTGTATGAACTTCATTGCTATGATGTGTGTTTGTAGTTTATCTATGTCCAGTGTATGAACTTCATTGCTATGATGTGTGTTTGTAGTTTATCTATGTCCAGTGTATGAACTTCAAGGCTATGATGTGTGTTTGTAGTTTATATAAGTCCAGTGTATGAACTTCAAGGCTATGAAGTGTGTTGATAGTTCATATAAGTCCAGTGTACTTCCAATGAACTTCCAACGCTATAATGTTTTCACTTTTCATCTGAGAGTGTTACAGGAGTATATTTTCTTACACATCTTTATTTGGGGACAACACAAGTGCAGCTTTAAAAAGTTATCAGGTATTATTCGCATTTTGTATGTGCTACATGTCTTATAGTAAAAATATAGGAAACATGTATACACACAGGATTTACAACAGGATACATGAATACACAATGTATACACAGGATTTACAATTTGTACAATGACAAATGTATTGAGATTCATGTTAAATGCAGTATATATTTACATACTTAATGAAATTATTAACAATTCAACAGAAAAAGAAAAAAAGTATTTAAAACATTGTAAAAGATTGAAAGTCATTATAGTTTCTATGTGAAGTTGATGTTTTCAAGTATTTCTGTATTTTACAAGAAGAAACTATATCTAAAGGTAAACAAAAAGTATAAATTGTAAGTAACATTCAAAACAAAGCAATATATATCTAAATTATATATTGAGCACATGTTGAAATGGATTTCTAATTGTAAACACTGAAAAAAGAGTATTTAAGGTAAAAACTAAACAATGTAAATCAGATAATGAGTATGTACAATGAGCGAGTATTTGTTCACATATCTAATACCAACAATATGCCAATAAGAGATGAACAAATATATGCATGTTGTATAATAAATCTCAAACAATGAATTTCAAAATACTGAGATGATTATTTAAAAAAATAAAGCTAATTGATTAGAGATAAATTGAGACAACTCTAGGGTGATTAAGGTTCAAATAAGAACCTTAGTGCAATAAGTCAATAACTGCCTATAGAAATAAAAGCAGATATTGAGTTTTTGCACTAAGGTGACAAAATAAGAAAACTGTTTAATGCAAGTGGTCTGCTCTTATTTTTTATAAACACAAAAAAATTACAAAAAAAACCCACAAAAAAACAAAACGTTAACATACATTAAAGTAATGTTTTTTCTTAATGTAAGAAAGTAAAAATAAAATAAAAATGTTAGCTTGAAATGATGTAGAACACAGTTAAAATGGCAATTAGAACTTTCATATGCAGGAGCGATCTGAGTGATGAAACTCCACAGGTTCGGGAATCATTGTCTGAGTAACACACCTCCGAGGTGGATGGGTCAATGTTCAGATTGACAGAACGAGAGTCAGAACCTGAAAATAATATAATTAATGCTGTTATTCCTTTGAACATTAGCGAATTGTTCTTTAATTGCCATTAAGGGTCTACATGATAAAGAGTCAGAATGTAAAAATCATGTTATTCAAGTTTTGAACATTATTTAGCAGGTATGAAAGGATACCTCCACCTAGTTTAAGGTAGCCATCCATCATTAGGATGCGCTAGTGCATTTTATATATAAATATTGAGATTATTTCTCGTACGTCAATTTTATACTGATTAATCATTATATTATTTTTGATTGGATAACATTTTTAAAACACCTATTTTGATATGATACATTTAAAAGGTCACAGAACAAAAATTTACAAGATTATATAGCATTTTTTTATTTTGTTTCTTAAATACCATGATGTCTATATATTAAAGCTCTTGATGAATACTTAACATAAGTTACTATATAATGTGTTGAACTTATAATGACCAATACCATTTTTTATATCAATGTGTCGGAATATGATGGTTCAATAATAATTATATTAAGTTCACTTGTCCATAGTGAATAATATTGAATTAACTTGATTTCTTAAAATATTCAAGTCCATATGAAACATAGTCATAAATGACATACCGGGTAAAAGATTTAAACCTTCAGATACCGGTAGTAGATATAAAGGAAAAATATTCAATAATTACACACACTGCATGTAATAAAAGAACAATGACAACTCAAAAGTTGCCACCATCCCCTGCCCTTAAGAAGCAAATACTTACTTGTAAGTGAAAAATACACTGCTTCACTAAGAGCTCCGTCCCCAGCCCTTGAAGTACCAAGCACCCTGCACACATAGACTGTATTCGACTGGAGACCATTGATGATCGCTTCATTCACCTTCCCTACCGTAGTATCTACTGCATTGCGTATATCCTCTTGCACTTTGAATATGCGGATCTGAAGTTTGGAGTGAAGTGGTTACAAACAACGCATAAAGGATCAAACAACTACATAGCAACTTTTCATATAAAATATCAGGAGGTTGTTGTTAAATGTACAAGAGGGAAATATGAGGGCATTAGTGAACATTAAATCCAACATTTTGTTCACAATATATTGTGCAATAGTGACATTGAGGCAAAATAAATCCCCGATATGACAATAACAGTCTCAGTTTTATCGAGATTGCTCATTGTCAACAACTGTGAATGAAACACTGTCACTGTCTTTAATCTAAGCTCTAGAAATTTTGGTCCAATTAAAAAGTTTGATAACATCAAAATCAAAGTGATCATACTATTTAAAGTTTGATTGTGGAAAAAGCTACATGTAAAAGATTGTTTTAAGCAAGACTGAGTCTGGTTCCTGCTTAGAAACTAATGTTCTGGTAGAATGAGACAATGTGCCCCTGGTAGGGGTGAGGGCGACATCTATTCCACCGTCACACTCTTATCCTCTAGTGTAAAGGACTTACAATGTATCCCTCTAATGACTCTTCCCCTGCGTGGACGCCAACTCCCCGCCAATGCACGCGCACACTGTGTTGACTCACTTCATACACTTTAATGTGGGTCGGGAAATCATGGAGCACTGAAGATAAATAAATAGTAACGGTTTAATTTCTATAGCATTTGGAACATCACCTTTGAAAAATTGGATGCCAAGTCTCATCCATACAACTTATCACAAAAACATACCGGTACTATCTTCCATGTGATGCTGTCAAGCACCTTAGTGCAATAACTCAATATCTGTATATTGAAGTAGAAACATATATTGAGTTCTTGCACTAAACAGACATGCAAATTATACAAAACCACCTTGACACATCTAAAGTCTTAGACAGTCAAAAATCGTAGAAGTTATTCTAAAATATCCAAAACAATAAATCAAAATCATTGTGTTTTTCTTACTGTCATTGTAAGTCTCTCCTCTTCTCCAATTGCCTTTAGTTCCCACACCAGCACCATTTATTACCATGACTCGTGCCAGATACTCCATATTTGAATACAGTCCAACGAGTTTCACGTGGTCTGTCTGCCCGTACACATCCTTGCTTAAAACCTCCAACACATTCGGGTCTGGTTCTTCATCGTGTTTGGCATTGCCAAACATGTCTGCAAAATACTGTACCTGCAGGCAGAAAAAACACACATGTATTTAAACTCACAAGAAGTATACTTGAATAATTGAACATGAACAAAAGAAAAATCAGAAAAGAAATCAGATTCAAGTTATTGGTATAATTGAACATTGTACAGATTCTGTTTTACATGGTTGTACATTGCCATTAACAGAAAAACAGTTTTGCATTCTTGTTCCAATTTTAATAATATCCAGTTTAATTATCTTAATGTATTTTCTTGAGGATATTAATGACTTTGACATAATGAATTTTCACTGTACTAAAATAATTCAATACAAACAAAAATATCAGAAAAAAAAATCAATTAGCGTAATAAAAAATTGTGCAGATTTCTTTTCTTATGTAACAAACAAACAATAACAGCTTCTATGAATGCTTCAAAATTTCGTTAATAATAATTTCTAAGTTAACTTACAAATTTGATTTACATATATTCATTCATTGTTTACTATGTATTACTATAATAGTAAACTTAAAAGTGAATTTAATATTGTAGAAATATAACACTATGTGTTTGTTATTCATGACATTAATTTTAGAACATGTGTATATCTTATGTTTTTATCTTTGCCTTTATTAATTGTTTTATTGATATCAAATAAATGGTGAAATAATTATCATCAAATATCTAATGTTTGTGTTCTTAGCAACGTTAATCAACTGTAATCCTATTACCCACCGCGTTCATTCACACCTTCTTGATCGTGCCAAAAGCTATTATAAAATTTTAAAAACTAAGACAGGGACCGGATGAGTTCAGGACCAAGAAAAAGTATCACCCTGCATATTACCTGGAACTGATTATAAGCCATCAATGCATGTCGTAGCCCTTCTTATATCATGCATTGTTTTATCCCTGTCATTCTCTTAATCATGTTCAATTTTTAATTATCTAGCTTTAAATCCAGTTTATTTATCATCACATATACATTACCCTGTATCCCCTAATTTTGCCCCCGACTGCCTCCCTCGTGTCTGCCACAGACTCCCAGTGGACTATGATGCATGTACCATTGAATGTCTCCATATCTTCCATCCTCACGTCTGCAGCTGGCACTGAAAATGGAGAAGGAATACGTTGATATTGCAAGGGAGTTCAAACAGTCTTTCTGTGCTGCATCATATTAAAGAAAACCTCTGCAAAAAATGGCATTGAAGAAGGTTTATAAAATTCTCAAATTAACCTTCAATGACAATGTCTTATAAGGTATGTGCCACTTTTGTTTAAAATAATTTAGAATACCGGTAGAATCATTTGAAGAAAGCACTGCAAATAACAAAGAATAAATCAATACATATTGACAGGTTAAAAATTTATACTTTACAAATTGTCTAAAGCATGATGACTTAATCCAGAGAGGGCAAAGTAATGCCTAATGGAGCATTAATTGAGTCCCCCAAAAGTTCCTGTTACCTTATGTACATGATGAAAATATATTGATCAATTTGTATACAAATAGAACCTGATGCACTTACTGGCTTCGGCTGAGTATATGTATTGGACAGTAGAATTAGGTCCCTGAGCCTTGGAATTCCTGGCGGCAACCATTATCTGATACTGAAGGTAGTAATTGTCTACGCCAACTTCTATCACATATTTCCCATCAACAAGGGACAAGGGAGTGTTCCCAATTTCCTGTTGAACAAAGTTTATATGAAAACAATGGCAAGGAGAAGAATGACTTTTGTGATATTTACATATTCTTGGAATACAACCTACATTATCAGCTAATGAAATTGCAGATCATTAGATCCTAGGTTTAATCAGAAAGAATTTCAATTATTGCCGGTGTTTCAAGGTCTGCCTACTGCCATTCATCTGATGTCAGCCAATGAGGTTGTATGTTAAGTCAGTGAGATGATCCATCTTAGTGAAAAGAAGGGCTTGTTTGCCCACTTTGCCCTTTCTTTATCATTAAGATTTTATTTCAGGTCATCTAATTATTATTAAAACAGTAACATTTGTAAGGAAGAATGTGTGTATTGGAATTATATAATTCTTAAAGACCGGGTTAAATATTAAATGTTATTTCTAATACAAAATATATTCACCTGGTTTAAAACTTTGCAGATGGCTTCACAATGCAAAATACATGAATTTCATGTTTAACATGCATCAATGAGTTTGCTTTCAAGTTAACATAAAAACTTCAGCTAAATGGCTCTTCCTTAATGTAGAAACTATGTACATGCAAACACAGACATCTTAATTCTAGCACCATGTATATGTATATATCACGCCTTCAACATAAATGACACCAACGCCATTGGTCCAGGACTGGTCACACGGTGACCCCATATTTTGCCATATTGGGGCCATCAAATTTATATTGTACCAAAATGGCGTCTTTTTTTCCAATTTCAATGAATAAATGAAACAGGTTGCCCGCGTCATATAGACATTACGGGGCTAGTAGGCTTCGCTGTCACCCGATATGGTTTCCATTGCCCCCCATATCGGCTCACCTACTAACCCCATAACTTATAGTATGTATGATGCAGATTAAATAAGGAGATGAAAGCATATAAAATGTAGGATTATAGTTGTTACAGTGTAAGATCTCACTGTATTTCACATAGTGAGCACCTCAAGGTATATTTTACAAGGGGAGTATAAGCCAAAAGTGAAATATTTACTTTTGGTGTTCATTGGATGTATTGACAGATTGTGGATTACAAAAAAGAGTGATGAAGTGTATACTGATAGACAATCATTAGAAAAATTGTGTCCAAGCCCTGTGTAATAAGAAAAACTAAAAACTACCGGATAGTAAATTATAAAACCAAATCATGTTAAGCATACCCTTTTATAGTCTTTTGCATCATTCATCTTTTTCCAGTAGATTATGTAGTTCAGATTGTCTCCGCAGTGTTCAGCTGGCTCCAGAATCTAACAATTATGAACAAAACCATTAAACGTGGAACATTTATCAATTATATGGATAACAAGAAGTTTAGATAGCTTCCAACCCAAATATCTGTTAAATGACAGTTATTTGGTCCAATTTAAAGCAACAGCAGTAAAATACAGAGGTTACAATGTTTAACTAACATTGTATACCAGTATTCTAACCAAGTTTCATTACAACTGAATAAAAACTTGAAATTATAACGGGATTTTTTTTCTCCTAAGATTCTACAAAGTGACCTAGTGTTTGACTTGAGGTGACCCATATCCATACCTTGATCAAGACAACATGCAGACAAGTATTTAACACGTTTCACATCCGGAAGTGGGCGTCCGTTCGTGATGGCCTCAATTTGCTCGATGCAAACAAATATTTGGCCAAATGAATAAACCTTAATTGTATGTTTAATGAACTCGTTATGAGACTAAAGCACTACAAACAAAGCCAAATCTCTGATTGTATGTATTGTCTCTGGCAACATGTGAAATTATTTCATTTGAACACCGTATGAGTAATGGCAAGGATTGAAGCTTTTTATGTTGACGATGACACAGGTTATCACCATACCATATCCATTATTCTATTACTGTCAAAGTAATTAACAACAATAATTATGAGAAATACAATCACAGACCTTGTAGCCTATGACAGATAGTCAAACACATTTATAGAGACAAGATGGACTTACATCCCAAGTGATCTGGAGTGTGCCAACTTTGCCACCACCACCGCCAACATTTCTAGGGGCAACCACAGGTGCAGATGGCATTAGTTTCACAGAAGCTGGAAGAACAGAGAAAAATACACACCGGTAATAAAATAAAATTATGTGAAGTTGAATTATTATATATGCATGGTCATTAACCTGTGATGTTCCAACTTTGACACCATCATCTCCCACTCTTTTTGAGAGGACCATGGTTGCCGTTTCATTAGCTTTACAGATAATGGGAAGAGGGAAGATATAACAAAACTTAATGCCAAGACCACAAAATATTATATCATTAAGGTCCTCCATTTGGGATAGCTAACTTTTAATGCCTTAAAGATTTCTTGATATTGCCAATAGCTTTACTGAGACTGGAAGTTTTTAAACAAGTTACAATTACTAACATGTATGTAGTTCTTACTACATCATGATAGCCATGTAGTGTGTAAGGCACTTAACTATATATTTGCAAATGGTTATGTTCCTCAGCACATAGTTCTGCTGTATTAGCCAGCATTTGATGGAGTTTAGTGCTAGTAATTGGATATTTTTTGCATCTTGCCATTTCCGAAATTCAATTAACAAGTTTGTAATGGCACTTAAAACTATCTCATCCAGCAATTTTTCAATTGATAAGAGAATTGATAAGGGCAAATACAGAAAATGAAAGAAACTCATGCAGTACATACTTACTTGTGGGTTTACTTGCTTCTTGCCCCTTTCCAAAGGCATTTGTTGCACGCACCCGGAACCGGTAGTTTGTGTTAGGAATGAGTCCATCCACAGTTGCGGCCCTTTGTGTTCCCCGCTTACCCTGATCAGCCGCTTCACGAGCGGCAATCGACTCAGGGATATCTGAGATGAATAACACATAGATACTAGATAACAATAGTTGAGACTCATGTCCTCATAATACATGAAGATAAAGTTCCTTACATGGTCAGATATAATTTATATATAAACAGTATTATGGTTTGTCCATGTAATACTTTAATGGGTCAAATTGCTACAATATACTTCTCAAATTTAATATTAGAGATTGCCATAAAAGTTAATCCCTTATATTCCAAAAAGTCTTCAAATTTTGAGAAATGGTATGAAAGTGAAACTTACAAATTCCCAATCAATCAATGTGTCAATTCATCTCTAGGTGTCAATGACTTAAACAGAAAGTTTGATTGCTACAGGATAATGATGAGTAGTTAATTATACACAGTTGATATTAATTATTGCGTGTGTACAACAATGATCAAATGTTCCACGTACCTGCGGCAACCACTGTCCACACATTGGGCTTGAAGTTGGACTCTGCCTCTATGTCATAGCCTACAATGGGAGCACCATGCTCTATAGCTACGAACCAGGTCCAGACCAGGGTTACTGAACGGGGAGTTACGGTGTTGTCCAGCACATACACACCCGCAGGCATAAGAGGTGGCCCTAGAATAATAATTATTCATAATGAAACAGTCAATCAACAAATCAAAGCATGGAAATATTCTGCAGATTACCCAGACTAGTTTTGCTCACCATTAGGTAGTAGGCATAAGGCGGCATATGAAAAAAAGACAAAATGTGAAAGGATATTTATAATAGTTTCCAGAGTGCTCACTTTTGAAAAGCCTGTCACAGTTCAAGCAAAGGTCAGGGCATCACATTTATAGTGGTAACCAGTCATGTATTGAAAAAGTATCTTGTTATTAATCGTACCAGTATATCATGTATTTGGTGGATATTAAACATTTTTTCAAATACTCGAGTAGTTAATTAGTACTCAGGTACTCAAACGATGGATCGAGTACTCGGGTACTTGTTGCTATCCCTAGTATTTACTAAACGTCTTCAGGTCTGAGTGGCAGACTCAGGCTCAGAAAACTGAAATCTTACATATTTCAATATATATGCTACAACAAAAGATATGTGCCTGATTGTAAAAACATTTACTTTGTTACAGTTACAGCAATGTTTTCCATCTTTGCTTCTATTACAGCATTTTTAAAGAGAAAGTCAAATTTGGCTTTCCTAGTCGGAGCCTCAACCTCAGACACTTAATGTCGATGAATAAGGGCACTGGCCAGGTGAAAGAAATGCAATATAAAAAAGCAAGATATTTAATCATGCCGAGTTTTTAATGTGACATTTTTTTCTCTTTATTGGTTGGCAGTAGGTATAAAACAGCTATCATGCTTTTTTCGGTGACTTCTTTCACTTCATTATCTTATCATGACTTTGTTTGCCCAGATTATGTCACATATACCTATTTTACATTTTTACATTTTAATGAATAAGACAAAGGGACACATACCATTTACCCTGAGCAGTCCACTGCTTGTCTTGGAGTGAATTGTGGTCCGGGCCTCGCATTCATAGCGACCCATATTCTTGTACTGGGCGTTGGTGACGTACAGCCCATTCATGCCCTGAAACATCCAGATATGTTAGGATAAGTTTGAAATCTTGCTCAGGGTGGGGCTTGAACCGAATACCTCCTGACTATGAGGCAGACACCTATACCACTCGACCCCTCTCTCGGTAATAAATTGAAGGTAGATAAGCAGTCTCAAATACTTTTTAAGCCATGTCTTAGAAATGACAGGATACTGCTGGAGAGAGACAGGGTGAAAAGGGTAAGAATGGCACATTGAAAAGTGCTGTGAAAAAAATATAATGAATGTCACAGAAAATTCAGTGATACAAGTATTCGGTTCAAATGCAATGTATGTTAAGTTTGTATGTATTAATATTCATAATAATTATAAGAATAAATCATAACAAAAGGCATTTAAGGCAGAAGGGTGGCCATGCTGGTCTTAATAAAGGCAGAAGATGTTACCAAATAAGGACAGGGTGAGGCACCATTCCACAACTCTTTGGTCAAAAGCCTACAATGGTGTCAAAGAACAAAAGCATTGTGTTTAATTGTTGGACAAATGCCATTTTAAGTTCCTTAATTAATTTAGAAATTTAGTCTATTAACTACAAGATCATCATAAAATCAACAACATCTATGCACTGTTCAGTAACACTTACTAAAATTGTACAATGACTATATGTCAACATACAATTCCTGTCACATAGGGAGAGCAGATGTTTCATAACTAACCAGAATATACTCCTTCTGTAACAGAAAGTTGATTGGATGTCCGTTGAACTTCCAGACGTAACTGATATCAAAGTTAACATTTGTTGACGCCTCACAGTACAGGAACGCCGTCCTATTCACCTGGACGTTTGTCTCGTTCAGTAACCTGCTACGCCAGATGATACCATCTGAAAAGGACGTTCAAATATTCAATGTTGTAAACTACATTTTCTCTTCTTTTTGGTTGTCAATGTGGAATGTATTTTATTTTTTACATGTGTTACAATAGCTTTATGTTATTAGATTTACATTCAAATATATGCTTAACAAACGGATAACAATATTTATACCAATGGCATAACTGAAATATAATTAAACAAGAAGCAATAGCTCAAAAATGCCAATGATTAAATGATTTTGTCAAGTTAAAAGAGGCGCATCACTCATTAATACCATGTTAAAGCCTGAGTTATGGTTTTGCTGTAAATGTGCATATTGTTAGTCTTTGTCTATGATGACTGCCACAATACTAACAATACCAAGGCTTTCACATTCTACCTCGGAAAGATGAAAAAAAAAAACTACTGAACTACTTATGTCAGAGTACAAATACATATAACCTTAATTACTCTAATACATACCAACAACTCGAACTTCAGTAGAGTTGGTCGCAGTTCCAAACTGGTTATCTGCCTTGCATGTGTATAAGCCTTGGTCTGACATGGCTATGGAGGTTAAAACGAGCCCGTAAGACGTGTCCATCCCTATACGATCATTCAGGTTACCAGGGGTTAAACCCATGGGGCCTCCATTCTTTATCCAGGTCACCTATTGAGGAAATGAAGCTAAGAGTCAATAATTGTATGTGCAATTGTGTATATATAAATGTGAAGAGGTAGGGTTTTCACTGCCAACAGCATGTACTCAAAACTTCAATGATCGATTTCAATCTTGCTTTTTGCTGAACATCTGAAAATCAAACAATTTATCAATTTGAGAAACATTAGCAATCAATCAAAATCTAAGGTAGAGAAAAACCACAAAGTTCTGACTATGTTTTGAGATATTATTTTGCATTCAGTTAGGTCTGTTGTCAGTCAGACAATTCAACCTAGCTTTTATAATTATTTCAGGCTAAAGCAAATTATGTTTTGCTTGAAACCATTTTTTCACATTCAAAATAGCCAACCACTTTATTATTGGTCAATGACCTTCTTTCAGAGTGCAGTAAAGAACTTCACTCCCATATCAATATTTCAAATCATTTATTTTTTTCATTTCTAGAACTTGCACATCAAAGAAAAATGATAAGTCTTACTGTTGGTGTTGGTGCTCCTTCCACACTGCAAGGAATATTGGCATTTCCGCCCAACGGGACCAAAGTCACCTGAGGAAGTGGGTGTCGCTTGAAGTTAGGAGTCAGTGCTGAAAATTCGAACAGGGCTTGTTAAGTGAATCTTAGGATTTATTCAAAAACTTTGTCATTGAATAGTTTAATTTTCATCCAAATATACAATGCAGCACTCAAAAAGTTTAGATTTTGAATGAAATGTAAAAACCTACCTAAAACCTTGAGCTCTCCTAAACTGAAAGTAGTTCCATAGTTGTTTGTAGCGGCGCACTGATACATTCCTTCATCACGTAACTTGTCCACAGAGAGGATGGTGAGTACATTGGCCCTGATTTCAAGAACGCCCGGTATACTATCAATACGAGCACCATTTTTATACCAAGAATATGTTGCCTGAAACATTGACAAAGACAAACATTCTACATGCCAATACCTGAACTTCTTTCTTACAAACACAGATAAGCAATACATTTCATAAAATTTCTTTAAAAGTTATCTCTCTTTTGTCGTCAATTGAACTGAGGGATTGTAAGTCTTAATATACATGAGATTTGAATTCAATTTAATAAAATGTAGAGTGTTTTTTTATTTTTTTAATTAAAATTATCTCTGACAGTAAGTACATGGACTTACAGGTGAACTAGAGATTTTTTTCAAATTTTTCTGACATTTTTTGAGAATAGAATTCTTCTTTTACCTTAGGTCTAGCAACAGCCATGCAGTGCCAGTCAAATCTCATTCCCACATCCAGGAACTTGTTGCCAATCGGGTAGGGGAAATACGGCTTGGCTAGAAAAGAGACAATAAGCTCATTACAAATTATAACAGCAATACAATTACATACTGTGGCACTCAATGTTGGAACCAATGATATTACCCGTTTTGGTATTCTATTTTTCAAGTACATGTACTATATATGATGAAAGCAAGTGATTTAAAATCTGTCCATACAAGAGAAAGTTACAGCCCGGACACGACCACCTTTACTCTATGGCCTTATATGCAGCATTCCATGGAAAACAAACACAAAGTGAGACCTTGACCTAAGAGGAAGGGACACGCGCCATGCACATGAAACATTGTCTTGGTATGTTAAACAAATGTGGCAAGTTATTTTAAAATCTGTTCATACTCGAGAAAATTACAGTCCGGACATGAGAAATTGTGCTGGACGCACATACAGAAAGTTCAATTTAAATATATCTGTCTTCAGAGAGCATGATCAAACCATAATATAAGTATTGTAACATGAATACTTCAATATTCAGACGAATTGAATAACTTTAGACCAATATTTATTTAACCCACATTATATTTAAATATTACAGCCATTTAAATTAAATCAATAAAGAACATAATGATCTCACCGTCCATATTTAATGTAATTGTTTGTGTCTTAGAGGAGCCTGACCCCCGGGTGCACCTGCAGATATAATCCCCTTCAGCTTCAAGTGATGCGTTGTCAATTGTTAGCACGCGGTTAAGGTCACGTAGTTTGGTTCCCGCTACAAACGGCCTGCCGTCCGCGCGATACCATTGGTAGTTGAGAGGTGGACTGAAGAAAGCAACACTTCTTACATAATTTCTTTCAAAATAGATTAGCTTTTTTTTCTTTTGAAAAACAGACGTGCATAAAACATTAGCACCTTGAAGTGAACACTGATGCTATTCTATATTTGAAGCAGAAAAGAGGCATTACTAGCTCTACCTGTCTTGGAAGCATTTTTGAGTTAAGGCTGAAGGTTTCATGATTGCTCTCCAACAATTACACCTACGCAACATTACAACCCCTCAACTTTTTGCTTTGAAAAACATTTTTGGGAGCATTATACAGACACGGATTTATCACTGTGTATTATGAAGCAACTCAACTCACGAGCCATAGGCAACACACTCCATGCGTATATTGCTTCCCTTTATTGTGTTCTGCGGGAAAACATTCGTGTGAAGAATTGGACCATAATCGGCATCATTGTCTAAAAAATGGTAAGATCAATAATGATTCAACAAATCTTACAGTGCAAGTTTTTCAAAAAATGCTAAAAAAATACTAAATTATTAAACTAAAAACAAACCTACCCATAAAGCCTTTCAGCTTTGGTAAGTAAACCAGGGATTTACTCAAATCATTTACTTTAAAATGGACTATATGAATACATATTCCAGATTTTGATAAGAAAATACTAGTACATGTTATACATGATTACTTATTGTGAAAATATCATAAGGATGTCAAAAGTCACTTGGTTTGTTCAAATGGGATAACATATTAAATAGAAATTAATTCCAGGCTACCTTTTATTCCACAATCATAATAAAAAATGTGTATTATACATATGGCAAAAACTTACTTGTATCTCCTGACAGCAGTAATTCTATGCCCATGTTTGTGCGACTGACTGAGTTGGATTTTGCAAATCGAGCATTGTCCGGCTGAACCAGTGTCACCACACAGAAATAGTTTTTATTGGCATCAGTTGGCTGCACCTCGGAAACGTAGAGACTTCCATCGTTTGAGACAAACAGGTTGCCGTGGCCCTCGTAAACAAAAATGTTAGTGGCTGCGTTCTTGAACCATTCATAGTTCACTCCTAAAATCAAGCATATGTAGTGTTGGAAAATAGGAACATCCGGCTGATAATTAGCATTATTTTGTTTGATTTTAATAATTGTATGTCCCTATTAACTTCTAAATATAACATTCTTGTTGCTATCCTTTTGTTGTTTTCAAGTTGGTGAAATACATGTGCAACATGACTGAAGTTTGAAATATTGGATGATTATTATTTTATAAGCATGAATATAGTTGAATAATCGTATGTTCCTATTAAGTGTAATAGATCCTTGCGCTTATATGCAGGATCTTGGTCATGTTTCAGGCTTCTGACTTGTCCCTGTAGTTTCCATGGTTTCATTTAAATTGCATGTTTTTGTTTTCAAATAAAGTTGGTAAATATAAGTACCTAAGTTGGTGAACAATAGTATGTAAAATACAAGTTTGACATTCATGAAAAATTATTATTTAAATGATAGTTTTGGGAACTGCTGTCTCAATAATTCATTATAACACTCATTTCATATCAAGACCTTACTTGGTGAATAGGACGGTGCACCACACTCCATCTTGGTGCCTTTAAACTCGGCTGCATAAACAGGCTTAGGACGTATGTTGGAAAACTGGTCCAAGTCTGTTATAAGAGAATAAAAAGGGATACAAATATCAAATTCTTTCTTCAACTTTTATAGCACTCTTTAAAATTTCTTCCATGCATTATGTTGTAAGGGCTATTTATTTAAACATATAACCGAGGGGGGAACGGCAATTTTTTAAAATCATATATGGTGGGGTGTCATTTTCGCTTATTTGCACCTGTATGTGGTTGCCAAATTGTGAAATTTGCTTCTGATGGGGGGTGTCGAAATTTAAATCGCATATGACGTAAGGGTGAAAATCCCTTCAGACCGATTTAACAGATAATTTGTGTTACCTCCCTTAAAATGTTTATACTGTGCGGAATACTTCTGGTTTTTGGACTAGGGCACTTGTGGCCTAGTTCATAGCCGTAACAGCGATGTCTGCATTTTCAAGCCGCATCTGGGGGTTCACTGACGTAATGAATTCATACGCTGTATTTTGATTGGATTGCCGTTAGCGAATTTGAATAATCAAAGTAGTACCAGAACTGATTACAATGAAAACATCCAATAAAAATAGTTCTCCTAACAAGACAAGCTAATTGCATGTTCTTTTAATGAAGCACAGGAAATGGGTACGTAGCGAGTGAGTTAATCGGGTTAACTACATGAATGTTCTTGCATACGGTCAGATTAAATGCAATAAGAATATGAACATATTGGAAAAGTATGCATCAACATTTTCCGTTCAAAGCTCTTTATTGATAGACTGGTAGCCGCTTTCTCTTTTATCCGAATAGAGACCAGTATCAGCTAACCACGGTGCCCGTCACGCATTCGAAATGTCTTGTGGGTACGTAAACCGAATCAAGCGTGCGGTCTAAGTAGTAAACAACCAGGATATTTGTTGTTGTTTTTTTTAAAGTATTGTTATCCTTTGTATAGAATGTTGGTATTAATTTATTAACAAGGCTGCTCTTTTTTTCGACATAATTTGCATGTTTCCGTGACATTTTCTTTTTAAATACAAAGTTTATTTTTTAACTAATCATTGCATGGTACTCAGCACTTTTTCAAATACAGCATGATTTTTTGGTATTGATTGTTTAAATACTATTAATGTAAAATAAAAACCATACGCCGCGTATCTGTATAACGTTATAATTTGTGTTTTTGAGGAAAAGTAAATTCGGGTACCAGTCTATTGTATTGACTCATTCACTCTGATCAGAGCGGCCGAATGATTCACACATGTACATGTTATCACTACTTCCGGATGCTGATGGTGTGAATTTTATATGTGTTATATTGAAGAAATTCATCAATAAAGTCGCCATTGAATGATTACCACCATCAAACGGATTTATTGTCATCTTACCGTGGATAGCATGTTTAATTTGACACGTAGAATTTCAAGCAATACAAGTTCATTTGATAAAATCATGTGATTTCAATTTTGCAAAATGGAGATAAAGAAATATCAAATATGCGCATACTTATTTATGAAGTTTCATTCTAAATGAAGACAAATGTATTAATATGTGCACAGCATCTGGCTTATGAATATGATTGAGTGTTTAGAATGTGCATAGAAAAGTCTCGGAGCCATTCTCAGTGTAAGTACATTTTGTTCAATGACATTGTGTGATAAACCATCGCCATTTGCCTGCTCACTTTTGATTTCTACTCTTATTATGCACCAGTCAATTGTTACCACCCCCTCGGGGTATACTAGGGAAAGGGGCAGTGTTTTCACCTTTCAGGTGTCCTCGCAGTGCCTGATGATTGCGGTGGTTTTATCTTCCCGCAAAATATAGCGGGGAATTACCCTTACCTAAGAACCTTGGGGTGCGAGGTTATTTGGCAGGGATTTTACCACCAGTCACCAGTTCGTTCCCGCAGGTTAGGGCAGGGATTTTATAGGGGATTGGTTGGACTGAAAGTCAAAGTATTCCCCAGACCTGGAGGGGGGGGGGGGGGGGCGTGGTTACATTTGACTGGTGCATGAAGACATTGAAGTTCTTTTTCTGAAGACGCTTTGAGCTCACTTTTTGTTTCCTAGCCAAGAATGAAAATCAGTAATCACCCAATGTTGTGGCATAGTGAAGTAATGAAGATTTAAACTCACAACAGCCTTTCTCAAATGCTGTCCAGGCTTTTTTATGCTTAAGAATAACTTACCTGGCGATGTCAGACCAGAAATCGTCTTGGCATGAGATTGGATTACTATGGATCAGTATGCACCAGTCAATTGTAACCAGGGCCCCCACATCCAGGGGTATACTGGGGAAATGGGCCGTGTTTTTACCTTTCAGGTGGCCCCGCAGTACCGGGTCTTCGTGGAAAATACACTGTGGATGTGGCTTATAACCTAATGTCCCTTGGGTGCTGGGGGGGATTTGGTGGGAACTTTGCCATCAGATCATCCCTGCAGGGCGGGGATTTTAGCTTGGGTTGGCTGGACCAAAAGTAAAAGTCCCCGCTATTCCCTGGACCGGGTGGGGGGAGGGGGTGCATGGTTAAATTGACTGATGCATAAGCTTGCGTATACATTCAGATTCAGTGTTTTGGTGCGCAGTTGACAAATTAACTAATTACTTATTAGAAGTTAAGAATATATATTTATTTATATAAGTTATACTTTGCAATCTAAATCATAGATTTGAAAAAGGTAACCTGTATCAATAAATGCAATTATACATAAATAACTGTGCAAATCTTTATGAATCATCCCGTACCTTGCAGGGTCTATGTTATTTTTTAAAAATTATACTAAGGGAGCTTTCAAGATTAGCTTTCCAATCGCATATACAATGCAGTTTGAAACCTTGATAATTCAAACAAATCTTTGTTGCAGACCATTACTATTAAATATTTGATAAGTCACAGACATTATAAGGTACATTTTAAATGGGCTGTACTCAGTTAATAATGAAAAAGAAAAAACTTTCTTTTTTACAGAAACCTGACATTAACTTGGTATCGATGTGTACAATTAATGCATTGAAACTTACTAACTGATGATGCACATAGTTTACAAATGATTTATTAATAGCAGTTATTTCGTGACTTTCCATTAAAAAAAGATTACTAGGTACATTGCATGTCTACCAAGTATAATTCATTCCTTATGTGTAATCTGGCGTTGATGTTATTACGTGATTTAAGCGAGTTAGGTATATATCTGGAAATTCCACCCAGTAAGAGTAAGTCTGAATAGCATAGTGGATTTAACACTGCACTGCATTTTTTTTTTTACATTTTGGTATTTTATTTACAATAACGATATCAAAGAGTAAAATAGTTTATTAAAAAATTGTCCTTAGATTCGTTAAAGAAAAAAAAACTTTTTTGGTGCCAATCTGGTGTACAGTCCCTTTCATAAACAACAAGTGAAGCCAATGCTGTATTAAATTTGAGACAGACAAAAAGAAGACAGTACAAAGTTCAACAAGTGTGACCAATTTGAGAATACCCGGTACCTTACGTAATTTATAAATATTCATGCGATTCAGACAATTTTAATGCTAGAAATCACCAAAAAAAAACATTCCCTTGAATTATTCCCATCATAGTTTTAACTCATAATCAAATTTCAATGCACAGCATTTGAAATAATTTTAAACAGATGAAAAACTGTTATTTTTAAAAAGCACAATACATTGTTTATCTTTTATGTGACCTAACATTAATATAAAGATTTATTCAGATCATAATTTAGAGACTTGTCTTGCACTTAAATGTGACCAAGTATGCTTGGGATTGAACACTAAAAAAAACAAATTTCAAAGAATGAAATTAAATGAAGCACAAAATATACAAAAATTGACACTTTTTAAACTTTCAAAACTTTAACATTAATACTAAATACGGTTACATAAAATGATGAATACATTTGTAGGATTTGATATCCCACTAATTGTAACCGTCGGCTTCTTTCATTCTAAACTTTTTCTCAGTGATAAGGAATAAATTTTCTAACTTTATGAAAATAAGAACAATGGAAACAATGCATTTACTGTTGATCAGTGCAGATTGTGGGAGGTCATGGTTGATTTCACTGAACCACCAATAAGCCTTGCCGAAATTTGATTATAATTGGTCAGTCAGGTGTTTTTGGTAGGCATGATTAGTATGAATCTTAATTTTAACCATCATTTATGAATGTTTACAAAATCATTGAATATTG
The DNA here is from genome assembly GCF_026914265.1 of Mya arenaria. NCBI lineage: Eukaryota > Metazoa > Mollusca > Bivalvia > Myida > Myidae > Mya > Mya arenaria. Next base: position 59,150,433 of record NC_069130.1, on the reverse strand, counting down.
AAATAACAAGCAAAATGTTAGTTTGAATGATGAAAGCCATGAAATATGTGAAGTATTCAAAAAGAGACCATTTTCCAGCTTGTGTAAGTATCGAGAAATTTATTAAGTAAAATTATTTATTGTTTATCTGGAAAATGTTGAAATCTCATGTTTAGGCTTATAGTGATCATACTTGATTGCTATGTTATTGCAATATGTTTTATTCATTGCAATATTAATGTAAAACATTTTTATGTTGACTTAAGTTTGTAGATAAGAACTAATGGTATAGGTGATGTGTGAATGATCTCTTAAGTCTTTAAAATCCATTTTGGTATTGTGAGTTCTTTGCTCCAGTCTTGATCAGTTTAGCTTTTGAAGATTTTCAAAGTAACTGCAAAACAAGTCCAGCTGTCTAGAAAGACTATGTCAAACCCTTACCAGATAAAATTTCTAGTGTTTTCAAATTATCAACTTGGCAATGGTTTTATTTGAACCGTCTCCGTGGCCTAGTGGATAAGCGTCCGCCTACGGAGCGGGAGGTCGTGGCTTCGATCCCTGGCCGCGTCATACCAAAAGACGTTAAAAGTTGGTACAAGTAGCTCCCTTGCCTGGCGCTTGGCATTTAAAGGGTAGTGCTTGGAAAAGTGGTGTACTCAGTACTGGTTTAACCCAGGAAAGTTGTACCCCGTGTATCGGTGCTTTACACCGAGCACGTAAAAGAACCAAGGGGTCTCTTCGAAAAAGAGCTAGGGTCTCGCACCCGGACTTCCTTGTATCCCACCACTGTCTCTTTAGCGTGCTGTCCCTTCAGCAAAAACAAAGGACCCCGTTGGAAATAAGTGCTTGCACTTTCACGGGTTATCCTTGATCGCAAGGTCTAAAGAAATACATACATACATAACATAGGATATTAATGCTAGTGGTTTTAATGAAAATTCTAGTGTTTTTGTATGTGGAATGATATATCATAAGTGGCACTAAACATAATTTATAGTTCTCATTGATAAAACACATAGCCCCCTTAAGTACATGTTGATCTTAGATTTAAGGCTTGGATGGAGTCAGGTCAAGAAAATTGCATGTAACATTGTTAATACATTGTACTTTCCAACGCAAGAACTGTTTGTTTATTCAAGTTAATAAAGCCATCCCCACACCAAGGAAATGCAGTATTGCTTAACCAGCTCAATTGACATCATGAATTGGACATTAAATTGCTACAATTAAAGGCACATCTAGATATCAGAATTATTCAAACTCTGATTTAGCAACCTTATTATAGTTTAATATATGAACTACTTTTGCGAAATGAAAGCTTTTTAGATTTACAAGGGTGGGTAAAAGTATTTGTAGTGAAGTAAATGTACTGCAACACCTGATACGTGTTGCCTAGGAATCCTACGAATTCTAGGCACTCCAAATGGTACAGTTCTATTCAATTCGGAGTGCCTGAAATGAAAGCTTCTTGATTCTACATTCAACATCTTTCTGTATGACCAATGAACAGGAGAATCATGAACCTACAACCATTTGCAACTATTGAGATAGGGAGCTATCAGGACAGAGACAGAGGACAATACAAGAATGGCCAACTGTTGCATTTAGTAATTATTGGTTAGATTCCCAGTCATTGGTTGTGTTTGTCAGACTGTTTTTCTGGGCCATGATTATTGATAGTCATATGAATGTATTACTAAGTGCTTATTATTATTATTATTACAGGTGCAATTATTCAATAATAATATTTATAATGCGCAAAATATTGTTTTATACTGAAAACAATAATTTTATAAGATCTTTCAATAAATTACAAATCTGTACAACCATGTTCTGTTTGTTTTCCAATTATTTTTTAAGATCGACACATCAACTTGCTTCAAAAATGACAAATATGCCTTTTATTTTTTTTCAGCAAACAAACAAAGAGTTCATGGCATGAATTATATGCTTATTCTCATCAAAATATATGATAGAAGTACAGTTGCATCATTAATTGTATTTCACATCATTCTAATGCGTCATTAGGTTTGATGAGATCTCTTTGCCATCTTGAAGTCAAGGGACTTTCAAACTCCCTTGAAAAAGAGCTTTTGCCAATTTCTGAGAAAAGTTTAAAGGGTATATTTAAAAAAGTTAAAATCAAGTTCTCTTTGACAAATGGACTGGAGATGTGCCATGTGATTCTGGCTATAGCGGTAAATCGATGATTTCAATGTATTTTCAGCAACAAGATAATTTGAAACATAAAACACGTTGACTATAGAGTGCAACATTAAAATGATAGTAACTAACCCTTCAAATATTGGAAAAATGTTGTGAATTGAAACAGAAATGGTTCAATATCTGTATCATCATTAACTGCATCCTTTAAAGCCTAAAGCAAGATCAGTAAATTATTTTTTTTACCTTTTATACTAGGGATGGCAACGAGTACCCGAGTACTCAAGTACTCGATCGAACGTCCGAGTACTCGAGTACCAAATTACTACTCGAGTACTCGGGAAAAAAATCTATAAAAATCACCAAATACACGATTTACAGACAAAATATCAGATCTGGTTAGTTGCCAAGAGGACAATTAACGGTCCCTCTAATCCCCGCTGTGTACACAATTGACCTCAATCAATTAGTTGAGAGTTGTTGTGATAGTTGCAAACTGTCATCAAAGGACCCATTATTTTAAATTAGCACTGATGTCAATTAGCGAAGTTTTGATAGCGGTACTTTCACCTACACAATTCTATTGTATACCAATTAGAGACCTTTCATCAAACAATGGACGCTAACGAGCAAGTATCGACCGTTACGAAAATTTATTGATTTCTTAATGGGCGTATTTTAACTATTTTTGCAATGATTACACAATTGATTGGTTGATATTTTAAATCAAGAATTATGAATATTAATGAGGTCAACAAAAATTACACAGTACGAAAAACTATCATTTAAAAATAAATTATAGAGTGAACAACTGAACTTCGTATTGAATTTCGTTCACTATTTTTATGTATGCTTTTAATTTTCGTTCATTGTAATTCTGATTGTTGTTTATTTCTGCAGTGCATACTTGTATAAAATGAAACGAATAAGACAAATTAAAAGCCTGAAACAACATTTGTTTTCTTTTTATATCAATTTTTGTTAAAATACGTAATGAAAGTTTACTTTAAAGGTGAAAATGACCAATAATACGACCAACGCACAATATACGTCATTAATGATACATGTATACACAATCTTGTCTTTGCGAACACATATTCAATTTTTCCGAGTAATCGAGTACCCGAGTACTCGATCGTCCGAGTACTCGAGTATTAATTTTACTACTCGTTGCCATCCCTATTTTATACATGTAAATTTTAAATTGCTTCTGAAGGGGGTTATTAAGGATCTATAAAACAAATCGAGGTAGGACGCTCAAACGGTTAATTTGCTTCTGTAGGTGGGAGGTCTAGTTCAAAAGTGCCTTCCCCCCGTGGGTTTTATGTTTAAATGGAATAGCCCTAAAATGGTTCACTCACTCAGGTCAGTAAAAGCAAAAAATGTTGATGACTTCATGCATTTAACAATTAACTCTTAAATTCAAGGATTTTTTCTTATGCTTCTGGATAAAAATATCAGATATATTATGTTATTTTCACTGCTTATGTTTTCACTGCTCTTATAGATTGGTTTTTGTGTTGCTACTTGTTAATAAATTATGCAAGGTAGCATTCATTCATGCAGGTTAAAAAAATCCGAAATGACGCCAGCAAAATGTTGTCATAGACTGTCTCACTCACATGATATTCTAATTAGCACCAATTAATTTGACAATTTTCTTAGATTTAAGCCTAAAAGAAACAGACTATGAGTTCAAATTTGATATGAGATTAAAATTGATTTGCCTTTTTTAACACAGACAATGATATTTTCACATTACTCGCCACTCGGGAAAATTCCTATATAATAAGTCTCTGGAATTTAAAGTTTCTGAGTTCTATATATACAAATATCCTCTCTGTTGTAATAAATTTTGTAAAAGGAAAAAAAATGGTAATATTATAGCATGATTTTATTTAATACAAACATGTAGAGATGGAAGAGCTTCCATTTTTTTGAGAGCGGAAAACCTAAGAATTAGTTTATGTCAACTCTGACATAATTGGGATGTATTCCCTTCTCCTTTTTTTTCTATTTGCAGGTAGGTAGGAATGCAATCGTAAATTCAACCTCTGATCTACAGCTATGGATACAACTGTCACTGTCACCGTTACAGTTTGTTTCAACTTTTTGTACATCTTTGTCAATTGCCAAGAGCATTTGGAAATTTTATGTACCTATAAACTTTCATTTTAATGGGTCAAACTGTCAACTTTCGTATAAATGTTACACTGACTTAAGCCATTGCATTTAGAGTATTCAGTGTTTGAAATTATAGTACCGGTATGTGCAATGGGGGGGTTTTATACTCCGCTCTACATTTATTTTGGTAAATCAGCTGTCAGCAATTTATGATTTTAATCAGGTAAATTGTTAAATCTAAACAGTGTCAAAGTAGACAAACTATCGTCTCACACACCAACTAAAGCTTGAAGGTTCTTAGCATGCATTTACTGAATAAATAGACAGAGGGTCTGCAATACATTAAGTCACCTTAGTGCAAGAACTCAATATCTGCTTCTATGTCTATATGCAGTTATTGAGTTCTTGCACTAAGGTGACGAATTTTAACCCTTACTTAAAGTAGACATTAAAGGAATTTCTCAATCATAGACTATGTAAAAGAACATTTATTACTTGTTATAATACAGCATAATAGAAGCCCCTAGGGTTCATTCCAACTGATAAAAAATTATTACAGTTAACATCAATTTCACCAATCGCTACTAGCCTACCAGTACTTTTAATATTTCATTATAATGGTGTCTGATTAAAATCTAAAAAGTAGTAACATTATGATAGTACTGCAGAATATGGATTGAGATTGGTTAAATGAATTAAATTGACTGTTGCACAAATGATGACAATTTCAGGACAATGCAAAGTTTAAGCATACAAACAAAAGCTACCGTTAAGAAGATGAACATATACGAGACAGTTTCAGGCCAACAGAAACTTACATCCAAAGTAAAGTGTGGCTTCATTACTAAGCACAGCTCCCACTTCATTTTCTGCCTTACAGTGGTACATGAACTGGTCCTCGGTTTGTTCTGGTGAACTGATCACCAGTCGCCCACCTGGGAATCAAAGGAAGAGGAAAGATATGTCTTAATGCTGACCCCAGCAAAAGGTTGTGTTCTGTCAAACAATAAACTCTTCTTTGAAGAAGGTAAAGGGACAATTTATATGTAGAGGACACAACTCTCTACTAATATGTCACTTAAAGAAATCTTCCATGTCTTGAATACTCCATATTGAGATGATATGTAAAAAGCAGAATGTTCTCGCCCCTTCAGCCAACAAATGCAAATGAAACCCAAAATTCTACAATCATAAAAATTATATGTACTGTACAATAAAATTGACTTTTTGTTATGCCACAATCCTCGACCCACCACTGACTGAAATACTCATGAACAGAAGAACTAGTATTTAATTATGTTCTGTTTCTTACTTACCAGTAATCGTGTATCTATTGCTGATGGCGGAAGTGACTTGTGTGGCGATTTCCTGCACGTTACCTCTCCGCCACCATGTGTAGCGAGGAAGAGGGGTACCAGTAGCCACACACTCAAAATCCACCTCCCAGGCTCCCTCAATGTACTGGAGTGCACAAAGGTTGAACAATCAAACAATCAATCAATCAATCAATCAACTAAACATTAATCAATGAATCTGGTGACAAGTTTAATTGCATGAAACAAATTACTACCAATGAGTTGTAGATCTGATTACACTCCACAATACTTCATTAAGAATACAAAGTCATAATATAAATAGCCTAGGCACCAATGATTGAAGAACAATTCAGATCCAGTAGAATAATCCTGGGGACTCAATGCCCCCCCACCCCCGAAAAAAAAGGTCATATGTTATAAATGTGTGTATTAAGTCTGTAAAAGCCAATTAACATAATTCTCCATCAAATAACAGATTCCTTGCAAAACAGTACTCAATAATTACATAGATGTCCTCCGGCTGACGCACAATGACAGGTCCTCGTTGGATTTCTTTCACATCTGTCACACCCAGGCCGTAGTCTGAAGTGAAAACCCTATTAAAGGTATGCTGTCTATATATTTAAGATTACTTTTTTTATATTCCAAATTTAAGTCACAAACTATCATTGTAATGTAAAGTACCTACAGTTAGCATTCAACACTGACATGTTCTAACTACACAGCTCTTATATGACTCGTGACCTTCCAAGCTATTGTTACAGTATAATTCATCACCTTAGTGCAATAACTCAATAACTGCATATAGAAAAAGAAGCAGATATTGAGTTCTTGCACTAAGGTGATGAATTATATAACATTTCACCTCAGTGGAAATGCCGCTGTCTTCTAAAACTTACATTTTACTATTCTAACAAATTGTTTTCTATCATTTTTCTTGAAAATAACAGTTATCTCTGTTTGGAATATACTGTACAAGTGCCACCCCATGCTCAACTCCCTAGATTTAAGCTTCCGGGGTCTTTTCATTTAGGGATCGTAGTCGTTACAAAATTGTAAATCTGTTGAAACATTGCAAATGGCAAAAAGTTGATTGTTTTCAGTTCCTCCTATTGTTTCCATCCTTAATACTGGCTTCAATATACACATATATAGCTGCATAACAAACAAGAGCTGTCACAGAGACAGCACGCTCGACTATTCCGCCGCTTTTCAGTGTAAGGATTAAAAAGTTTTGGCAAAACATGCATGGATCACTGTTAGATTAGATTTCAATGCAATACATGATGTGCGGAGATATTAACATAAATGTGGTTACATGCAAAACCTTAACCAGGATTTCTGAGTCGAATAATAAAGGGCAATTATTTGCATTAAATGCAAACTAGAGTTTTCTAACTTGGTAAATTAAGTAGGTTGGATGGTTGAGTACCATTGTATCAAGTCTCAATGCAATACCTCAAGCAGTTGCTGAGATATTAACCTCAGTGTGTGTATACCACGTGATAAATTGCGTAATAAATGCTATGTCGGAAGGCAACATTTTGCTTCGAATGAAGGCTTTAAACAGAGATAACTTCACTATTTCTTCACCATTTTAAATAAAACATAGCGCAGTCTACGCCACTTTTGGACCCCCGCCTTCGGTATTTTACCAGAGTTTGATTGAGAGTTTAGTTTCTTAAAACACTTCAACAAACCTGTTCATAATACGGCCATCTGACGGAGCACTGTCAAAACATTATTTTGGAAACAGGTTTGTCGAAGTGTTTGATGAAACTGGTCACCTTACTAAACTTCGGTATTAAAACGAAGGCGGGGCTATTTAATCGACATAGACTGCCCTTGGTTTTATTTAAAATGGTGTAGTAAAGGAAAAGTTATCTATGTTTTAAGTCTATATTTTAAGCAAAATGTTGCCTTCTGATGAAGCATATATGACGTAATTTATCACGTGGTATACACACACTGAACCTATGTGTGCTAGCACGCACAACCTTAACCAGAATTTCTAAGTCAAATAATAAAGGGCTATTATTTGCATTAAATGCAAACTAGAGTTATCTAACTTGGTAAATTGAGTAGGTTGGATGGTTGAGTACCATTGTATCAAGTCTCAATGCAATACCTCAAGTAGTTGCTGAGATATTAACCTATGTGTGCTTGCACGCAAAACCTTAACCAAAATTTCTAAGTCAAATAATAAAGGCCTATTATTGGCATTAAATCCAAAGTAGAGTTATCAAACTTGTTTAATTAAGAAGGTTGGATGGTTGGGTTCCATTGTTTAAAGTCTCAATGCAATACCTCAAGTAGTTGCTGAGATATTAACCTATGTGTGCTTGCACGCAAAACCTTATCCAAGGGGTGACGCCGATGCCAACGCTTGGGTGAGTAGTATAGCTCTTCTTATTCTTCAAATAGTCAAGCTTAAAATATGACACTTAATTTCAATGTACAACTAAGACTAAGTTCTCCATTTGACATGGGCCGGAGGGATATTTCCACTCAAATGTTCCCATGGAATTTTTCAGAAGTTTTATTATTCAACCATATATTACCATAATCCCTGTTGAGAATGTCCTGTGCCAGGGCGGCCCCTTGCTCGACCTCGCAGATATAGGCTGCAGGGGTACTGCCGGTGATGTTTGTCCATCTGTATTCAGTCTCTACAAATAAAAAATAACACAATATATATGTCATATTTCAGGAAAAATCCCCAGGTTAATTTGTATAGAAAACCAGGGGATCATTTATGTGCCTAAGAAATGTGTCAATAACTCACACATTAAATATTTTTCTGTAAGGCTTTCTGAGAAATCTTGCTCAGAAAAGCAAGGCATTTTCCAAAACTAGAGGGATTTTCCTAGATTGTCATTTATCACCTGGCATTTGGATTATTGCACTTGCGGTACTTTTAAACTCATTATAGTTATACTTGCTTTTCTTTTTAATTGAGAACTACTGTACAAAGCCATCTAGTTTACATTTGCCCCAAATGCAATCCTATGGAAGTGCTCCATTAACTCTTTTACATGCCAAGTTTTGTCACAAAATGTCAATCCTCACTTAAGTTATTCAGTATCAAACTGTTATCTATTTTTAGTAACTGTGACCTTGACTTAATTACATGAAAGGTCTTCATAAACTCTATCTATATACCCAGTTCCAAGTTTGGTCGCAATATGTCAACCCTAACTGAAGTTACTCAGTACCTACCATTTTTCAATATTAAGTAACAGTGATCTTGACCCTATGAGCCACAAGTACAATCCCATGAAATTTCTCCATAAACTCTACCTATATACCAAGTTTAGACACTATGTGTCTATCCTTACTAAATTATTTGATACAATAGGTGAGTTTGACACCAACTATCTGCTGACTAGAACGAACAACAACATACATCATTCTATTTACCAAGTTCCACTTTGTGAAAACCTGGTTAAAAATATGAAAATGTGCCTGTCAAAAGCAATAAAAAAGTTGATCAAGGGCGATAATTTGATTTAAGGGATAATGTGGAGTTATGTAACCTAGTTGTGTGATGGCTACTGTGTTATTAAGTATAAAGGCCTTTGAATGAACAGTAGTTTTTGAGATCTGAGTTAAAACCAAAAGTTGCCCATAATCTTTAACCAAACTTTCCAAATCAACCAGAGGCCATAATTTATATTTTGAATATAATGGAGTTATCTGATGGCCATTAACAACTGTCTGAAGTATATGAAGTGTATTGGAGTTATACCGGGTATGTTAAATTGCCAACATATCCTAAAACTTAAACCGGACACAGAGATGCTTGGGTATGTTCATGTAGTTTTACCTCCTTTTACTTCAAGAAATTCAGCTAAAACCTTAATCGGGATATTCATTCCACTCTGGGAGATCTGGGGATGGAATCCTCAGGAAATTTCCCCCTGCCAGGTGGATACAGTGTGTGTATACCACGTGATAAATTGCGTCATAAATGCTTCGTCGGAAGGCAATATTTTGATTTGAAAAAGGACTTTAAACAAGGATAACTTCACTATTTCTTCACCATTTTAAATGAAACATAGCACAGTCTACGCCGCTTACAGGCCCCACCTTCGGTCTTTTACCAGAGTTTGAATGCGAGTTTAGTTTCTTAAAACACTTCGACAAACCTTTTCACAATACGGCCGTCTGACGGAGCATTGTCAAAACATTATTTTGGAAACAGGTTTGTCGAAGTGTTTGATGAAACTAATGACCTCATCAAATTTCGGAAATAAAACAAATGTGGGGCTCTTTAAGCGGCATAGACTGTCCCTTGTTTCATTTAAAATGGTGTTGTAAATGAAAAGTTATCTTTGATTTAAGTCTTCATTTTAAGCAAATTTTTGCCTTCCGACGTAGCATGTATGACGTAATTTATCACGTGTTATACACACACTGTGGATAATAATGTGCCAATATTTATTTATAAAAGACACCAAAAAGTCGTGTCAGCTAAAATTGATTGACTGATGTACGATGTAAAATACATAGATGTCTATGACCTCAAATATGCTAATTAGTACAGTAATTTTAATGTAAATGTTCAGTTTATAATATACTCCGTTTCTGTTTGATAAATGAAAAATATTAGAAATGCTAAAAACAAATGTACCCTTTGTTTATAGCTCTTCAAACACTCTATAGTACATTTGAATAAGCAAAGATACCCTGGGTAGTGTAAATGCTTAACTATTTGGGTATAAGCAAAGATTCTCAGGCAGAGCTACCATTTACCTTGTGTTGTATGAACAAGGATCCCCCCCACCCCCGGGGGAAAGCTACAATAAACCTGTATGGGAATAAGCAAAGGTACCCCCGTAAGAGCTACCATTTACCTGTGTGGGTGTAAGCAATCCTATACAGCTTTGATGAGAACCCAGGGGCTCGGTTATCTAACCAGTATGTGTATCCTGATGGGTCGGAAATCAACCCTGCCTCGTCCCAGTAAACTCTCCCCAGCATGTAGTAGCCAGATGTCAACCAGAAATTCTCCCTGGTAAAGGTAAAATACAGGTTACAAACAAATTCCGTCTATTCATGAACATAAAAATGTAAAAATTGATGATAATGATGATGATAATAATGGTGGTGGTGGTGGTGATAATGATGATGATGATGATGATGGATCTGCTGCTGCTGCTGCTGACCATGATGATGACACAACGACGATGACAACACAACGAAATTGATGATGATGATGGCAATTAAAAGTAGGAATAGGAGGATAATGATCTGTTACAGAACAGGATAACTCAGTTAACAACAATCTGGCTTTGATCACGACTATGATGAAGATGATGCTATTAACGGAGCTGCTTATGCTCCTTCCTAAGATGACATTGGTTGTGGTGGTGGTGACGCTTTAAATGCAACTGCAGATGACAAAAATTTCAATGATGATTGAAATGGAGGGGGTGAAAGTAGAGTTGTTTTCACAGAGTAGGTAAAGCACTGTCTATGTCTTTACAAAACATTTAAACAACTTCAAATTGCTGACATGTTCTTTCTTAAGTATGTGGTGAAACTTAAGTTACCTAAACCAAAATCATTCTGAAAGTACTAATCCCACTCAAAAAGCAGTCATAAAATGTAATCCTGGGGCAATCCAATTAAATACTAAAATCTGATCAACCAGTTAATGATTGTCAATTTGATAAAATCAGTTTGTAATGTGACAAGGTGTGTGCTAAACTGTTACACATCAACATAACATTAATTTCTTCAAGTACAACAAGGATTGAACAGGCGGATATTATTTCCATCTATTTTCAAACATCTTTTAAAACTCAATGCCCAATGATGCTACTTCTTAACCCTTTGAAAAGGACACCATTCCATAAACAGAATAAATTTCCTTTTCAAATAATAACAAAGTTCAGCAAAAGTTCAAGGTGAGAAGTTTGAACATATTGTTACTACTATCTCTAGGTTTCATCTTGCACAGCTATTGACATGCGAGTGACTATATACCGTATATTGAACAAATGAATACTTTGAACAAGGAAAGTGGGTGAATAGACTCCACCAATTATACATTTCAGCTTGCATCTCATTCCTGCATATATTAAGGTACTTTATTCATCATTAGATTACACAAGGATAGTATCATTATTGGGGTCCGGGGATTGGTTCCCTGTGCAGCTGGACAGCATTATGGTGAGTTTTAATGGTGGTGAAAAGACTGGAAAAAACTCACTTTCTAAATGGAGTACACAGAATTCTCCTGCAGCATCATTAAGTTCAAGGCAGACTAAAAAGCTTTGTGAATAATGGGTAGAAAGTTGTTTGTCATCAAGCAAAACAAGTCAGCATGGTCAGCCTTTACATACTTTTGATACATAACTTGCACTTCATGCTGATTGTGTTTATTTCAAATAACTCGGTGGAGCAGTATCTATTACATGATTCAAAAAGTAGTTCAATTCTTCAAAAAAGACAGTCAAAGGTGATATGGTGGGATGTCTGCAGGAGGCAAGTCCATGAGCCGTAACGTGATTAACTACCCTGGGAGGAAATATGACACCTTTAGAAGTAACCTGGGGCTTTTTAAGTGGGGAACTATGACTGGGTGAAAGATGAAACAAAAGTACATTAAATTATATTATTATTATGCTTATACAAAAATGAGACTCCTAATTTATGGTGAGCCAGTAGAGTCACACAAATACATACCGGGGTATTTGTTTTTTTTAATGACCTCTACGTTTTTCAATTTTTAAGCAAATTTAAACACAGGTCTAAAAATGATCAAGACATTACCCTGTATGGAAAGTTTTCTATGCTAAGCCACCTGGAGCGAACCATGTCACTATGACCAAACACCTTTTATGCCAAAGAGCACATTAAAATGAGGTCAAATTGAATAGTTTTTTTATATCCAGTATTTGGAACACTGTGAATATGGGTCAACTATGGAAAAGCTTCTTGAACAGAATAAAAAAATTGTCTTTGGCAATGGACAACATATATGCTGATAAACATTATCCTTAATAAAATGGTGAAATTAAATTTTTAATTAAATCTTGAATCTCGCCACCAACATCATCATCAACAACATCAGCATGGTCTATATACTTATAATTTCATTAGTATCATGTTGTTGTTTTTATTTGTCAAAACGAATGAGTTTAATGTTACTATTAGTTTCTATTTTACACAACTTACCTGCTCGTGCCTCGAAGCCAGGAAGATATGAACTCGTGTTCGCCCGAAGTGGTTATGCTGGCAAGTTGGGCCCCTTGTGACTGAAATAGGATGGAAGATAGTGTATAAGTGGTTATGCTGGCAAGTTGGGCCCCTTGTAACTGAAATAGAATTAAAGAACTTGTATAAGTGGTTATGCTGACAAGTTGGGCCCCTTGTGACTGAAATAAGATGGAAGATAGTGTATAAGTGATTATGCTGGCGAGTTGGGCCCCTTGTAACTGAAATAAGATGGAAGATAGTGTATAAGTGGTTATGCTGGCAAGTTTGGCCCCTTGTGACTGAAATAAGATGGAAGATAGTGTATAAGTGGTTATGCTGGCAAACTTGGCCCCTTGTAACTGAAATAAGATGGAAGATAGTGTATAAGTGGTTATGCTGGCAAGTTTGGCCCCTTGTGACTGAAATAAGATGGAAGATAGTGTATAAGTGGTTATGCTGGCAAGTTGGGCCCCTTGGAACTGAAATAAGATGGAAGATGGTTTATAAGTGGTTATGCTGGCAAGTTGGGCCCCTTGGAACTGAAATAAGATGGAAGATGGTTTATAAGTGGTTATGCTGGCAAGTTTGGCCCCTTGTAACTGAAATAAGATGGAAGATAGTGTATAAGTGGTTATGCTGACAAGTTTGGCCCCTTGTAACTGAAATAAGATGGAAGATAGTGTATAAGTGGTTATGCTGGCAAGTTGGGCCCCTTGTAACTGAAATAAGATGGAAGATAGTGTATAAGTGGTTATGCTGGCAAGTTTGGCCCCTTGTAACTGAAATAAGATGGAAGATTGTGTATAAGTGGTTATGCTGGCAAGTTTGGCCCCTTGTAACTGAAATAAGATGGAAGATAGTGTATAAGTGGTTATGCTGACAAGTTTGGCCCCTTGTAACTGAAATAAGATGGAAGATAGTGTATAAGTGGTTATGCTGACAAGTTAGGCCCCTTGTAACTGAAATAAGATGGAAGATAGTGTATAAGTGGTTATGCTGGCAAGTTTGGCCCCTTGTAACTGAAATAAGATGGAAGATAGTGTATAAGTGGTTATGCTGGCAAGTTTGGCCCCTTGTAACTGAAATAAGATGGAAGATAGTGTATAAGTGGTTATGCTGACAAGTTGGGCCCCTTGGAACTGAAATAAGATGGAAGATTGTGTATAAGTGGTTATGCTGGCAAGTTGGGCCCCTTGTGACTGAAATAGGATGGAAAATTGTGTATAAGTGGTTATGCTGGCAAGTTGGGCCCCTTGGAACTGAAATAAGATGGAAGATTGTGTATAAGTGGTTATGCTGGCAAGTTGGGCCCCTTGTAACTGAAATAAGATGGAAAATTGTGTATAAGTGGTTATGCTGGCAAGTTTGGTTATGCTGGCAAGTTTGGCCCCTTGTAACTGAAATAAGATGGAAGATAGTGTATAAGTGGTTATGCTGGCAAGTTTGGCCCCTTGTAACTGAAATAAGATGAAAGATAGTGTATAAGTGGTTATGCTGACAAGTTTGGCCCCTTGTAACTGAATTAAGATGGCAGATTGTGTATAAGTGGTTATGCTGGCAAGTTTGGCCCCTTGTGACTGAAATAAGATGGAAGATAGTGTATAAGTGGTTATGCTGACAAGTTTGGCCCTTTGTAACTGAATTAAGATGGCAGATTGTGTATAAGTGGTTATGCTGGCAAGTTTGACCCCTTGTGACTGAAATAAGATGGAAGATTGTGTATAAGTGGTTATGCTGGCAAGCTGGGCCCCTTGTGACTGAAATAAGATGGAAGATTGTGTATAAGTGGTTATGCTGGCAAGTTTGACCCCTTGTGACTGAAATAAGATGGAAGATTGTGTATAAGTGGTTATGCTGGCAAGTTTGGTTATGCTGGCAAGTTTGGCCCCTTGTAACTGAAATAAGATGGAAGATAGTGTATAAGTGGTTATGCTGGCAAGTTGGACCCCTTGTAACTGAAATAAGATGGAAGATAGTGTATAAGTGGTTATGCTGGCAAGTTTGGCCCCTTGTAACTGAAATAAGATGAAAGATAGTGTATAAGTGGTTATGCTGACAAGTTTGGCCCCTTGTAACTGAATTAAGATGGCAGATTGTGTATAAGTGGTTATGCTGGCAAGTTTGGCCCCTTGTGACTGAAATAAGATGGAAGATAGTGTATAAGTGGTTATGCTGACAAGTTTGGCCCCTTGTAACTGAATTAAGATGGCAGATTGTGTATAAGTGGTTATGCTGGCAAGTTTGACCCCTTGTGACTGAAATAAGATGGAAGATTGTGTATAAGTGGTTATGCTGGCAAGCTGGGCCCCTTGTGACTGAAATAAGATGGAAGATTGTGTATAAGTGGTTATGCTGGCAAGTTTGACCCCTTGTGACTGAAATAAGATGGAAGATTGTGTATAAGTGGTTATGCTGGCAAGTTGGGCCCCTTGTAACTGAAATAAGATGGAAGATAGTGTATAAGTGGTTAAGCTGACAAGTTGGGCCCCTTACCCAGTACTGTAATTCAAAAGGAGATGCGAAATACAAGAACAACATCACTCATGATCACTAAGAATCAATGCATGCCACATTTTAAACTTAACAAATCTTAGTGTTGCTTGTTTGACAGCAATATTTAAAATAAATCTGCAATTTCACCATTCTCTTAAAATGAGAATAAGTTTGGTTACATTTGTCTTTTGCATGAACCTAAACTTAATTGAACTAAGTATGCAGTACTCTCATACAATGACAAAAAAAAATCTGATTGGTCTAGTCCTTTCGTGCATACCTTGGGTTCTGTTGTCGCATTTTACACGATACCTGGCTGGCCGTGCTTGATTTAAAACAATGAAATTGAGATAAAAACTATCCACATAATTATGAAAAGTCTGTGTAGCAATTTCGGTATGAAAAAATGCTTGTATTAGTATAGGCCAATCTCTCTGGAGGTCTCGGTTTAAATACCTGCTAGTGGCTCTTTCATAAGTGGTGTCACAGACCTATTGTTTATAGGTCCATGGTGGTGTACCTGTACTTATTGTTAATATTTCTATAAAAGAGATATTCAACGTGAAAGTATTACAAATCAATCAATTATATAGATTTGTAATATTTATCAAGCTTAATTTATGTAGATTAAACATTCAAGTTATTATATAAGTCACATATTCCTTGCTTTGCAAGCATTGGTGGTATAAATGCTCTGATAATGGTTGACAAGAACAAGTTTTATGATCATTATAAGATATTGCTTGTGAAACAATAAATTGCTATACAGTAATCTGAAACTGCATTTTTTTACACATTTGAAATAAAGAAGTTTTTCTGGAATTCATAATTTACACATCAGAATACCGTCTGCTACTTACAAAGCACGCAGCCTCCGCCTCTTCATAAAACAGCAGCTCTGACACGAATCTATAACACTGTGCGTCATGATTCACCCAGCCTTTAGGACAACCTGAAAGAGTGATTTCGTCATATTAAACACACATTCAATAGTTGGTAATCAAATGATGTCTTAACAAAACTGGATAAAACTGGATGAAACGGTGAGTTTCAACACTACCGCGCCAAGCCTTTAGAGGACAATTTGTGAGATGAGTCACTATATAAATTAAATATAGAATTCGAAACAAAGAGTTCATATGACATCATAACATTAGGAAGTCAACAATCAATACCATTCTGTCTTGTAAACTCAGCAATTTTACACATGGTCCTTGATCTGGTAAGCCACATTTTGAGTTCAGTAATCAGGAGTGATATGACTGATTTTCCAATCTTTCAAGACCAAAACACCTTTGCAATATTTGTATCAACTAAGGTATAATATTTCCATACTGTACTCTTCCTCTGCACAATCATGAAAACTTTTCAAATGATAATGAATCACCAAGCATCATATTTCACTTTACTGTATTGTACATCCAGTTTTTTTTTTGTGAATGGGATTGAGAAAATAGCGACAAAATGTCTGAAATTGTGAAATTACCTTTGTATATTTAAAAAAAAATATCAAAGCTCCCATTTAGATGCTATGCACCAGTCAATTGTACCCACATCCCCCCCCCCCCCCAATACGGGGGTTTACCGGGGATAGCACTGGAAATGGGCTGTGTTTTTACCTTCCAGGTGGCCGCCCGCGGAGTGCGCAGTGAATGCAACTTGGTTTTTGCTTCGCGCCGAAAATAGCAGGGAATGAGCTGTGGCTTTGTGCCTGGAGAATCAGATATTTGTTCTTTTAACGAGATTTGTCTGCATTTTTGCCAAGCTTTTCCCCGTGATGAACGAGATATCACGAAACACAAACATAACTTCAGTACCTTATAATAGGCCTAACCTAGGATGTTCACTGGGTGCGAGGGCATTTGGCGGGGATTTTACCAGCAGTTTGTCCCCTCAGGACGAGCATTTCACCATGGATTGGCTAGACCCAAAGTCAAAGCCCCCGATATTCCAGGACCTAGGGGCCGTTGTTAGACTGGTGCACTAGGTGTGAACAATAGAATAAGACTGACTTAACAGTTTATGTTTTTAGGTTAATCATTCAAAAATGCCGTCCAGGCTTCCTTAATTCGAATTTATCATTTCAGACCAGACAAAACCGACAAACAATGAGTCCAATTCCTTTGATTACAGTGTTTACATGATTGTGTACGATGGAAAATGGTCGAGGTGTTCCGAATGGGAAACAAAGTGAAAGTAGGTGTGCGAAACAACCGGATAGTAGTAGTAGTAGTTAGTAGTTTTTATTCGTGCATTATGTCAATAACAGTACATTTTACATCAATATAAGATATATCACATATTGTATTTGCATGATATTTAGAGTCCTAATAAGTTATATCACAGAAAGTTTAACTTGAAATACATACTTATGATACTATTTTCTAGATCTACTAAAACAAGTATTACTTCTGGTGTTTATGATAAAGCTATCTAATTTATTACCAAATAAAGTTTTACCAAATAAAGTTTAACATAATAAATGACATTGCGCAGGATAACCCGTAAAGATTTGCACAAGTACAAAAGCTTATTTCCAACGGGGTCCATGTCTAAGGTATTAAAGTTGGTTTTTAATGATTTAGTGAACAGTATTATATAATATTATATCATATGTACTCATATGAATTGAATTAATATATGACATTCATCACAAATAAACTACTATCAGTATCACATAATTATATAGTATACCACACAATTATACAAATAGTTAATGAATATTTAAAAATTACCAAAGCAACTATATAAAAATTGTGCGTAATCTTAGAAAGCGCACTTATATTTGGAAATATAACAGAATTGGAAAGGAAGAACAGTAATGGAGGACGTGTTCATCTCAGTGATGGCATAAACTTAAAAAGTAACAAAGATGTGGAAACAAACAATGGACAAACCACTCAATAACAAGCATACAGTGGCTTGATTTTTGGAAATTTAATGAACTGTTATAGTTTCAAGTTTCAAGTTTATTGGCAATATCGGCAATACATTATACGTTATAGACAATAAAAGTGTTGTCATTCCATCCACATAATAATAATTATGCAATATATATATTACTAAGTACCTGATCCTAGTAGCTATAAATCTCACTCACCTGGCATGCCAATGTACATTTTATCAATAGCATGTAGATACATTTGTATATTTCTTTTACGGTAATCGAAATATATGTATATATTTCCGAACATGTGTTATTTAAAGCGTTAGAATAACTTGTAGATATCTATTTCAGATATTCGTATAAAGTTACAATAACAATGTGTTTGTGGTTATTAAATTACATTTAAATGTGGCACGTACGAGTATGCACTTTTTCACCTACCAGTAGTGGGAATTTCCAAGCCTTTGGAACACATAATATTTAGCATAACAATACTTTTCCATTGCATGATCTAACGCTACCTTCGGAAAACGATCCCCACTTAATTAAACTTCGCGATATTATGATTTTTTTTTGTAAAGCCGCCTCTTCAGAATACATATATGCATGTGCTATCACTGATGTTGCACTTGTTAATCGCATATATATCTTATGTTATGACATAAACGCTGGATGAGTGAGTGTTGCATATTGCATGTATTCATATATTCCTGCAATTCATGGTCAAGTCTGCAGACGCACGATGTGTCTACGATTGATGAAGATGTGGATAAAATACACAACTTGGAGAAATGTTATTATGCATAATAAATATAAAAAAAAGCGCAGATGTATATATATGTTGGAATAATACTATTTAAGACAGTGACTCAAAGCGACTTAACCAAATTATAAGTAAACATAGGACAACAATATCACTAATTGACATTCGATAAATTCTGCTGTACATGTACTTTGTCGATCAATTTAATGCGACGGCCATGGACAGAAAGGTATACAAAAGAAAATGTGCATATGGACTGGGTGTGCAAAATTCCAATAGGAATCGGAAAATAAGTATCAGGTCATGGATCATATTGAGCACATGTTTAAAGTGTCTCAAATAATATGATTCAAGTGAGCTATGGAGGTCTTCAACTGGACAGTAGACTGGACCATTATTAACTGTATACAAAAGAACAATATACTAATCGGAATTAAAAAGGAAACACAGATGGTAAATTGTAAACAACCCATTTTAAGGTAACATCTTTAACCCGAACACATAGAATAGAAATTGAAACCTCTGCAACCTTTATTGAACTTATGACACATTTGCGTCTCAATCTATATATATATATATATATATATATATATATATATATATATATATATATATATATATATATATATATATATATATATATATATATATATACGTAAAATCAAATCAAATGGAAATATTATTTTATGGGAAGAAGGCTTATATTAAAAAAAATACATTTTCTTTTCATGGTAAAAAATAAACTAAGGGACAATTCTGAGTTACGTCTTACGTTTCCATTCAGTATTTAAATTTGAATGCCTATAGTGAAATCATATATTTTTGGCATTTTTTCAACTTTTGAATGGATCACTGTTCACTTATGTGATATACATGTATAAATAGAGAGGAAAGGTGCGGGCATCCAACACTATCCTTAACTTACCGTAGGAGAATATCTGCGCCAAAATTCCATTAAAACAAAAACATACTCCAACAAATATTACAAACACAGCTCTAAATTTCATCTCAAAAAAGAGAACTCCAAAAAGCAGGCACACACAAACTACTATTATACTAATACGGTTTGTCGATAAATGAAATTCCTTCTACAATTGCTTTATAATCCAACATTAGTTTAATGCTTTACACTAACAGATGACCAATATCCATTATGTTCGTTGACTAGAGAACGATCGTGTATATGCTTCGCTGATTTCAAATCCTAATGACCAGTGACCCGGCCAATACCATATTTAATTTTAAAGTGATGGTTGCAACCTCTGTATTTAATGGATACAGGGCAAAATAAACTATATTATTCTAAATAATTTAAATTATGCACGATCGACTTTATGTAAATAAAAATTTCAATATTTTCAGAGTATATTAAACCTACTATGTATTCATTTACAGAATTTTATAAACTCTGAATATAATGAATGTTTAAGAATCTTAGCTTTATATTGTAAACTTGCCTTTAAATAGCGATATAACAATTTGAATAATAATGCTTAACTGTATTTATTTTTGACATGTGTTCAACTATTTTCATTATGTTTATTGCACTCTAGCACTCTGCCATGTATCAATGTTGTTATAACAAGGAAGAACTATATATGTTCAAGCACGGACCTATAAAATAAATAAAAACTATAAATGGTTTATAGGTCTGTGGTTCAATTTTGCAAGTTACCAAGATTTCAAGATTTATTTAGATCATGGGTTATTACAACCATGTGATCAGAACAATAACACTTTAACAAACAATTAATTAAACATATATATATATAAACAAAGTAGACATATATTACATACAGTTTCCTATAATAGGAAATACTAAGACAAATAAGTCGTATTGTTTTACCAAAAATGTTATGTTCTGTTTAACCGGTTTTCATTGGCATATTCAGTGTAATATGTGTTTTATGCAATATGATATTATCAATTAAACAAGAAGCTGACCATTGGGACTAACCACGGAAGCATATTTGGCTTTAAGCGGGTTGAGCATTGATATCTCTGTACAAGTCCCCTCTATTTAATTATTATAATATTTTATTAAAAATACATTGATGTTTAACATTGGAATTTCCTTGGATTTTTCAGTTACATTAAAGATAATTTTCATACTGAGCACTAATATTCAAGTATTTATTACCAAATTTATGACCAATGAGTGAATAAATTAAAAAAAAACCAAATGTTTAAAAACATTATAAATGATGGTCCGTAAGTTTCTGAAGATGGTCCGTAATGTCCCTAAATCTGGGCCGTAGTGTCCCTAAATCTGGTCCGTAATGTCTGGTCCGTAATGTCCATGGGCATGGTCCGTAGTGTCCGTGACCCTTTAATATTACTGATTCAACGCTTTTTGCGTACATTTATTGTATGGCACTTCGGAATTCGCTTTCAATGTGTCCGAATGGATGAACAATAATGTGAATTTTGGATGCCCGTTGAAGCGTTAAAAATACATAGGTAGCTTGTTTAAACATGTATAGAGATAAGGTGCAGAATCCAACAATATTCTTGACGTACCGTACGAGAATAGCTGCGCCGTAATTCCATGAATACATGACCAAATGCCTACGAGTGTTACTAAAACAACACTTGATTCCATTTCAAAACATGAGCTGATCCCACAACTAGCTAGCCCCCAAAACGAGTATGTGAACGTATAGTACAGTCCGTCTCTCTGTCTACAAGTCTTATGCAACAATAGCACAATGAATTCTTCACACTGACCAGAATAGTCTCCTATTGTGGCGAGCGATTATCGATCAATAACATTCCTGCTACAAATCGTTATACAACAATAGTTAAATGCACTACCACCAATCAACACTGTCCAGTAGATGGCTATTGTGACCAGCGAGGTCAACGAACAGTTTGTCGATCAAAAAGTATTTATCTTAAATTCGTTGTAACAAAACAAAAGTCAAGTCTTATACACCAATCAACAGTGAGCAGTAGTTGGTCATTGTGACCAGCAAGGTTATCTCGATCAACACTATTTCTCTATAATTCTTTAAGATAAACAATAAACTTTTTCACACCAATCAATATTGACATGTGAAACCATACTTAGAACACTTTCATGATAAATCTGGCCGGAGGCAATTGGCAGATTTATTTTTATACATGCATTCCGTACAGAAAACATGCCCTCTAAAAAGCGACAATTATTTTAATCGAGGCTGAACCAGGGGCGAGACCAGGATTTGACGTTTGAGGGGGCGTAACTTCCTCCCTCATAACATAATTTTATTTGGCTTAAATTGTTGGCAGTGGGGTTTGGTGGTATTATCCATAGATACTTTGAACAGTTTCTGTCCGAAATTTAATTCTTTGAAAAGGGAACACGAGCGGTAGGAAACTGGCACAACAAAAGATTGCCCGCTCCAGCTTAAGGACTTACAGTTCGGTAGATAGATATATAATTCAAAAGTCTTCTAAAGTTATTGGCCGGAAAATTCCATAGTTAGGTATTTTGTTTATAATTAAAAGGTGATAACTCTTGAATGACTCAAACGATACGGTTGGTTATCAACCTTGTCAGATATATTTTGCCCACACATATACTGCCGCAATTTGGTGATGATTGTAAGTACTAAAATCATTGATCGGACCAGACCGATTTTATGAAATTTCTATAATTATTGGGCGTTTATTCTCGAGTGACAAGAGCAATATGGTGGTTATCGAACTTGTAAAAAATGTTATGCCAATACACATTCTGGCCAAAGTGGGTGTTGCTTGGCTTCTAAAGGTAATGACAACTTACTGCACTCCACCCACCGCCTTCGGTAAAACAATAATACGTCCCGTTTTTTAATTAAAAAACAAAAACGGGCGCATGAAAACAAAGCAATGTCGATAGTGTTTGTCGTGTAAAAGGTAGTACTTGTTATACTTAAATATATTACACACCACTGAGGGACACATGGCATTATAAGGACCGACCAGGCCGCCCCTGAAGGTGTATATTTATGGACGTCGGGGACTGACTTGCCGGTCTTTATAACACCCAATGACTCGTGAGTTGTGTCATAATTCTTATATTGTACCCAAAATTTTATACTGCCATTCGCTTTTGGTGTGTTGTATAATGGAACCTGGCAGTGTTTGCTAATCACCAGCTTTCGCCGTCGCAATAATCGCAAAGGTGCAATAAACAGCTTTATGTTAGGTGTAAAATTAGAATATATATGTTTCCTTTTTTAATATATTATAGCTTCGCATCTCAGCATACACGTAAAGAGCCTATCATATACTACCGATGTACCGCACCTGGACTAATTCGGAACACACATTTAACAACGGCGAGACAACGACGTCCGGAGCTCCGTGGATAAAGCACTTGAAAATTAAAAACTGGCCGTGGCGAGGCCGATGTTGTACCGGCGTAAGAGCCAATGTACTACCGAAATACCACTTTTCTATCACCGATATTATACCCAGGCGCCGCTGTTGTTCTGCCGATGTGCTACCGCTGATCGGGGCTATATCGGAGTCATACCGATGTGCTACCGTTGATCGGGGCTATATCGGAGTCATACCGATGCGCTACCGCTGATCGGGGCTATATCGGAGTCATACCGATGCGCTACCGCTGATCGGGGCTATATCGGAGTCATACCGATGCGCTACCGTTGTACTAGCGATATAGGGTGCTATCACATCGCTAAGAACAGCAGTACACCGTTAGTACATCGAAACACTACAGTATCATGGAGAGCCCCTGACCCATTTCGTGGCGCAACCGGTGCTCTACCGACATTAACGAAGCCAAACTGGAGTACTGACGTTGTGCCGCCGTTGTAGTCCCGTTGCCCACTCTGACAGCGCAAAGGCAGAAGACTTCCGACATGAAGAAATACGTACCGTCTGAGGACGATTCTACTTTTTCGCCAATGTTCTGACGATGCTTTACCGTTGTTAACGATGTGATACCATTGCGCTGCAGTACTTATACCATCCTCGGCAACCCAGCGTATCATGCCGAGGATTTTCTGAAACCGACCCCCGAATATCGCCAAAATGTGTGCCCCGGTATAGCTCCGGCAAGCCAAATCGGTTAGATGTGACTGGCCTTTACGCTCCAGTTTCCCCGTACAATCTCTACATGTAATTGTTATGCTATAGGCATTATTTGAATTTAGTTTAAATTAAAACTAGAAGGAAGATCAAGTCATCATATTACTAGTCTGTTCTGTTCTGTTTTTTTTTCTGATTACCAAATACTACTTCTTGGTATCAAAGCTACGGGGGTATTATAAAACGACACAACTGTATGCGATAGAACAACATTTTTGTTCTATATAAATCATCAATATGCCAAACATTTGACCCGGGTAAATTGCCCTAGGGGGAATACACGGAGGCAAGTTTGAAATCACAATTGAAAACAAAATAATCATAGATATTTAGAATTAAAAGCCATCAATTTATATATTAGAAAAACACACACACATCTTATATAGCGTTAATATACGCAACATTTACCGCTAGGGTATTATTATTATTATTATTATTCACTTGTAAGGCGAGTGAAATGGATATTATGAGTAACTATGTTAATAGGATGTATTGAAAGGACATTTAAAACAACATAGTTATGATACAAGTATACGTACTACTACGTGATATTATGTTGCGGTAAACTCGGTATAATAATAAGAAATCAGATATTGTTAGAATGTAAGGATACAATTTAACTATACGAATTAAAGTTTCAGGAGTTCATGCTAAGAAAAGGAAAGTATGTATTTATATTTTATAGGATATAGGATTGCGAAAGCGTTAAATTATATGTGATTTTTTTATTTATCAGCATAACATTGGGTAAGAGCATCTAGTTACTTTATTCACAAAGTTGTAACAAGAGCCGTCTACCAACTCATAATTATTTTATGAAAACTTTCACTGCTAAGCATGCATTATGTATTATATTTTATAATCTGTGACGGTAATGGAATATGTACCCGGAGTAGATGCTTAACTTTACAATTATGAAAAAAAATATATCTATCCTTGTTCATATTTCTCTCAATGTTCATATAAATATGTTGTAAACATGATAACTAGAGAATAACTAGACCATACATAAAAATTAAACATTTATCACTATTGAAATAACATCAAATGTATTCCCATGAACATTCCATTGATAAAAATCCGAGCATTAAATATGGTCGAGACAGACTCATAGGGTGGCACATAGGTGACATCCGCAACACTTAATTTATATTGTGGCCACGGCTTAGTAACTTGAGGCCAAAACTTAGTAACTTGAGGCCACAACTAAGTAACTTGGGGCCACAACTTATTAAACATGGCCTCAACTTAGTAACTTGTGGCCACAACTAAGTAACTTGGGGCCACAACTTATTAAACATGGCCTCAACTTGGTAACTTGAGGCTACAACTTATTAAACATGGCCTCAACTTGGTAACTTGGGGCCACAACTTATTAAACATGGCCTCAACTTAGTAACTTGTGGCCACAACTTATTAAACATGGCCTCAACTTAGTAACTTGAGGCCACAACTTATTAAACATGGCCTCAACTTAGTAACTTGAGGCCACAACTAAGTAACTTGGGGCCACAACTTATTAAACATGGCCTCAACTTAGTAACTTGTGGCCACAACTTATTAAACATGGCCTCAACTTAGTAACTTGTGGCCACAACTAAGTAACTTGGGGCCACAACTTATTAAACATGGCCTCAACTTAGTAACTTGAGGCCACAACTTAATAATCATGGCCTCAACTTGGTAACTTGGGGCCACAACTTATTAAACATGGCCTCAACTTGGTAACTTGGGGCCACAACTTATTAAACATGGCCTCAACTAAGTAACTTGGGGCCACAACTTATTAAACATGGCCTCAACTTAGTAACTTGAGGCCACAACTAAGTAACTTGGGGCCACAACTTATTAAATCATGGCCTCAACTTGGTAACTTGAGGCTACAACTTAATAAATTGTGGCCACGGCTTAGTAACTTGAGGCCACAACTTAGTAACTTGAGGCCAAAACTTAGTAACTTAAGGCCACAACTTATTAAATCATGGCATCAACTTAGTAAATTGTGGCCACAACTAAGTTTAGCCAATCAAAACAGCTGTTTCATCTTTGACTCTTTACGATTTTTACCGGTAATAGTACGTACGGTACTACGGATACCCACATTCGGAGCTCCTCAGCAATTATTATCGAAAACAACCTCGGATGTATACCGGCGCATCAGTAGAAGTAGTTCGTAAAAAATGAATTATATCATAAATGTAGTAATTAAGCTTGTCTTTGTTGATCTGTTGAAGTTTTAATTGATTGCCATTGAAGTGTATTATTGAAAAAATAATTAAGATTCCTAAGAGTGAAGTCATTAAGATTAACCGCTAAATTAAATTACTACGCGATCTACTTGCAGCGGACTTAAAATTCTTAAAACCCGATTTCTGACATTGTAAACCGTCCATATACATCCAAGGTTGATTTCGTTGTTTTCGGCTTTATTAATTTAGTCGTTGTTGTAGCAGTAGGAAGAAGAAAAAGGATGGGACGCTGTCATGGTGACGAGTCATGGTTTTAGACATGGATGATTAACTCAATACTTATGTGAAAAACTAACGCTCAATCCATTCGCCAAGCATCGTCTTCGTATAATTCTGTAACCATGAGTACACATAGAATGCTCGATCACGCTGTCAACAAAGCAACACACATAGCGTCACTATACTCTCTTCGTCTAAACATCAAAAATCTCAGTACTCTGTGCAAATGACTTATTTGAATTCTATGACTCTTTCTCAAAACGGTTATAATATTAGCATAAGAAAGGTCTTCCTGAAAGTGATCTGATCTAATACTATCCCTGTCTTCGTCCATATTATTCACTTTTGCTGCGTACAAATGGCGTTTTAGTACCAGGGGTGCTAACTGTGTTATCACAATAAAGCGGCAAAGATAAAACGACTGTTTCGATTAAATAAACTATGTTGTGGCCACAAGTTACTAAAGTCGTGGCCACAATTTACTAATGTCGTGGCCACAATTTACTTAAGTCGTGGCCACAATTTACTAATGTCGTGGCCACAATTTACTAATGTCGTGGCCACAAGTTACTAATGTCGTGGCCACAATTTGCATTTAGACGAACGCAACTAAACGAATGGAGTTAGAAGGGAACCAGTAAATATTGGTATCCTGCGACAGCAATATTAGATGGGAATGGAAACCAAAGACTGGTACCCTTCTTATCCACGGGAGAGCACTCTCGCGACTTTTGCAATGGTAGCAGTCAAAAGTTTTCGTGCAGGAGCTGTCAAAATTATATCTAGAAGAGGTAATGTCTGACATTATCTGGACCTAAAAATGTAATACTGCTAGATATTATTTTCTGCTGATTATTTTTTCCTGGATGTTTTTATTCGGTACTGAGTTAGACACATATCCGAATTTTAATCTGCGTTTCGGCCTGAAATTGAAATGTGTTGTCTGCGAGCGGTGAGCTTTTGACCAATTTTCGATGGATAGCATGCATGTTTTGAAATTTCTGAGGCCATCAAACAAAATCCAAGTAAGAGCATAGTGCTATCAATCGCAAGAAAATATGTACGCCTTGCTGTCATCTATAGAAATCTATGCATGTGTTTTATTTACTCAAAATTTCAATTTCTTTGCATTCACTGGCTTCAGGACAGCCAAAGAATGTATACTAGGAATCTGTTATGACTGTTATGATGAGAATGACGTACGTCGTTGTTCGGGCGGGCGGCCGGGCGGCCGGGCGGCGTCAAACTCATTTATGAAACTGAATACGTTTGTAGGAAGAGTATATGGAGACCTCTCATGGGATTGCGCTTGGGGCCATGGGTACTGTTTCTAAAAAATATAATAACAATTGAAACTTGATATCTAAAGTGTGGGTATACATATAGTAACGTCTTGTCATATACCCTGTTTGATCACAATGTGTCTATTCAAACTAAATATAATCAACTTTTTGTTTTATTTTCATTTACAGTTACATTTACCAAAATCCAAAGGGACGTAAACGCAATCCTATGAAAGGTCCCAATTAACTATTCATGAATACCAATTTTGGTCACATGAAACCCTTTCTTTGGGGTGTGTTTGGGGTGCCTTTGGTCATGGTAAAGGTCACTGTTACTAAAAACAGGAAACTTTAAGGTGAAACTAAATATATTTAGTTTGGGTTGACATATTGTGATCAAACTTACTATATAGGACAGGGCTTTTTTTAAAGTACCCAAGGGTCCGGACCCATTCCCAAAGCAAAATATAAGATATTTTTCCCAATCTTTAGAAAAAATCCCAATCAAAAAAAAATTGTTTTTTTTTTGAGATTTTTTTTTTTTTGAGATTTTTTTTAACCTGTACTGGTTCATTTTCAACATCCTAATCGATAATGAAGTTTTTTTGGTAATTGAACTCAGAAATCATTGATTTTTTTTATCAAATTCAGAGATCTGAAACATGAGATATTATCTGTCATGATTTATTGCAATAGACATTTACACCCCAAGAATTGATATTTCAGCCATTGTGGGTCTTTTAAAGGGAAAATAAACTAATATTAAATCATTTCCTAATTCGCAGGAGACTAGACAGCTTTTTCTTTTAACTGTAAAATTTCCCAATTTCGGCATTTTCTCGACGCAAAATTTCCCAAAATGTCTAGGGTCTTTTTCCCAAAATGGGCAGAAAAAGCACTGTAGGAAGAGTCTATTGTGATCTTTCATTGGATTGCGTTTGGGATACCCAGGGTCAAAGTCATTGCTACAAAAGTAAAAAAGAACGGTTGAAACTGAATATGATTAGTTTATGTAAACAAATTGTGACAAAACTTGGTTTATAGGAAGTGTACATAGATACATTTGGAGCTACTAGGGTCAAGGTCAATGTCACTTTTACTTAAAATAGAAACGCAGTTGAACATGAAAATCTTTAGTTACAGATCATCTAATTTAATTGAACATTGTAACTGTCCAAAAAATAGAAACAAGTTTTATACTGAATCATATTTTGAGGAAAATATATCCCTACCAAGCTAGGTTATATTGTTGTATTGACCTAAAAGTGGATTTATCTGGCTCACAAGCAAATATATTATTATATTATTAAATATATTGTGTATGTATTTCCCTATGTATATGTGCCCTTGCCATATAGATGGTTTACGAACAAATCAGGTTTGTTATAATTCTCATAACACCGGTTAAAGTTATTCTGCCAATCTTGTCTTATTCACGCGAATTTTAAAAGGTTTTGTGATTTTCAAAAGAGGTTTTACCCATTTGTTAAAATACGCCACATAATATCGACTACAATACTTATCGAACGGAATATCATATAGCTATTTTTATAATTTAATAGTCCACCATCTGTGGCCTTAAGTATATTAAAACATAAACATATACCAACAAATGTTACTAACACAACACAAAAAATCATCTTAAATCAATATCCATTATGTTCGTTGACCAGCGAATGACCGATTTGCTTCGTGAATTTCAAGTAGGAATGGCCAATAGCAAGCCATTGTGGCTTGCGAGGGTATGGCATTCTCTGATCTTTCTAATGACGTAATGTCTCGTTATATAATACTTAACTGCTTTAAATGTCTAAAAATGGGGAGGAGGTGCGGAAATCCGCAGACATTAACATTGTCTTACCGTAGAAGAATATCTGCGCCGTAATTCCATTAAAACAAAAGCATACTCCAACAAATATCACAAACATAACACTAAAAATACTCTTAAACATGATACGTCTACAACACGAGCACACGCTTACTTCTGCATGTCGATCAATAAAATTCGTAATACAATTCCTTATACTATACAGAAAATACAAAATACAAACACCGTTCCTTCACCTATGCTTCGTGAATTCGAATTTAAATGGCCACTAGCTGGACGGGTAACATGTTGAGCTTGAAGCGGACAAAGCCATGATCGCGTTTAAATTAGGTACTGATTTATCAGTAACAAATAAACTTAAGGACAATTCTGAGTTACGCCTTTTGTATCCTGTGTACGGTTATGTTAATTGGATGCCAGGTACTCTTCTTTTTTATATTTTTAGAACTATTTAAAAATTATTAATTTGGATGCCAGGTACTCTTCTTTTTTATATTTTTAGATTTATTTAAAAATTATTAATTTTGATGCCAGGTGAACTCATTTTTTTATATTCTTTAGAACTATTGAATGAATCACTGTCTCCTTCAATAGTACAAAACAGCTAAACAATGTCTATACGTGGAGTAAAGGTGCTGAGATCAAACATTATCATTGTCTTACCGTATGAGAATACCTGCCCCGTAATTCCATAAATACGAAAACATATTCCAACAAATATCACAGACACAACACACAAGTTCATCTTAAAGACCAGTAGTCGGCCATTGTGACTAGTGAGTGAAACACGTATGGCTTATAGCTTGTATAGCCATGATAGCGTCGTAAAATTCTACTCTATTTAATCTATAATAATGATCCATCTGATGTCAATACTTGTACTATATTATAAATAAACTAACCGCATTTCCGAGTTATGCTTCAATAGCGACAGACTTCGCTTGTACCGCTTCAATCTGGTTGAAGAGGAGTGTTTTTGTTTTGCAATAAGTTTTAAAAATATTTGGGAAGTAGAGTCACGCATTTATTTCACGATATTTGATACTCTGTGTGGTTTACAGGTATGCATTGGTATGCGTCACACTATAATAGATAGATTGGGTGGATGTATATTTAACTAGCAGAACCTATTATCGGTTTTGTCTCATTGCCTTACAGGGTGATATATGTTTATGAAACGGATACTTACATAACATTTATCGACCAAAGATATTAAAGAAATGTTGAGTGTTATTGGTCTAGCGAATACGTTTGAATATAAACTAGTTGTTAATTTCCCACAGGCTAAGGACTCTGCAAATGTCTGTAATCACGAAATTCAACATGAGCAACAATTTAGGACATATAGACAGATCAAAAGTTCTTTTAATGCAGGGAATCACTTACTATTAACTTAAAAATGAATAAACAATCACTGCCGGGTCCATTAAGAATGGGTATCTTACCACTAATGGTCGAAACTGGACGTTGTATTGGAGAACAACTAGATCAGAGAATATGCAGATTATGTGAACTAGGTTAATTTGAAGACGAAACCCATTTCCTATCAGAATGCGATATATATATAATGATCTGCGGTTATTGTTCTTTGGTGAAATACAACCTGAAATTGTCGACCAAGATTAAACACCCTCATGTCCTCGAAGATTATCTAAATTTTGAGCAGACGAACTATCATATATTCGTAGTATCAAATTTGTTAACTTTAAATGAGTTGTACAGACTAGGCTTATTCCTAACAATACGATTAAAACATAAAACATAACCCAAATTGTTTTTATTCATTTTAAGAAGTTATTAGTAACAGTAGAAAATAAGACATATGAAAAAAAACCTAGTTAAAATAATTAATACTTAATATCTCACATAGCCGTACCCATTGTGCTTTATATATTATGTAAGCTAATGCTGTCCCTATGTGTCCCCTATGCTTTTGTGAAATAAAAGTTGAAAGTTGAAAGGTTGTATTAGCTATTATGTCATTGTGACTTTATAACTTTTACGAACTATTCTTAGCTTCGGTGACTTATAGACCCATAGGGTCGGGTGCAACTTTTGTGAATATGCTGTAATTTGTGTTACTGCACATGTAACACTTATAAACTACTTACTTACTTAACACTCTGTTTTAAAATATATTGTCAACAGCTGACAATGCCTTACATATCAAATGTTAACTTTTGTGTCATGCAGGGTGTCCATTATTAATAATAGTTTATTATTCATTTTCATTTAACATGCTTGCTTCTTTGTATTTTTTTGCCAACACAGTCAATGGATTGTATAATGTTTTTTTTGTGTATTTGTGTAGATAGTATGTTTACTTTAAACGCCTTTTCTTAGCCATAGAAAAAGACGGTAGCTTCGAATCATTTTTATTAATTCTGTCCTGTTAAATAACAAACTTCAAACTTTATTGACAAATTTATCTAACAATGCTTGCAAGCTATTGGGGTCCGTACTGAAAAGAGCAATATCATCTGCAAACAGCAACATATATACAGACAACAATTCTATATCTTTAGCGGTTAAGTTTTCAAAATCAATCGACTCACTAATATCATTGATAAATAAAATAAATAATAATGGAGAAAGTGGTTCCCCTTGTTTTACACCAAGAGAAACATAAAAAAAATCAGATATTTTCATATTTCTACAGTTGCGTACACACGATTTGACATTCATATATATTGATTTGATCATTCTTAACATTTTGCAACTCACACCAGATTTTAATAGTTTTATCCATAAAGCCTCGTGATTAACTGTATCAAACGCCTTTTCATAATCAATGAAGGCACAATACAATTTTGATTTATTCATTAAAACCTTCTGAATAATACTATGCAATATAAATATACAATCTGAAGTGCTGTGGTTATCTCTAAATCCGAATTGTGTGTCATTAAAAATATTTCCATTTCCACACCAATCATTTATTCTATTACGTAGAGTAAGAGAAAATATTTTAGCCATTATATTGACAAGAGTGATACCACGATAGTTGGAGGGATCGGTTCTATCTCCTTTCTTAAAGATTGGAACAATTATGCCCTTTGTCCAAGACTCAGGGTATTCGCCCGTATAATAAATATGGTTAAATAATTGAACTAAATATGGTGCAATAAAATTTTTGCTATCAATAAAAAAATCAGCAACATTGTTTGTGATATCAGCACTTTTATGTCTGTTTAACATGGATATAGTTTTGCATATTTCCTCAACGGAAAACGGACAATCTAACATTTCAATATTCACTTCTTCATTTGAATAATCATCATAACAATCATGCGACCTTCTATAGATAAGTTGAACAGTATATGGAAAAAGGTGCGTAATTATTTACATTTAACATGACGGTACTACTGTTCGAATTAACCAGGCATGCTAAAGTTCATTATCAATAGTATATAAATACATTTGTACTTCTTTAAATAACCGACATGTATCAATTTCAGCTGAATTACGCTTAATCATAATTATTAATACATATCTATTACAGATTTTGTCCGCCATTGTTGTTAATGGATTGCATAAGTCCTCTCTTAGTGCACTTTAAAAACTTTAAAAGAGTGGGAATTACTCAGCCGTAGGAGCACGTATTAAAGGGTAGAACACAATCGGAACTCCTCGGCTAGTATCAAGATATGGCCTCGGATATAATACCGGTCGTAAAAAAATAGTCCATCATGGCCAACCAAGAAGAATTTGTTCAAACAACCAAGAGATATGTTAGTCCAAAGACAGAATGAGAAGCGAACTTTTACCATTTATTTGTGTGTAAGTGTTATTTTTATACTTATTGTATTTTAATAAAATATAAAAATAGTTTTAAAAGAGCCCTAATGAGAAACTAATTGGAAATGTCATTAATTCTTAGTGGGTGGGGTAAAGTCTTCTTACATTTGACAGATTCTAATGTAGTAAATAACAATTTTGAAGCTCCAGTGATCAGTGGCAAAAATTAAGAAAACAAATACTCTATTTTTTTTTTTTTTTTTTTTAATAACAAATAAGTCTGAATCTGACTTTACTTAGATCGATGATAGGTTAGACTTTCTTTCTCAGTGTATTTATCTCATACATTTCATATCATTAACTTTAATTTTTATAATTAAAATTTACATTCTTTTAACCAAGGATGTATGGTTTATATGTCCGTGAGTGTTGGTAGCGAACAACTTAATGTAATGGCACAATTGAATACCTCGGCCCTGTTCACTAATATAGTTCTCTAAATAAATTAGATCTTCATTCTATTGGTTTAACAAAATGAGTTTGAACGCATAAACCAGCACACATTTCTTTCAAGACTAAATTCTTTGATATCCACCAGTGGTGGTGATGCAGAAACATTGAAAAATGCTGACATTTTTACTGTGCCAATGAAATGCAAACATTTAAATTTTAATCTTATTGTCATTTTCAGAGAAGAGTATGGTACCAGGGGTGCAGCTGACTCTTATTCCCGGCTTGTTCTAATGAAAAAAGGCAGATGAGGTAATGGTTGTGCTATTTTCGAAATTCGGACAATAATATAACAGTCAAGTATCCTATTGGTTAAAAGCCCAAAAGTACCTGCATGTTTGTACAATTAACCAACAAGGATTGACAGTATTAAAATATCAACATTGTAGATGAATTTAAACATGATAACAATTTCATTTCATATTTTTTAATTAACCAGTAGTCCAGAGCTAAAAGCTGCTCTCTCACAGATTGACAGTTCTTCTTGGTCATTCTTCAAAAGCCCAAAGGAGTAATTAAATTAAATTTACACATATAATTAATTATATGGCTTAAAACAATAGCAAAAACATATTTTCCAAACAATTGAAATCTGTTCTATTATGTGTGACCTTATATGACTAGTTGGAGGAATTTTTACCAACTTGTATATGAAAGACTGTGATCTGATATTATGTCAGCAGTCTAATATCACTGGTTTCCATACATTTGCACAATAATTGCCAATTGGCTCGTTTAAAGACAAAAATAAAAAAGGTATCAGAACAGTAAAACTGTGAGGATGCAGCATTAAATTGGTGTTGCACTTAATGTTTTGTGAATACTTTTCTGTTGTTGTACAGGCTTTTAAAATAATTGATCTGAAAATATAATTCCTATTATTGTTGTATTTTCTGTTTTCTATTTCAGGCACTGGAATCCGAATGTAATAAAAAATGCCATTGTATGAGGATTGACCTGCAAAGTATGGCAATCATCTTAACACAACTGCAACGCCTTCCTTGGAAAAATGAGTGCAAGATGCAAACAAAGCGTTCAGTGGAACATCTTGTCATCTCAAATATTTGATGACTTACATACTGAAGTTGAAGATAAAAGTCATCTGTTGGTCCGTGATTATTAAATAAATCCGAACATATATTTTAAAAGGGTAAAATGGTAAAGGATTTGTATACGCTTTAAGTGGTTTTCCTATATTATGGAGGGAAGATAACTACAAAAACAGAAACAGATGGCATCGGCAGACCAAATAAAGGAGAACTATTTTGTTCAGTTCAAGACTTCAGAAAATCTGTTAATAGGGCACATCCTTGCAAATGCCATATTGTAAACTGGGCTCTTTAAAATGTGAAAAGGTGAAAGTGGTCTAGAGGATAAGCCCCAAATTCAAGTTCAAGACCTCCAAGATACTTTCTCTTGACCTCAGGAAAAGGATGTCCATACTTGTTTTTTCTTAGGCAACATACTTAAGAGTGATTTTGTAAGCTTCCAGCTTGCATAGCAATCTGATAAGGCATTACATAAGATACTAGCTGACTTGCAAACCGTTTTTCCATTGTGTTGATTTATTATTCAGTCTGTTGGAATGTTTATTAGAAGTGATGCGCATTGCTTACTGCAACCAATATTTATTTTCTTTATTAAGTTGAATTTAACGAACACATAACATGACTTGTGATTTTACAGATGCATGTTTATTTCGTTGATTGTGTGAGTTTATTTTCTCAAATGATGTAATAAAAGTTATTCTGAATGACTGTCCTTTTTTGTTTGAAGAAAATGTGTTGAGGTTTTGGCATTGCATAGTGTCATCATCATCATCATCATTGTTGTGTACAAATAAAACATTCAAAACAATGTATTAAAAACCAAACTGTCAAGCCAAGTACTCAAAGAGGCACAAGGATATTGCTAAAGAGATCGGTAATACAATTAGACAAATAAAATGTAAAGAAAGATCTATAATTCTGACACATGGTAATGCTTTAAATAGTCCTCTCATACAGTACATTTTGTAATGACGACTTAAATTTGTATGGCAACTTAAAGCCATATATGGGGATTAAGCGCCAGAAATGTTGTGAAGTCTCCCAAAAGACTCAATGCACTTAAAAGGGCTTGGCACAGAAATGAAAGTAAAAATTGGGAGCAAAACCTAATTTTTCATTAGTTTTACATTGGATTGCAAACACATGGCTCTGTTATTACTTGACTAATATTAAAAATAAAATTAAGAGACATGTTGATCCAAACTGTAATTATTATTGTTTGCATTTTATGGAGTTGGACATAAAAGAGTCATTTGGTGAAGAGTGATCTAAAGGCTAATTATTCAAAATAGATTAAGTATTATTGAAAAAAGTCTGGTATACATTGCTGAAAAGCTTAGTAACCTGGCTAAATATTTGTTTAAGGCTTTTATTTACAAAAAAAAAATCAGTTGAGTATCTTATCAGTTACTCTTTTGGTGGTGTTGTTTTTAATAAAAATGACCATTTACTCAAAGATATTGAGACTAATAATTATAGATTTAGACAAGTATAATGTGTAAGGAAACTTCTAATGAGTGGGTTTTATCCACAGCCTAGGAGGTAAAGTGAAGCATGATCTGCCTTGAACAAATACAATTTTAAGACAAGATCTGTCAACTTAGTGCACCAGTCAATTGTAACCCCCCCCCCCAGGTCCGGGGGAATACTGGGGTTAACCAGGGGAAATGGGCCGTGATTTTACCTATCAGGTGGCCCTGCAGTGCTGGTTGAATGCGGTGGTTTTATCTTCGCTTAAAATATAGAGGGGAATGGACCTTACCTAGAGTCCCTGGGGTGTGGGGGCATGCATAGATTTCAGCTGGTAAAGCTGACTTGGTGCCAAGCTCACACCCATCCTACCACAATCCACAAAAGTCTGCACAATGCAATCAATGATTTTACAGAATAGTAATATGTTGTTTTAATGGCAAGGCATGCTGTGAAAAATAACACGGCAAAGTATGACTTAAAACTTACATTTCATAGGGTATTCCTATAACTGTTGAGAAAATGTTGACATTTAGTCCATGCATGCATTTAATCCGATGTAATGATTCATGCATGCCATGAACCGTATGATCGTTTCAATGACTGTCAAGTACATTTTCTGTGTGCTCACGGTTTTTCTAGAGGAAATAGAGTGCTTCAACTATAAGAAAACATCTAAATATTCATAAAACGAACATTTTTTTAGGTTACAATAAATATTTTCTCTTAAACAAGCACATTTAATTTAACACAACCCATTTCCTTGTTGTTACAATGGGCCTTCTTTACGCGGATTGAAAACGGTGTTAATCGCCGGCAGCCGCATCGCACTTTCGTATACCCTTACTACTATTTACGAGGTCTATCTCGAAGCTTGCCGGAGATGGCCGAGTTGTTACGGTTGGGTAGAACATTGTAGTTTTCCACTCTCCAAGGCGGCAAACGGCGCGTTTGTTAATACCGATATTACCGCCACTACATTTTAATAGGTCGGGAATATTACTATTTGGGTTAATGTTATGTAGAGGTAGTGTTGTCACACTCCCACACAGCACAGTTTTGTATGGGTTAACCTGACCTGCGTTTGTAAAGCGCTTTATCAACACTTTTATAAAAATGTATCGAAAAACAAGAGTTAAATACGGTCCGTAAAAAGAAAGACAAATGGCTATAACAATTTTAAGGTCGGGTAGAAAGGACTCGAGTCGTAAAGCAGTAAAACAGACATTTCTTCATGTTTTTTTGTTGTGCATGACATTAAATGTATGCATCTAAAAGAACGAAAAGAAAGTGTTCGCATTTCAAATTTTGAGGTATTCATACAGCTAATTTTAATGCCCAATTTTTTCATAACGATTTTGATTTAAGCAGTGATATTTGCATTTAAATTCCGCGGTTTAAGCATATCGTAAAGAAAACTCTTTAGAAAAATTAAAAGTTTTAAACAGGCGCATACTTTAATTGTATACATATGCATATTCTCTGCACATGCTAATCGCATTTATTTTATTTTATAACACTACAGCTGAATATGTTAAAAGTTTTCATAAGTATAAACATTTCTTTTATATTGCTGTAAATCCTAAACTGCACACGCATGATCTGCTTACGATTGATAACATTGTGGATAAAGTACAAACTGGGAGAAATGTTGAACATTAAGAAGCGCACGTTTATTTGTTGAAATAATACTAATTTAACCCGAAGCAACTTCAGCCAAGCATGTTAACATAGGTCAACAAAAGCACTTATAAACAAACATTAGATACAATCTGCTAGACTTTGTCGATCAATTTAATGCGACGGACATAAACAGAGAAGCATACAAAATAAATTGTGCAGAATGGACAGAATGGACGGTATGTGCTAAATTCCAGGACTAAGTAAAAATGTCAAGTATTGCTACTCATATTGATGAGCAGATAATGTTTGTTTTAAATAATACAAGAAAGACCATTGATGCAAAGCATCAAAGGGCGCCATTTAATAGTGTATGCATTTGTTATATGTTGAAAAACAAGAAATGTCAAGGCCAACAAGCATATTACAATGCATCGAACCGCATCCATGAAATTCTCAAAATATTTGTAGTATTCTGCTTAACAACATAGGCTAAAGCATTGAAATTGAAGAGTTTCAAGTTGAACATTTCATTAGGGGTGTGGTACATTAATGAACACGGCATAATTAGGGTGCTTGTGCACTGTACTATTTGTCATTGCCACCTATCTATATACCAAGTTTTATTTCAATACCATGAGTATTTTGAAAGTAATGCTCTGGTCAAGAAAAAGAGGCAAAGAGCAATAATTCTGTAATTAGCTGAAATACAGCTAAAGTCATTATGCTTTACCATTGAATGATGTTTAATGAAATTCCAAAAAAAGTAGTTTTCTTGTTATGCTACGGACAGGAAAAGGAACAAAGGGTATAACTCTAGCAATTCGCTGAAATAGAGTTATTGTTCTTGTACACTGCAGTTCTAATCATTTAGGGGGAGGGGGCAAAGTCACCATGCTGGAATAAGTTTCCTGATTCTATGGGGAATTCATCATGAAGAAGTGACATGAAATAATTAATGATATTAACACAAAAATAGCATGTGTCTTATAGGACAATGGCAAATTTTTCAAATATGATAAAAATAATGCATACAAACTGAATATGTATCAGACTATGTATGAAAGAAATAATACTGTTTCTATTTTTCACAAAGGTTTTGAAATACAACAATGCACATATAAGCATAAATAGGCCAAATATGCATAAAATAATAGTAAACAATGTGTGAAAGTGATACTGAACACTTATAATAATTTCTTTGTGCATTAAATGAATATATACCAGAAAAGCAATACGAAATCAAGTCCAAAATGTATAATAACATGAAGAACACCCCTTTATGAATATCTTCATAACAAATCAGAGTACATGTAAACAATAATCATTTATATAATTAGTATCAAATGTGTCTACTTTAAAGTGTGTTTTCAGTTGCATTAAATTAATATATACCAGAAAAGTAATTATAAAAATCCTTAAATGTATTAGAAACTGAAGACAACAAAGAATAACACCCATTTATGAATATCTCCAAAACAAATCAGAGGTCACCTAAACAATAATCATTCATACAATTAGTATCAAATGTGTCTAGTTTGTGTGTGTCTGTTCATTATCTTTAAATGAGCATCTTTAAAGTGAAACTCTTATTTGAAATCAATACATATATGATATAATTGTATTTATAACACACATCAAATTGACTGATAAAACAATAACTACTTACTAAATAATGCATTTACTGAAATATTGTTTACTGATTTATAACAAGCTTGTGACCCTGTTTAAAACAGCAGAAAGCATGACAAATATTAAATGATTGGTGATTGCTAAAATATTTACTGTGGTCTACGATAGTATCACAAGGCAGAACACCATGTTTTATGTTCATTCTTATTAGCAAATTGAACTCAAAATCCTTCATTAGAAACATTGTTGTTGACATCTATCAACCCATTTTGAAAAATCAAAACAATAATATTAATTGTGGTAAGTCTTGTTTGGGAGTAAGAGTGCATCTTTAAAAATAGTGTGTGTTTTTTTTCACTTTATATGAAATATGTACCAATTCAATTTGACAAATGAGACAAATCTTTTTAAGTTAGGAAATAGAAGTAGTAATTGTACATAATACAAAACAACAAAAAAATTGACAAAGCTCAATATAACAGGAAATCTATATGAAAACAAAAATCATTAAAGGCCATAATTATTTAAACTGAATTAAGTTATTAGTAATACACACTTTAATAAAAGCTTTCACCGACAACATAGTTATTATCATGGTACACTATGGGACTTTTATCCAAATTTTGAAGATATTTTACCGTGAATTAAAAAAGTAATTTAAATTTAATTACACCCAACCCCAAACTCCAGGGGCTACAAAGAGCGACAAGTAAATATTTTCTCTATGTTTGATTTTTTTTTCACATTATCAGAGCTTATGAAATAAACACAACAGTTTCTGGTGAAATAAACTTCAGTTAACAAAAAAAATAAGTTCAACCGAACAGCATGCAAAAAATCATTTTGATTGATCTTGTGAGTCTTCTGAACAGAGCAGTATTTCGATGTTTGAAAATATAAAGCAGTTTTGTCTAATGAACAATTTAAAAGACAATTTATGATAGTTTACCGTTCAATTGAAGAAAATATACATAATGTCATGTAACCATACATTTCTATAGCTAATAAAATGCTTAAAAATCAACCCTTTTCTTGAAAAAAATATAAAGGTTATTGGACTTATTCATAAAATGTAATCATTCAAATAAATGAATTTTACGTATGATACTTACTCAGAATTCAGTTTTAAAAACAATGAATGTACTTTCAAATTAAAATATGTAGAGAAAAAAGAACACTATGTACATGTAGGCGGTAATGCCCCTCCAAAAATGTCAGAGTGAAAGTTCTCAACTAATTTGTCTTTTTAATATTATAACATGTAAACAGTCTCTGTAGGTAATCGATGTCTATTTGTTTTATTTTGTCAATAGTATTCTTACATTTAGAATTTTTCACAATAAGTCTTCACTCTTCAACATTTGAAGCTTGGTCTGTTCCCATGCGTTTGTACTTGTAGTGTGTGCACAGAAGATAATTACTCAATGCTGAGTCAATGCTGATTTGGTTTTCATGCCCCTTCAGGTTCTTTACCCACCTAGAATGTTTAGTGCTGTAAAGGAAAAAAAAGTACTTTAAAGCCTTTCTAACTTATTAGTATAGATAATAATACTGCCATACATATACAAAATAAAATATAAACAGTTTAATATTTCTCGACATTATTTAAAAAAACAACAACAAGCTGATACATACATGTAGATAATATATAAAGAAAATTACTAAATTTATCAATAAAATTCATCATCATCATCATCATCATCATCATCATCATCATCATCATCATCATCATCATCATCATCATCATCATCATCATCATCATCACCACCACCACCACCACCACTTGATTAATGAATACAGTGAGTTTATAAAACAACAAACACCAACTCAAATATGTTTTATATGAAATACTCACATCATCTCTATCAGATGTGACTGGCTTGTGGATAGACATGGATGTCAAATCTGTCTCAATGATCCAACATAGTATTTAATGCAGGCTGGAATTCTTCATAACCCCAATTTGTTGACTTAGTAATATTCAGTCATTTTCCTACCTGAAATAAATTAGAATTCTGATTATCAACCGGCAGAAACTACAACTGTGAAAGACAAATGCACATGTATCAATTATACATTCTGCACTAATATCTGTGTTAGCCAAGAGTAAGTTGGTAGGCACAAATGTGTAGTTGTTGTGCATATGGTTGATAATGATTCACAACAGTACGGGGTTTTAACGAGACCTACACCAAGCAAATGAATGTCGCTAGTGTCAAAGCTGTCGTGGCTTCCAGCCCGAAACCATGTACGTCTTTTCTTACAGGTTTATTTTGAAAATATGCAGTTTGTTAACAAATAATGGGTATGTTCATGTATTATGGTATGTTAAAAATAGGTCACATACCAAAACACATCATTTTTAAACAAAATTTTAAGTCTAATATTTTTCTAAGATAAAACAATCAAATAAAAGATTACATACTCATATCATATACATAAATAATGTGTATAAGTACATTTAAAGATATGATACATGTACATAATGCACCAATCAATTGTAACCATGGCACCCCAGATCCGGGGTTATGCCGGGGATAGCCGGGGAAACGGGCCGTGTTTTTACCGTACAGGTGGCCCTGCAGTGCCGGGTGAATGCGGTGGTTTTGTCTTCGAGCAAAATATAGCGGGGAATATGCCTCACCTAGGCTCCCTCGGGTGCGGGGGCATATGGCAGGGATTTGACCATCAGTTCGCAGGACGAGGAATTTACCTGGGGTTGGCTGGACCGAAAATCAAAGTCCCGGCTATTCCCCTTACCTGGGGGGGGGGCGTGGTTACAATTGACTGGTGCATAATGCACCAGTCAATAGTAACCACGCCCCACCACCGCATTCACCCGGCACTGCAGGGACACCTCGAAGGTAAAAACACGGTCATTTTCCCCCGCTATCCCCGGTATACCCCCGACCTAGAGGGGGGCGTGGTTACAATTGACTGGTGCATAAGTAGATGTAACATGTATATTTATAATAATATATAATTATAATACATGTATGTAAAAATATTAACAAGATGTCTTAACATTTAGCAAATAAAAATGATTTAAAAATTCCAAAGATAAATTAAAAAACAAACATTTTTGAACACATCAACGTACAAAACTACTCAAAGATACTTACATACATAGCCCTTTGATACGAATATCCCAGTTCCATGCCGATTGTTGACATTCGTTTTTTCGACAGAAAATCTTCTCCTACGCGTATAATTCACTTATAATCCATGTTTTACTGTAATGACTCAAATTGTTAGGTGTATCGTAATCAACTGTCAGTGTGCACTTTTAGTGTTTACTTATTTT
Source organism: Mya arenaria (assembly GCF_026914265.1). NCBI lineage: Eukaryota > Metazoa > Mollusca > Bivalvia > Myida > Myidae > Mya > Mya arenaria. The sequence goes on along the minus strand of NC_069130.1, from coordinate 59,107,521 downwards.
AAACGTATATTCATGATAAAAACATCACCCGAGTTTCCAACTATTACGATGTAGAAATTCCATTATTGACCTATGAATAGCGGGGAAATACCTTCTGGTTCTTAAAATAGCAACATCCGGTATGTGTTTTAACTCGGGGACAATCGTAATAAAATTTTACTAATGTCACATTCATCACATTAACAAATAAATTTAGGTGAACATTTAATTCCAATATCGATTACATTAAAGAAAAAACATTACCTCATGGTTTATCAATGCAGTAAACATAACATAACAACATAAAACATAATTATTCCCATTCACATAATTACCGGTCCACACATTTTACATTTCCGGCACATGATATTTCAGATATTTCAGGTAACCAATCGGAAAACGTAAACGAATCGGGAACAGTTATTATACTTATTTGTCGTTCTTCCGAAATAATGTTTTAAAGATAAATTGAAGACTATCTATTCAACCATAAATAGCATTTTTAACACCCATGCAATCGCCACCCATTTGCATTTTTTAATCATTATAAAATAACAGTTAAACCCGACTGTCAACCAACTTAAAAACCTCTCCTACCACTAACTAAAATAAATTCCCATTCCATAATAGGCGCGCACTTCAGTGCGGCGCCAATGATGTATGCATAGATGATAGACTGAATTATTATAAATTGTATACGAAAGATCATGATTCTCATTCATCAGAGGTTTGATAATGTTATATGATACGCATGGTAGCATCATTACTCTGATGTTCGAGAACAATCGCAAATATAAAGGAAACACAAATGGTAAAAATGTAAAGAAACCATTAAATAGTTACACCTATAAACCGAAGACAATAAATTTAACTTAAAACCTCTACTCATTATAAAAATATGCGCATATGCGTCTGAATTTTCTATACGTACTTTACTTCAACTAATCATGATAATAACTATATAATTTAAATGATCATTTCGGTGTTTCTTTACAAATTTTGAAAGGTTTTCGCAGTAAAATACCTGGACTGGTATTAAATATTGTCCTAAATTGGATCTAGAACGATATAGCTAATCGGATTATTTTGTTATTATTAATTGCCTAATAGAGCGAATGAAGTCAATAAAATATGACCATGAGGTTGTGTTAAATTGAATATTGAATCCCACCTTTGTGTCCATGTATCAAGAACATAATCCATCATATTGACGGCACTATTTATCAAATGGAATATTATATTATGGGGAGGGGGGTATTTAAAACGCACACAAAGACATATAACCATGTTTGCAACATTTTGGCACATGTTTATGGTATGAACACGGACATTTAAACCACGGCTTAATAGGTCCGTTAATAAAGCCAATTGGTTTTGTAACTGTTACGAATTGACAAAAACAATAGTTACAACTTGAACAATATAAAGCAGTTACGAAATAGCCATAATTCTAATAATCACTTTCCCCTTATATAGTACTTAGCAGCTATAACATATACAAATATCATTAATTAAAGCAGTAGCTTACCATTGTGATTAAAGCGGTTAGACCAATGGTATCGTTGTACACTTCCACTCTTTTCATACTACATACTGATTCAGCGCTTGTTAACAGTACTTTTTTTATTGCACGGCACTTTTGAATCGCTCATAATGTATGCGATGTAGAATATTGTGATTTTTGGATGCGTGATGTCTCCGTACTACTTTGGTATCATTTTGGTACTATATATGGCATAGAGGTGACAAACGTGTTTTATTTTATCTCGTTTACACGACTTATGGGTATCGCTAAAACGACTAACGTATCTCGCTTAAACGACTTATTGGAATCGCTAAAACGACGAACGTATCTCGTTTAAACGACTTATGGGTATCGCTTAAACGACTAACGTTTCTCTTTTAAACGACTTATTGGAATCGCTAAAACGACTAACGTATCGCTTTTAAACGGCTTATGGATATCGCTTAAACGACTAACGTATCTCTTTTAAACGACTTATGGGTATCGCTAAAACGACTAACGTATCTCTTTTAAACGACTTATGGGTATCGCTTAAACGACTAACGTATCTCTTTTAAACGGCTTATGGGTATCGCTTAAACGACTAACGCATCTCTTTTAAACGGCTTATGGGTATCGCTTAAACGACTAACGCATCTCTTTTAAACGGCTTATGGGTATCGCTAAAACGACTAACGCATCTCTTTTAAACGGCTTATGGGTATCGCTAAAACGACTAACGCATCTCTTTTAAACGGCTTATGGGTATCGCTAAAACGACTAACGCATCTCTTTTAAACGGCTTATGGGTATCGCTAAAACGACTAACGTATCTCGTTTAAACGACTTATGGGTATCGCTAAAACGACTAACGTATCTCGTTTAAACGACTTATGGGTATCGCTAAAACGACTAACGTATCCCGTTTAAACGACTTATGGGTATCGCTAAAACGACTAACGTATCCCGTTTAAACGACTTATGGGTATCGCTAAAACGACTAACGTATCCCGTTTAAACGACTTATGGGTATCGCTAAAACGACTAACGTATCTCGTTTAAACGACTTATGGGTATCGCTAAAACGACTAACGTATCTCGTTTAAACGACTTATGGGTATCGCTAAAACGACTAACGTATCTCGTTTAAACGACTTATGGGTATCGCTAAAACGACTAACGTATCTCGTTTAAACGACTTATGGGTATCGCTAAAACGACTAACGTATCTCGTTTAAACGACTTATTGGTATCGCTAAAACGACTAACGTATCTCGTTTAAACGACTTATGGGTATCGCTAAAACGACTAACGTATCTCGTTTAAACGACTTATGGGTATCGCTTAAACGACTAACGTATCTCGTTTAAACGGCTTATGGAAATCGATAAAACGACTAACGTATCTCGTTTAAACGGCTTATGGGTATCGCTTAAACGACTAACGTATCTCGTTTAAACGGCTTATGGGTATCGCTTAAACGACTAACGTATCTCTTTTAAACGACTTATGGGTATCGCTTAAACGACTAACGTATCTCGTTTAAACGACTTATGGGTATCGCTTAAACGACTAACGTATCTCGTTTAAACGATTTATGGGTATCGCTAAAACAATTCTGTATCTCGTTTAAACATACGCGGAAAATGTGCGGTAATCCAACACCGTACATACGAGAGTATTTGCAGCGTTATTCCATGAGTACATAAACATATTCCATCAACTATCCAAAACCCAACACTATAACTCTTCCTAAAACATAAAAGCTCCCCACAACTAGTACTCTTACAATCTGGCTCACAAGTACAACGTTTGTGTACATTTCCCTCATGTTGTTGTGCCGTTGAAATATATTTGATTTGCGAACAAATCACTTGAGTTATAATTCTTAATACACTACACAGGCTGATGTTTTTCTGTTATTTTTTTCATGCAATCTTTCGAATAATTTATTTTAAACAATAATCCACATAGTCCCCTTTTCTATTACTATAATTCTAAAATATGTAACTTACCGTAGGAAAACGTCTGCGCTTTTATTCCATTAATACACAAACATATCCCAACAAATGTCATTAACACAACACATGATTTCATATTAAAAACTCCACAACACGAACACACAAACTCTAATACTTTACTAATACTGTTTGTCGATCAATACTTTTCCTTATACAAGTCTTTATAACAATAGTAAAATGCTTAAACCAAAAGATGACCAATAGCCATTTGTTCGTTGACCAGAGAATGACCGGTTTACTTTTTGAATTTCAAATTCGAATGACCAGTAGCTGATCATTGTGACTAGCGAGGATCGAGAATATAGTGGCTTACTTCGGGTAGAGCAATTTTAGCGTTGTAACAGTACACTCTTTTTAATAGAAAATAAATCATATTCAATTTAATTGGCCAAATATGGCTAAATTTAGATATTTGATGTCAGTAAAGAGGGATTTATTTTTACAAAACTAACTTTATATATAGTGCTGTGAAATTAAGACAAGAAAAGCTACAAGTGTAGCTGCTTCTACTGGTTATATTATCGTATATGTTAATGGGATATTACTTTTGTAAATGGATAAATTATGTCATCACATAATTGCTTTATCATTATTCTTTTGTGTCTTGGCCATAAGTAGATAGTTTGTAAATTGCTAAAGGCAAACATGCAGATTCGCCAATAAACTCTTGAAACTCTTGTCAATGATAGTACTTGGATGATGGTAATAAATAAACTTAAGGGCAATTCTGAGTTACGCCTTATGTATCGTATGTAAATTTATTTTTCTTTCCTTTGTCTTTCTTAAGTAGTTTATTTTAAATGCGTCAATTTTCGCGACGCATCAAACCATTTGTTTCTGTAAGAACATCTTATCAACATTTAACTATTACTACATGTACATTCAGCTTGTAGCAACATTTCGCTGACAAAATATAACTTACAATCACAATACTGATGATTGGTTGAAATATGTCCACTATTGTTATAGGTACCTTGCATGCGACTATAGAGGTCAGTTTTAGGATCTAGGATTGATGTAGCCAATTAGTTATCGTTGTATGAATAAGCAACATATACAATTAATAAAATCAATGAAGTATGACCATACTAATGTTGTCTGGTGAACCAGTATTCATTTGGTATCCTTTGAAAAAACTATTTAATTTCAATGTCTCCTTATATAAAACTATACAGCTATGATATGTAGATATATTGAGAAAATGTGCGGAAATCCGACTTTATCCCTGTCTTACCGTAGGAGAATATCTGCGCCGAAATTCCAGTAATACGAAAACATATGCCAACAAATATCACAAACACAACACAAAATTTCATGTTAAAGACCAGTAGTCGGCCATCGCCACTAGTGAGGGTAAGACATTTGGCTTATAGCTTGTATGGCCTGGAAAAATTGTAAAATTCCACTCCTCTTAATATTAAATACTAATTAAGCTCTTATCAATACTAGCTAGTACTATGTATTGTAATTAATAAACTTGATAAATTTTTGACCTACCTTAAATAGCATTTCAAACCGGTTGAAGACGGATTGTGTTCATTTGTCATGGTGGTTAGGTTCAGTTTTACAATAACGCTTTCAATTCATGATATTTGATACTATGTTATTCATTTGTATGAGTCAACATATAACTAGTGCCTGCCTTCACTGTAGTTTTTACCTTAAATGGTGTTTTTTTTTCTCATTGCTATATGCACCAGTCAATTATAACCACCCCCCCCCCTCCCAGGTCCGGGGAATAGCGGGGACTTTGACTTTCGGTCTAGCCAACCCCGGCTAAAGCCCCCACCCCGCGGGAACGAACAGATGGTAAAATCCCCGCCAAATGCCCCCGCACCCAAAGACCCTAGGTAAGGTCCATTCCCCGCTATATTTAAAGCGAGGACAAAACCACCGCATTCATCCGGCACTGCGAGGCCACCTGTAATGTAAAAACACAGCCCATTTACCCGGCTTTCCCCGGTATACCCCCAGACCTGGGTGGGGGTGGGGGGGCGGGGGGCGTGGTTACATTTGACTGGTGCATTAACTATTGAACTTCAATAGTGATCTAGGTTTGTGAAATGGGCTCATAAACAACACTCAGTTTTAAAATCTAGTAAGCAGCTGGTAATGCAATATTGATAAAATGCTAACATTTGTTGTATTGCACGGTGTTGATTATTTGTAATGTTTTGTTTAACAAGTGTTTACGTAGCTAAGATGAACACGTTACTAAGCCATGCACATCATTTCGTGATTAAGGATCGTTAACCATTCTGTATTTGTCATACTTCACATTTCATGTGAAACTTGTGATCGATGCAAGTTTTTGATGTGGCTTAAAATGACGTTCGCTACAGTTCAATATAAAGGTTGAACGCGATCCCGACAGAATGTTTGCTTTAATTTCCCAAAATTGGTATACAAGTATAACGGCACATGCCCAATTAGGGACTGCTTTTACATGTTCAATATTGAAAAACGTTTTAAATCTAGTCTGGAAAGTATACCACTACGGTCAAAATTGAAACTTCTGTTATGTTTTTGCTTTCCAGCTACAATGGCTTATTTTTATCAATTCGATACTTACCGCAAAGAACTATCACTACCAAATGCGTCTTTTGCCAATGACATTTACGGATTTTTAGGGGATTTTATGATTGGAAACTTTTTTGATGATCTGTATCACGTCGTGGTCTCGACGAATACGTGTTTACTCACCGAACAAGACGTGATAGAAAAGCGTCACCAGAAAAGCGTCCTATCGTAATATTCCAATTTTTATTTACCTTAATATCTACCTTTCTTTTTATATCGGTTTCAATTTGATTTACACTTAACGCCATTTGTCAAATGTCCAAATACGGAATTGATTGTGCGTATGAATATGTTACGTAATTGTGTGTATTGAAGTTAAGGGAGGCTACTCCAGCGGGACAAGTCAGAAGTTACAGAATTCACTTTATTGAGTACAATAAGAAGAAAATGTTTTATATCTCAGCAAAATAAACGAATTGCTAATACGAACACAATTATTGAATGGCTCAACACCAAACAATAACAAACATGAACGGTACGTATTTTACGAGTATAAACAAATCGTCATTTCCTGAAGACGAACGCGGCCATTTAAACAGAAGTAAATCCTCGCAGGAAATTTTGACGATTATTATATGCAGAACGGAGGGAAGTTCGTGAGTCAACCGCTATTAATATCGATGACGCGAATTCGCCTTCGTTTTCGTATTGGCGAGCTGCTTACGTGAATGAATATGTTACAATTATCGATCTTTAAATTGACAAACAGCTAGTCGTCGAGAAAGATCGGAAGTGTTCTCTGTTTTGTGCTTATCCTCATGTTTCTCTGAATATCATGTTTCTGAATATTTACATGTTACTGGTGGCGTGAGGAAAATAAGGTAATTTTATGTTTCTAACATTTGACAGGTTTTACCTTTTATTTTTGTCACCTTTTTTTAGCGACGCGAAAGTAGTTCCTAGATTTCACACCGTGTAAGCATGATTCGGAATCAGAAAACGGCAGTATTGTGATACGGATTTATCATTACGGCGTGCTGTACCCCAATATTTTGCAGCAGAAGAAGAGGCCCATTTGTAGAAAATATTGCAAGAGAGGTAATTGAAGGGTCAAACTCTAACTGCTAATACGAAAGCGCGATGGTGGGGTACGTCAGTGTATGAATTACCGAGTCCTTCATAAGTTAACTGTTAAAGATGTGTTCCAACTTACTTTGGTGGATGATTGCCTCAACACCATGGAAGGCAACATTTAGTTTTCTAAAATTGATGCGAATTCAGCTTATAGGCAGGATCCAATTAAATTTGAAGTACAGATAAATACAATTATTCACGTTTTGAAAAATATAAACTTTATTGATTTCAAGAGATTGGTTCAAGTACTAGTAGTACTTCAGTACTTAGGTGGATTAGTTTGGCGGGACACTAGTAACATGATTTCCTCGTGTTTTTGTGGGTATATGGGGAAAACGATTTTGTTTTCGTCACTCGAGGTTTTGTATTTGGTAAAATAAGAAGTTATTTTGAAATTTCTGAAAGCGAAGATATAAATTTGATCAGTTCTTTGGTTAAACAATTGCAGTGGTATTTCGACAAGAATTTCGACCAGCTGAAAAGGACTGTGGAATCTGAAACAGAATGGGTGGCGGAGACTGATGGGAAAGAGCCTTCTTTTCGTAGTTTTCGGGGATGTCTAGGCGGCGTATCTCTGGCAGAAGGACGTTTTGTGCAGGGTGGAACAGTCACCTTTTTCAATTGCGGCTCAGAGGGGTACTTCGCTAGCGGATGTGCCGCAGACCTGCAAGGAACCACCTTCATGGGCATCGGGCGTGGCCGAGGAGTTACCATACCGGTGGCAGCAACAGCCTCTCCACGGACGCAACTGTTCGTTCCAGCCAATGGCGGACAGTGATTATGATAAGTACTGGTTATTATCAAAAAAAATGTTTGAAATAGACTGAATTGCAGATTATTTTTTTTCTGAATATTTTGAAAACTCGGTTGATATTTCACAACATTCTGGAAAGATACTTTAAAGGCTGATGATGAAATTTTGTCTTTATAGAAAATGTATAAGTCTTATCTATCATTATCAAACCACTAAGTTTTATCATGAAAAACAATCAATCAACATTACGAAATAATGAGTTTTGTATTTTTAGTAATTCATGATTTGATTCCGAAAAAGTGTGCTTATAAAGTACCTTTCATTCCACATAATGTCAATGCGTGTGATATATTTTATTGAAAGGTGTATTTTGAAATGTATGAGAGCGAAGATATAAATTTGATAATATTTCCCGCCCATCCCATCCCTATTTTTAGGTTGATTTTCCTGTTACATGTGCTCTATTAACATGCATATTTATTTTCATTTACAGAATTCCACTGTTTGATTGCCTAACGTATGTCAGTAACGTATTTGTTACTTTTATGATTTAAGATTTACTGTATGTTTAGTTTCGTTCCATTTGTTTCATGATGTTTTCTAAGATACCAGTCATTATTGATGTTGCTGACTCTTAAGGACGGACGTGGCCACGATTTACCAAGGTTACGATCCAGATGTGCTCAGACGCTATAACCAATCTTCCAGCATCCGAATACTGCCTTTTCCTGTGTACATGTTCACCAAATACATTGCCAATTCCAAAACTGTTTGTGTTGTTGTATTTTGAGATTAGTGAATAATTAGTTTACTCACGTATTGAGTGAGTAAAACTGCTTTTGTTACAAAATGTGGCTGTTTCATCGTTGGAAAATATGTTTTGGATTTTTTTAATGTGCCTGCCACGTTTGCCCGCATTATGGATCTGGTTTTGCGAGGTCAAACTATAAAAAAATAGTCTTATGACATGAGTGAGTCGACTGATTTAAAAAAGAAACTCAACTACTTAAGATATAGAATTGCTGCCTATTTATGTTGTTTTTGGTCGATGATAATGCGCCTTTTACTACTGATCCCAATTGCTACCAAGCACTGTTAGATAATGTTCGTTATTTTTCTTATAAACGAGGTGTGAAAATGAATGTAAATTAAAATAAAGGTGTGTGTATTTGAAAAACGCAAAACTAGATACCATTGTGTGAGGACAGTGAACAATTGAATTGATGGATTACATGTTAAATTGAAAACACAGTCTTGGTGTCATAACTTCTTGTGCACCAGTTATTGTCGAACTGGCTAGATATCCGTTGTTTGTTAAGTATAAGGAACGTGCTCTGAGACATTGGAATTATATTATGAAAAAGCCCCATTCATATGATGTATTAAGTTACAAGTGGATTTGAACAGAACTAATACTTGGTCATTTACCTAAAACCATTATCAGACAACATGGCATCAGTGATAATTTCACTGATTTCAATGCTGAATTACTTACATCTGTTTAAACAAAGATTATGTGATAAGTTTACCCCACCGTAGCTAGTCAGTTAGATTTGTTTCAGTCTATTCAATTGTGAGTTTATTTGAAAAAAAATATCTTGATTTTACTAAGAAAGAGATACTTGGCATATCTGCATATGTGCCAGTTTGACCATTTACATACTATATTCTTATGGCGAATCCACTTAAGAATACTGAAATAGCTATTAAGTAATGACAAAATCATATATATTCACTAAACAATATCCTATCAATATATAAGAAAATAAAACCCATTTTAGTACGTCCAATAGAAGCAGCTAAACTTCTAGCTTTTCTTGTCCCTATTTCTTAGAACTATATACATATTTCGTTTAGTCTAAAATAAATCCCTCTACATCTTATATTTGAATTTAGCCATATTTAGCCAATAACATCCATAACAATGTGTTGCCAAATTCTAAATATGATGTACAACAAGTAGAAAATACCATTTAGATTTGTAGTATTTTGTGAATAAATTATATATATATATTCTGTTTATATCGTCATATCGACCAGTCTCAGTTTCCAGTGAATAAGTTGGTGGTCTAAATCTTGATAATTTAACGACGGTTGTCATTTTGACACATCCCAGTCGACGCCAATCAACGATGATACTCCTACGCAACACTAAGACCAGTAGCGGAAGGCCAAACTTAGGCTCTCCATCCTCAATATTCAGGGTCTGGTAACCAAACGTTGTAATAAACTGTAAAATTCACCTGAAATTATATAAATATTTCATCAAAGTCGGTATTGTATTATTTACTCAAACATGATCAGAAAAATAATTAATTATTTAGAGACTGGTTTTGATTTCTGTGTATAAAGTAAGATAGGTACATAGTAAAATAATTTTTGTTGATATTATGTAAGAAATACATATGTAAAAAAATGATGATAAATATGTTTATGAAATTTGACGATCTGATTTGGATTAAAATGAATGGTGCTGCTGTAGGACTCACAGATGACTTGTTTCTGATTATGTTACATTGTGCTAAGGGAAGTTCTCGTTATAATAGAAATTATGAAAACACTTTCGATAAGCTAATAGATTCTATAGCTAAAATTCATTATTACTAATGGTAAATGTACTATTATTGTATGTGGTGATTTCAACAGCCGAACCGCACACTAAGCAGACTCTCTACCAGCTATTATTGATAATTTTGGTTTACATGATCATTAAATTGTTGGTTTTGTTGACTTCTAGTTTTTCACAAGAACGTACAGACACAACTGCCCAACACTTTATTGATGTGTGTAAAAACTGGACAGGTCTTATCATTTTTAATGGCTGAGTTGGAAATGATTTAATTATTGGTAACTACACTTTCGTTGAAAGCAGGGGCAGATGTCTTATTATGTATGTTTAAGCAAAGGAAGATACATGTTTAAATGTTTTCACAGTAAATGATGCTAATATATTATCTGACCATAAAACAAATCATTTTGAATATGAAAACGTTGTTTATAAACTTAGCATTGGTACTTTTAAAAATTCTTATGAGACAGCGAATCATAAATGTGTTTAAGGCAGTATTAAACAAACACTGTATACTGAAGCCCTCTGGGACTATACTATCGACATTGGCAGATGTTAATGATAGAAATAGAACAGACTTAAATGAGCATGTCACTTTTGTAAAAAAATATGGATGATATTGCTACTCCGTTGTTCAAAAAGGTTGTTAAACAACCTGTAATAATACTATTTTGCATGTTACTAAAAATGACTGGTATAATGTTAACTGTAAAAAAACAATTAGGTATCTTTTAATAATACCTTAAAAGATTCTAAACTAAATTGTTCAGATGAAAATCGCTTGTTAAAGCTTAAGTCAATATAGAAATACTTAACGAAAATTTAAATATGAATATGATATTCAACAAACTAGAATAACAGAAATCTTAAGACATAAAAATGCTAAGATATGCTGGAATATTTTAAAACAAGTATGTCGGGTGAAAACAAATACAATTAATCTTTCCACTTTTTCATTTTTTAACAATCCTTGATAAACATACCTAGTTGTTTCATATATGTATGCACTGTGTTGTTTGTGCAGTATTATGCTGTTGTTCCATGTTTCTTGTTTGTGTTTTGCTTTTGTGTTCTATGTCTTTGGCGTTTACCCTGTGACATTAAACGGGCTTTATGTTTAAACTGTTGGCTACTGAGCTTGTTTCTTTAGTTTTTTTCACATGAGTATTGTGCGGATTATGGCGATTTGGCACCAAACCTGCCCTCAATTGTATGAAGAACTGCACAATATGTGATGCGCGTGTTCGATGTTATTTAAAAAGCACATGAATCTTATTCCTTACATTTAAAGCATTGGAGAAGACTGATTCGACATCCCCCCTACTGTCTTTTGGAACGAGTCAACATATTGTGTAAAGTGCCTTTCAAAAGACTGCCAGCAGAAGTTCCATTCAAAGTCATTGCAATTATTATGAAAAGAAAACAAATGCAAGTAAAGAATTGATTTGTCTGTCCTGTATTCGGTAACATTTTGTGAAACTTGATTTTAATGACAATATTGTGAGCCGGATTTGGTCATCGAACATTACGGTAATAGAAAGGCGAAAACAGGGCGAGCGTTTAATAGTTTTTATCTAATTGTTATGAAACTTTGTCAAAATACTTGTCAGTATGTTCTCTTGAAAAAGAATAAATATGAGTTACCTCAGATCAAAATCAAAAACTTGCTGTTTGTGGAGTTTGTGCTGTTGTTCCATGTTTCTTGTTTGTGACTTTTTGTGTTCTATGTCTTTGGCGTTTACCCATGTGCCATTAAACGGGGTTTATGTTAAAACTTTTGGCAATAGTTTTTCACATAAGTTTTGGTTACAAGGTCTAGTCCTGGAAGAAAAAGGCGGGATGTAGATTCATTTTCTTTATCTTATTGTTTTGAAATTTGGTCAAAATACTTGTCTGATACCCATCATAATATATTTTTATCCAAATGTTATGAAACGTGGTCTGAAACGTTCCTGCATGTGATATTGAACAATTATGAATATGGGTTACCTAAGATCAGACTCAAGGTTACTAGGTCAAATCTAAGAAAGTGAATGATATATATATATATATATATATATATATATATATATATATATATATATATATATATATATTTAGAACAATCCAACCTTTGGGTAACTTTGATGCAACCTTTGGGAGACTCGTGTCGCCCATAGGATATATGTTGTGTCGCCCAAAAGTAATTGTGTTTTTTTTCTATTAATTTATTTTTTAAAATAATAAAACAATTTTGCCAACGATTTTGAACGCTTTAAAAAGGTTCAGTCATTAAGCACTAATCAGCAGGAATACCATTTTAGGAAAAATCATGAATTTCAAAAAAGTGTGTATATTTTGAAAACAACCTTTGGGATACATTTATATTTTTGTTAATAATTTTCTTGTCATAGTTATATGTTTAAGATAAGAGTTCATAAATGTGAAAAACAAAACTTTTTTTAACAGAAAATTTAATTGTGTTCAACTTAAAAGATTTCAAAATTCCCTCAAAAAATAGTTTCGAAATATGCGTAAATTCCGTGTTATTGTGTCGCCCAAAGGTTGATGTGAATGCAATACTTTACAAAATATAAGAAAGACCTGTACTTTTCGTTGCATTTGTTACTTTATTTAAAAGTTTATAGACACAAATGTCAAAAGTGCTTATCATAATAGTTTTATTTTAAAATGTTTTATTGAACAATTGCACCACCCTAATTATCCAGAGTAGCGGTCCTGACGCAACTACGTGAGAACAACGAATGGCAATTCTAGGTTCATATGCTAACTCTCAGATAAAACTAATAAGCTCAGAGTGAACCATTACAAGCCAAATACAGCAACTATATCTTAGTCATGGACCTATAGTGATTCATAAGAGTTATTTGACATATTTTAGTATTGTGCCATCACAGATTTAAATGTTTTTCACTGCACATATCATTTTATCATGAAAACTTATAAGGTTGCCTACAAAATATATGACCTTTTATACAAAAGCTGTATATAAAATCTTTAATCGCTACTAATTGACCAGTCTGTATCTACAGAAACATAAATCAAAGGTAACAATTTCCTATATGGAATGCGTAAAGACTGCATGCTGCCGGTAACCATTCCAAAATGTGTGGTATAATCGTACTAGTCATTAAATAACAGTCTTTTTTATTTCCGTTGTCAACAAATTTTGCGGAATTCATTAAAAAAACAAGTGGTTTAGGTTATTTATTTTTTGATCTTATACCTTTTTTATTATGTTACAGGCTCAGTTAATATATGTTTATTTCTTTATAAAAAGAACGGTTTAGCAAACGAAAAACTGTTCATCGCGTAATGATGCGTTAATACTATTACCAGGCAGTTGAGCGGCATTAACTTTATAGTGAATGATTAGTTGACTGACTGTTTTCATGTAATCATATATGTGTTTCATTTATCGGCGAAAAGAACTGCAAAAATTATATGTACGTCAATAGCTTTGAATTAGGACAAAACATTACTATGGCTGACTGTTTTAATGTAATTGTATGTGTGTTTCTATTAACGGTAAAAAGAACTGCGAAATGGTATATTACTGAAAAATATATGTACGTAAATAGTTTTGAATCATATTATGGTGACAATCGTAATGTAAACCCATACATATGTATGACAAACATACTTTTTGAGTGATAAACTTTTTATTCTTGCTTTATTATGCATTTATGGAAACTATTTATTGCTGATAATAGAATTGTAAACATGTATTTAGTAGCTTAGAACGCACTGAACATGAATGACTGGTGGTCCGACAGTAATCAATTATTGTCTCATAATAAGAGAATTCTGTGTTTTACGCATCTTTTTTTTCATATCTAACTCGGTATCCTTCATAACAACCATTATTTTTCTCAGTTTCGGTAAATGGTGGTACTTCTTATGTGGGAGTGAGAGTGCATCTTTAAATGTGATTCCCTGTCAGTTACTCTTCTACTAAATTTGTAACACATAAAATGTCGCAAAATAGTTCTCTACTGTTTAATGTCCAAATTTAAGTATACTCAAATCTAATGTTTGTAAACATCCAACAGTTAACCGCTTAAACCCTGAACTGAGCGATGAAGAGACAGCACTAGTGTCCCGTCTGAGAATGTCCTGCCGTTGGAACTTAAACTGAGCAATTGCATAAAATAGTTTTGTTGTTAAAAACAGGTCAAATAAAATGTGATCCCAACAATCATAAGCAATCTTGCTGTACTCTGTTTATATGGTTACATTGTAAACGTGCTGTCTTTTAATGCCAGACCCTTTACCCATATCATGTAGTTTTTAGTCGCTGTAAAAAACTCATGGATATGTGTTCACCTTTATATTAGTGTAAGTAAGAGTGTACATTTTCCAGATTAGCATAAAAGTTGTGCCTTAGAAATATTGTTTTGAATGTAGACAATACAACGCGTTATCTCATGACTTGTATGTCGAGTATATGACGATATATGTTTATGCAAGCCGTGTTTTAAATGTATCTGGAATACACAGTGACTTAATTTATGTTAAAATTGAAATGTGACAAATACTTCAAACATCATGAAATGTCGATAAAATCTATAAAAAGAAAGCATTGGGTGTGACTGTTGGTCAAGGGTATTTTGTGCATTGTACACGAGAGTAACTCGAAAGTATGTGCTCCTGGTCATACTGATAAAGTGATATATTTTCACATTCAGATAAGTTAGAAAGCGTTTACTTTTAACTCAAAATGGCCCCTAAACGGTGGCAATATTAAGTTATCAGAAGACCATATTTCCTTGATTGGATATAGTTCCACTCCGGACGAGGATTCGAAGCAAGGTTTCGTGCGAAACAACAATGCCGCTCAACCGCCTGGTAAATGACTCATTTTTATAAAATTTTTTATAATAATTGCCCTTTTTAGCATTGTCTTCACTTTAAAATGTCGCAGCACAAACCTGGCACCCATATCGGAGAGCCAATGTCAAAGTTTGTAAACAGATACAATTTCAATACTTATCCTTTCGGCCAGCTCCTCAGTGTACGACCTTGCAATATATGCTGCAGCAGTCCTCAAATTCTTAGACTTGTTTTAATTTTTTGCGAAACTGATCAAACCATCATTTGCTAAAACAATATCTTTAACCAGTTTTAAAAGAGTAATCAAAGTAATGGTAAACATACTTTTTCACTATGGTCCTTTTAACACTCGTTCGGCAAAACGTCAGAGACTTTCCCAGCAAACAAAAGACGTTGTACCGACGTTGTATAGACGTTGGACCCCGACGTTGGATTAACGTTGGATTTTGGTTGGATTTGAAAGTTTTTTAGACGTCTTTTTTCCGACGTCGTATAGACGTCGGGGTCCGACCATTTTCCAACCCTTTTCCAACGTGAATCCAACCTTTTCCCAACCTAAATCCAACCCTTTTCCAACGTGAATCCAACCTTTTCCCAACCAAAATCCAACCCTTTTCCAACGTGAATCCAACCTAAATCCAACCATTTAATAATTAAATTCTTATTTTGGAATTTTACTGCAACCTGAATCGGAGAACATCCAGTTTTTATGCAGGATGAATTATGCAACCTGGTAGACAATGACTCATAAAATAAAACAACTAGCTACGAAATCAATTTTATTATGCTTGCATGGTATTCGTTATTAAATTACACACATGATAAAACTTCTACAATTTTTTAACATATCGTTTTGCAGACATTACGAAAATATTGCATACAGTAAATTCTCTCTAAACCAGACACTCTGGATATATGAATATTGTCATGTGCTATAGCTCCATGTGGACAGAAAACGTCTGTATGGGTGCAAGCCTGCAATAACGCAGCTATCACCTGCACTTACAGAAAATAGACATCGTTTGTTAAAAGTGTAGGGTTAGAGAGGTTTTACATCAAAAGATAAACAATGGATGTCAGTATGTAGATGATCATCTTTTCCAACAATTATTTGACAAATGTTTCATGTCAACTATTTGGCATAATTTCAACAAGGTAAGATCTAGATAAGATGCAAAGCATATATATATATAGTAACTCCACATCTGATGTGAACAAACGCTTAGGCACTCCTAGAAGAGTATGGATCAAAATGAATTCTAACATAACATAGGAATCCTAAACAAGAACAAAATTGGCTGCTTTTAACTCATTATCCCCTATACTATATTTAGATTTTGACGATATTTTTCTATTTTTAGCATACTTAATATAATCTCAAAGTATTGCCTAATATCAATGGTTTTAAAGACATGAGAAATAGAGCATTTTCTCCTGAGGGGCAAATACTCTATTTCTCATAATGTCTTTAAATGGCAGCCACAATAGATGCGCAATTATGCGTCTCTAGGAGATGAGTTAATGTACAATAAACATCAGTTCGACAAATGAAAACATTTATGTAAGTATCGAAAAGATAAATGCATGACCATTATTTGTTATCTGATTTTTAGTTTAGATGTTTTATTTAAACCAAAAAAAATAGACCCAACACCCTGGTGACTCAATTGCTAGCCACTCAATGCAATGCCTATATGCACCTGAACTCTGAACCATATCAATCAGATAATAAACAACCTTGAATCATTTATTGGTCCTTAAGTTACTTTCTTAATTCATTAAAGTATGGATATGAATGACAACACAGTGCAATAGTTGAAATTTGAAAAACAAAACATTGAAGTCCCGGATCAAATCAATCAATTCTACACATTAATGATGTTGCAAACAATGTCGTTCGCTTCAAATATTCACTTGTTTACAAATGCAACCAAGTTGCAAACAGTTTGATTCTCAAACAAGACATATTCTTTAAGTCATATCTTAGAATATCTACATCCAAATCATTTATTTGTTTTATATTTATACAATAGAAATGTGCAATGAAATAACCAGCATTATTGTACAAATGTATGTCTCTTCCATAAAAACGAAGTGTCATTTCGATCTAGTTATGGTGGACAAGTTACCATATAAATCGATTCGTGTAATTTGCATATGGACTAGTATGCCCAAGTTCACAAACTTATATTCAACAATCAGTTAAAATTGAATGGTTACACTATAGGCAAGACAAAAATCATAATAAAAAGGAAGTTTTTATCTTTGTTCACAAAAATGTTGTAAACAAAGACAACAAATTCCATTTAAACTTGATTAAAACCAGCAAATAAGCAGATATTTAAAATTGTTTGTGAAATATAGCCTAAACAGGGTACAATTCAAGAAAAGGAGATGTCATGCAAAACCAGCACTGTCACCCACTACAATTCAAAGTACATTATTTAACAACTGCAGTACCCTGTGCTTAGCTCAAAGATGCTATTTGATTGACCCTCTAAACAATATAAGCTTAAAATATATACATTGGACACAGGTGCCCCCATTTCCACTTTGTCAAATCATCATATTTTGCAAAACTAAGGACCATCGCAGCATAAATATTATGTGCCATTTGATGAAAATACACAGTGGCAGTAGTTCATACCCTTAATAATAAAGCCATGAAGTCTCACAGATATACATACAAATGTAAATCTATATCACCCCTTTTAGTGGTGGGGGCATACAAATTAGGGAGTATTTTTCTTGCGTCCGCCTCCACCCCGACGATCTGGGGCATACTTCAAACAAGTCTGGACTGCCAACATCACCTCATGCTCCGTCATGCCCTCTTTCACCTTTGTTTTCATAGCACTGGCTAAAAAATTAATTATAGGCGAGGGTTATAATTCATTATTTAAACAGCTTTTATGGATATTTAGCATGTTTGCTATGCAATCAGATAGGAACTTGTTCAGCCGACACATTTTAAATGAAGCATATGAACTTTGTCTCATCAGTTAGCATGGGTATCACTCAATATACTAGTCTATGTACTAAAGTGTAAACATTAAAGGCCCATATCAGTACAGAACAGAGATGCAGCGATTGTTCTGGGTCCATAATTGAATGTTCAAAACAATACACAGCCAAAATCTAAAGTTAATATTCAAGTTATTTGTTTTCACAAGTTTGCAGTTACAGTCAGTGAGACAAACAGTTTGGATTACAGATCAGACACGGAGTTACTTGCTTTCTCACCTGCCTGAACCAAACTGTTTGAAAATGTCATCACAGCTAGATTTGCTCTTTGCATTCTAAATATTATTACAGCTGTTATTCTACAGTAATTAACTCTTTTGAAGAATGGTTTACATTAGCCTCTCTTTTAAATCTTTCGATGTAGGAAAAGTCTGTATCTATATATCAACAGGTATATCTATATAAATTGACCATCTATCAACTCATTTTATTGACCCTTCTCGTACTTAAACCATTTAAATACATCATTTACCAATAATCTGGACATTTTAATTTGAATTAAGAAATTTTAATTTAACTATAGAATGTATTATTAATCTTGATTTGATAGTACTGCATCATACTGCATCGCTGGTTGTAGTTTCTCTTGGTAATGTTTTGTTCATTTAATAAAATGATGCTGTGAACTTATTTTCTATTTATATAAGTATTGCAACTTCTATTACTACCACCACACTATCACAAAATCTTACATATTTATGTTTATAATTTGAAATACTGTTTAACAGTATTTTATCAAATGAATAAAATCATATTTACCAATCACAATTCCACAAATAGCAGAGGATTTGAAGGAAAGTTTATTGTTGTTGCCCTTCATGTTAAACAGGGACATCAGCTCATTGGACATCAATCTGAAAACACATAATCCAACTAAGTTAAACGAAAGCCCATAATGAAATAAGCGCAGCTTGCATTTATTACCACGGTACAACAAACAAGACTTTAAATAGCAAGTTCATTTAATATTGTTCGAATCTTTTTATATACACAATTGTTTTGCTAACATATTATTTACTTTAATTTGAACAGTATTTAGCTTAGTTCATTAAATAGCATTACTAAATAAGAATTTCTGCTCGATAACTTACTTTTCCAGGATGTTCTTCACGTTGTCACTCACGTTAACACCTCCGATGGCCGAGAGAGCCTGCACCTGGAACAACATTTAAAAATATCAACATTTGCTAAATCAATGTAGATATTGATAAATAAAATATTCATGATCAATCAGTTGCATTTAAGGGCAACATATAAAAATTATTACTCTCATCCAATAAATTAATTGCCACTTGCTGGTGTATAAAATACACTAATACAATTACAAGACACATTTTTATTTTCTGAATTCTCATTAAGGGCAAAACAAAACAGACGGGGGTTATATCAGGGCTCCTGGTAAAAGGAGTGAATCTCTGTAATATATTATCAGTTTAACTAATGTATAAAGCAATGTTTTGTCTCAATTGTATGTCATTTATCTAAAAAGCCGCAGTTAAGTGTATCTTAATTTGTATTCACCATTTTGTGTCTTTCATCTGGTATTTTAATCCTCTCCACCAGTCCCATGTAATCCTCCATTGTAGCGGCCTGGGAGCGATCCTCATCGGCACCATCTCATCGACCTTTCTTTCTCGTTTAAGGGACAGGATGTCGTTCCTCATGTCCACCAAAAGGAACAGAACACGTCTCTGAAATCCTACCAAAAAATGTTTGTTTTTTAAAAACAAAAAAAACAAAAACATTTTCCCCATCATGTCCTCAATCAAAGAACCCAAGATTAATTAAAAATGTGTTATATAAGATATATTTTACTTTTGTTTGTTTATGTTGGGTTTTACGTCACTTCGACAGTATTGCAGTCATTGCGCGATGTCCGGCTAAACCAAGTGGAGGAAGACCCCAGAAACCCGTCTGAGTTGCACAGACAGACAACTGGGTAGAACCACTGACCTATCGCAAGCCAGCCGGAAGGCTTCCTCACATAAAAAAATCTCACCCCTTGCGAGGCTCGAAGCCACAGCGGTGAGGGACCAAGGGATTTCAAGTCGGAGACTCCAACCTCTCGGCCACATTTACTTGCAACAATCCTAATATCTCCTAAACAATACAATTCATAGATGGAAATTACTATTCACAGTGATCATGCAAATAAGGTTTCTTATTCGCACAGATGCCACGATATGAAAATTCTGACCACGAGATGGCACAATTCAGACCCCATATTTAAAAAATCATTTTTTTTTGTTTGAATACACATAATTTATTTACATCTCTATTATTGCAACCTATTTTTTCTAAAACAATGAGTAAATGCGTTAATTTTCAACACTTTAGTGAGTTTTCATAAGTTGGCGTAAATTTGAACAGAAAACTTGTGCAAAATAAGGTAAATAACTGACCAGCGCCCTTTCAGAATAATTTCACACCTGCCTCGGATTATGTAATTTTAAGTAGGTTATAAAACACACGCATAAATACGTAAATTATCCAATAATTATAAAACAGCGTTTTTTGCGTGATCGCAATCAAGCACTTGAGAGAATAGATTATTATTATGTTATTTACACATAGTCAACTTATTGACAGCTTAGCTTTAAACTTATCGATGATATGTAAATAATGCAAATGTGACCAGTGATTTTATACTTTATGTTTGCTTTGACAAATGTTATACAATATTATATAGCTTGAAAGACACTAGTCATATGCCGTGTGTTCTACATCCTCCAATTCACAAATTTAAAGAGATGTAACACGTGATCAAACGCCGCACTGTCAACAATGCAATTGACCATGATGTATACAAGCATTGCATTTATATATACTGATATTTGCTTGATGCAAGTGTCATTTATAAATATAGCTAAGCAGAACATGTATCTTCAAAATACCACCTTTTTAGTTAAAACTTTATTACGGTGCATGTTATTTATAAATCTTCATCCAAAATGTCATGTTTGCATGCAAATCTTTACATTCAATATATAAATAATTAAAAGACAGTTGATAAGAATTGTCTCATCTCTTGGTCCGAATTGTCCCGACACCATGTTACATGAGGTTGAACAACTGACAACCCATTTTGTTAATAAATATCAAGTTGACATATATCATGCCGACTGTATATATTGTTTATGCAATTCGTCCAAGATATTTTGACCAGTAATCACAACAATATTATAGTGTTGGGGGCTAAAAATAATCTTTTTTGATAATTTCTAGCAAAATGTATATGGTTTTCCATAATCTAGGCACTGACCCGTAATCTGTTGTTTAAACAACACAAATACACATATTTCGATCACTCATCTGTATTGACACTATGACAATATCGTTTGATGTTCTGCATTTAGCCGTTAATGTAGTTAGTTGTTGTTGATGGGGTGGGTGGGGAACAATGTTAATATACAGGAACAGTTATTGCAAGTTCCATATAAGCTTTGATAACTGGGATATTATGAGATCGATTGTGAATATGTTACCAAACACTACATTTTGACGAGTCATCATATTTATTATTAATATACAATACCAAAGAATGATCACAAAATAAAGGGTTTGATGAGAAATCAGATTGTCTGAAACAAAATTACGTAGCTTATCCGGAGCTTTGAATTTTAATAATGCAAGACATTTTCATGCATTCAGGTACCGTAATTACATTCTTGTTTTGCAATATTCATAAAACGAAGTCAATACATCACGAGCATACCTTTTCGAGTTGGTTTATTCTGCTTTTAACCACTAAACGCTGTGTTGTTTTCG
Organism: Mya arenaria; assembly: GCF_026914265.1. Classification (NCBI taxonomy): domain Eukaryota; kingdom Metazoa; phylum Mollusca; class Bivalvia; order Myida; family Myidae; genus Mya; species Mya arenaria. The sequence goes on along the minus strand of NC_069130.1, from coordinate 59,085,415 downwards.
AATCCTTTGTCCGTTTACCTTCTGTCGGTTGAAATGGCCGCCAATTCCACTTGCAAAGCTAGGTACACACGAAGTTTCGAAATTTAAGATTTTGTTTCCCCAAAAATATCAATGCAATTACAAAGCCGATGATTAATACAGAAAGTTCAACGGGTATAAATCTTGCGATTTAGTACTGCTAAAACGTATAAAACTAAACTAAACCGAATCCGCGAATGCGTCTACTTAAGATAGCTCCAATGAATAACGGCGCCACCTAGTGGGCATTTTCTTATGCGCGGAAGGGGCGTAACTTTTCTTAAATATGATATGTGCTAAAAATGTACCAAAAAAACATCGCAGTCTGGTTTACAACGAGTGTGTACGACAAAGTATGATTATATAAGAGGAATGTAGACTTATACATTTCCGACCTGAATCCGACGTCGGTACAACGTCGTAATCCGACGGTGTATCGACGTCGGGATTATGTCGTCGGATAGACGTTGGATTTAGGTCGCCGACGTCGCGACCAAAATCCAACATTAATCCAACGTCGTACCGACGTCGCGTGTTTGCTGGGTTCAGTTCTGGTATTTCAAGCTCATCATTGTGCAAAAACTACTAGCAAAGAAATTTCCATATGTCGTATTAAATAAGCAGGATTCGTGTACTTAACTATTTAGCCATTTAGTACCTTTTTAAAAGTCCAAATAATTCAAGTAAAAAGATGAATAACGATTTGTGTCCCCGTAATATAGCTATACACATACTCTGCTGTGTAAGTCAATTAAATGATCAACTTAATACCTGCATTTGCATTCTAATATCAATACGCAACTTTCCACAATTACAACTGCACTCATTGCACTCAGCAAATGTATTCTACAAGGTATTTTTTTCAATTAAACTAAACGTTCTCGAAAAAACACCATCATTTTTAAAAAATAGTATATGCTTGCTCATAATTTCCTTCGCCAACACATTTAGAGTTTAAAGTTGATTCTTAAGGAGATCATGCAGTATAAGTCACTTGAAATGTGGACTACGCCAAACGTTACATATAAGGTAGGGAGTAATTCTCAAAATCATATTAAACCCTTATCTGGAGCTTTGGTTTCATGAACAATGCACTGCCACGGATAAGGCATGAAGGAAATTTTAGTAGAATCTACTCTACTCTTGAAACCTGACTTAGTTTACTACCAGGGTATGTTAGCTCAACTAAATGAATCCCAACAAAATGCATTGGACATTTTAATTAGGTTTATGTTAAAGCCTTCTTTCTACAACGCCAAATACCTATGGCTCGAATAACCCACATACTATTTATATATATATGTTTGATGTACATACTTGTATCTTAATTATGCGCTCTACGCATATCTTTGGTGGAAAAAAATGAACATATTTATATGAGCACATTTATATCAGTTCTTTTTAAAAAAAAATATTGATCATGCTCAAAATATTGGACTAAAATTACTGAGACAAACTGAGAAATATTCACATACTTTCCGTTTGGCATTACATGACTATGATACAAATTGTAGCTGGTCGATAGCCTTTTAACGTTTTACGCCATTTAATTTGAGTGGTAAAAATGTATAATATGCATTTATTAAGGGTTAAAAGGTTGTAAGTAAGTGCTTACACAAGAGTATGGTTTAATGCGACACACATTTTATAAACACAAGGATGAAATAAGAATCTCAATAAAAATTGTCAAGACATTTAAAACATAGAAAATATACTCATGAAATAACTAAATCCCTCCCCCCCCACAAACAAAATGCTTGTAGGATAAATTGAATGATTCATTTAAAACATTATAAATTTATATTTAACGCATAATTAGCATTTAATTGCATCATGATATGATTCATATTTTTTCCGGGTTTTGACAATTTCGCAGAGGGAGTACCCCTGTCCGAAAACGATGACCCACATTCTATTCTAAACGACACTGTACACGCAGATATTATCATTCATCGGCCGAAGCAAAATCGAAACACAGGTATATAGGATTCTGCTTTTTATATTATGTTCTGTAACTCGCAGATAATTAAATAATTGCTTATTTTATAATTTTAATCGCGTTATATTACGTAAAATGCAGTTTATTCGAACTATATTAACCGCATAACATAGATTGAGAACTCATTACAGCGTTATTTATAGCAAGTTTATTAATAAGCAGTAGCTTTTGCCCTCGAGGTATTTTCGATGCGAATGTATATGTAAATTAGGCCGGTGACCACCGCAGTTCTAACCGCGCTTGGGTTGATACGACCGTGCGCGCATTAATTCGCCAAAAGTTAAAAATGTTATGTCGAATTGCCAATGCGATTTCAGGAATACGGTTATAAAAGTATGCAGGCCTAGCTGCCTACAGCCTTATTAAGAATATAAAAACTACCAGAATGCACCTGATTGCACCATGGTAAACAATTTTTAGAAATGGAGGCAAACACATTCACGAATAGAGGAAGAGCTACGCTCCTGACTATGGCTGTAAACCGAACACTAATTTATTCTTATTGGCATGCTGTTGTACGTGTGTGTGTGGTCTTAACTAGGATCAGGGCCTGTCCCAAAATGTCAGGCCCAAGTATTGGTGGTTGAGTGCGGGAAGCGATGTTTACTCTTCCAAGGAGCCTCAATGTTTTTTTTTTTTTCAATGCCAATTGAACAACATGATAAAATATTAGCTTTGTTGTCATAAGTGACCATGCCCAAGCTGTCCCTGGTCAAAGCATGCCTTAGCCTTCGTTTATAACGTCTGAAGTAAAAAAAACAACACTTTTTTCCTCTGAAACAGCAAGGCACAGACCCTTGAAATAAGATCTTAACCATTATGTAATGGTGCTCAACACAGTTTGTTCAAATTAAGTTTTTGCTGTCCGGACTGGCCCAGTGTGGTACAAGGTTTCAATATACTTTGTCTTACTTTACAAATCTTCTTTGCCCGAATTCAAGACATCTACTCTCACTCACACTCCAACCACATTCCTGTAAGAGAAACTCAAGTAACCAATTGATTGGGAAAAGGGAAGTGACACTCAAGTGATCTGGCCCCGATTTCTCCAAACTTTTTAAGTCCCTTATAACAGGATTAAGCTAATCTCATTATTGTTTGTTTTCAATTTATTGCATTATATTAACTTCTTTCAGAAATTTTATACTTTAAATAGAAATTATCTCTATGATAATCACAATACACCATTGTTCATTTATAAAAAAATCAATTTAAGTCAGTATTTAAGCTAAATAAAATAAGCTACTTAAGCCTGTTAAGCTTAAGAAGTCTTTAGAAAATTGGGCCTGTTCATATCCACATGCCTCGCTTACACTCCACTTCATCAAGTGACCAATACGGTACAAATACATTATGTTTTAATGATCATATCGGATTATCTGTTTCACTATCATGGTGGTGTTTATAGTATACGATGTAAACATATGTGATTTGAGTACCTTTTTGTCAGTAATTGCGGCAAACAAATAACAATTAAAATTATTTTTCTTAAAATGAATCTTACCTTTTAAAACAGTTCGCTAATAAAAAATAAACATTTTGGATTGTAAATAACAGTTCTAAAATTCGTTAAAATGCATGTTTTCTGTTTCCTGTTGTTTTTAAAATATAACCGTTTTCAATTGTATCACGTGATTTGAACATATTCGTATATAATCGTAATGTAATTTAGTCTGCATGAAGTGGGCTTAGCGTTTGAAAATAAATTAAAGATGGAAGTTGAATGCACTTTATAAAAAAGCACATGGATATAAAAGGCGAATTCATCTACTTCTTAAGAAAAATAACAACTCGGACAGAAAGCAAATCAAGAAATGTAGGAAAACTAAGATCGTATAATGATGACAGAAACAATAGTAATAATATTAATAATAATAATAAAATAATAATAATAATAATAATTATTATTATTATTATCATTATTATTATTATTATTATTATTATTATTATTATTATTATTATTATTATTATTATTATCATCATTATTATTATTATTGTTTCTGTCATCATTAGCCGATCCGATTATAACGTCGCTAGGCCGCTTACTTCACACCACTAAGCCGCAATTTTCACGTACATAATGCTGTTTTTTTATTGCAGTCATCGATGAATTACAACCATCAAGTTTTCAAGGCGGTCAAGATCAGCATAAAACAAAACAAATATGTGAATGGTGCATCCTTCTGAAAATTGATGTCTTCACAGAAGGCACGTTTTTTAAGTACATGTACTCCAATGGACTGTCCCGGTCTATCGAATATTGTCAGGGAACGATCATGCCCCATAGTCGTTCCAAATTTATTAAATATTTCATCTTTACTGCTTGTCATGTACATTATGGGTGGTCTAGTCGTGCACTTACAAATGTCCCACACACAAAACACTTACGTGTTACTCATTTCTGAGCCGTTATTACAGAGGATTAACTCATTGTGTGTGGCGAGATTGGTTTATCTGAATTCGGCCCTTTATTTCCGAGTCCAGTCTTTGACCAAAATTGTCAAAATTATGCACCTAGAAAAAAAGCTGACCAGGCACATTGGCTTGTATTCATGAAAATCTTATGACCAGTAATATTCTTCACTTTGAAATAACATATGTGTGGATTTGACTGAATAAGTTTTATAAATGGCACCCAAATATATCTCATATAAATTCACAAGGCCGCTTGAACCGACCTCGGAGGATTAGATGTAAATACAAACCGAATGAGTCTGAGTGTTAAATATACATGACAAGGAGAAACTATCAGCTATTTGGAAATATAAGTGACCTGAAAATACTGGGCTACATGATGTACATGCACTGGACTTCTATAAAAATCAATTTTTCAAAAGGATGCGCATATCACATAATTGTTTTGTTTCGTACTGATTATGAACGCAAATCTGATTTTTGCAATACATCCCTTGATGCAAGAATAGGCAGCGAGCTATAAGTTCGTGAAGTTAGCAGCCGAGCGGCCATGCGGCGCGAAATTGCGCGAATTAGGGTCCTATCAGCATAGATTTGTTCTCTATTCAATGAAATTGAACATCCGTTTTGGGGAAAAAACAATGATAAATCAAAGCATATTGATTCATAGATAAACAGAAATCATTTTTATATGAGCTTTCCCCTTTAACAATATTTTTTTTTTCTAAAAACTTCAACACTCTGAAGCGAGTATAAAAATATTCAATCAACCAGTCCAGCTAGGGAAGATGCTGGTATTCGCTAAAGGATATTGATTTGTGAAAAGGAACATTAGATTTATTAATGTTTTATCAATGTTTTAGAAGAAAACGCAAATAGAATAATTAGGAAGCAATTTAAGCCGCTAGGCTGTCTGGTCGCCAGGCCGCTTGCTTCAAGCAGCTTTGCCGAAATGCCGATAGGCCGGTAACATCACGTACATTGCAGCTTTGAGGTTTTACGCATTTTTATTATTCAGAGTGTGGTCAGGGAATTGATATGCATTTTTAATAGCGAACAGTCAGTTGAATTATTATTCTTATAAGTAGTAGTAATATAATAATTGTTAATATCATTAATATTATTATTATTATTATTATTATTATTATTAGTAGTAGTAGTAGTAGTAGTAGTAGTAGTAGTAGTAGTAGTAGTAGTAGTAGTAGTAGTAGTAGCAGTAGATAATTTAAAAAAATCCTACATCACTTGAGTTGTTATTCACTCCGAGGTGTAATTTTACAACCCGAAATAGATTCATTCGCTATTTCTGTCCATGTGCTTTTCTTTATTAAGTGTTTCCGACTTAACATTTTGTGTTTTAACATTAAAGACCGGTTTTTGCTAAACAAACACAAAAACAATTATGTACGAAAACACATTTAGATAAGGTGATAAAATGAAAATAAACTATTTTATTTTCTCCTTTTTTAAATCAATATTCATGTATAAAGATTGATTAATTTGTACTGTGATTTAAGGTATTTTTCAGATCAATATACGGCAGTCGTACCTGGTTGACTATACGTTTAATATCAGTTTAATTCTAAACTAACTTAGTTACATAACATCGATGTTGCACGGATGATCTTAACAAGCGAAGTTCTAAAATATAATCCGACTGAAGAAATAATGGCACAGTCATACTGTTATCGTGACGTGATATTATGACATGCGTAATCAAGTAGATAAACAGCTATTAACTTATTTTTTTTTAAAAATATACAGTTCATGTTGACCGCAAAGTCAGTATTATCTATTATATCGCCTCAATCAATAAAGATATTTGGGTCCAGCATATAAGTAATTAATTGTACATTATTATTATTATTATTATTATTATTATTATTATTATTATTATTATTATTATTATTTGTTTGATTGTTTGATTGTTGTTTGTTTGTTTGTTCATTCGTTCGTTCGTTCGTCTGTTCGCTCGTTCGTGCCTTCATTCACTCATTCGTTCGTTCGTTCGTTCGTTCGTTCGTTCATCATTCATTCATTCGTTCATTCGTTCATTCATGCGTTCATTCATTCATTCATTCATTTATTCATTCATTCATTCATTCATTCATTCATTCATTCATTCATTCATTCATTCATTCATTCATTCATTCATTCATTCATTCATTCATTCATTCAATCATTCATTCATTCATTCATTCATTCATTCATTCATTCATTCATTCATTCATTCATTCTTTCATTCATTCATTCATTCATTAATTCATTCATTCATTCAATCAGTTACTCAGTCACTCAGTCACTCAGTCACTCAGTCACTCACACACTCACTCGATCACTCGATCACTCGATCTCTCGATCACTCGATCTCTCGATCACTCACTCACTCACTCACTCACTCACTCACTCACTCACTCACTCACTCACTCACTCACTCACTCACTCACTCACTCACTCACTCACTCACTCACTCACTCACTCACTCACTCACTCACTCACTCACTCACTCACTCACTCACTCACTCACTCACTCACTCACTCACTCACTCACTCACTCACTCACTCACTCACTCACTCACTCACTCACTCACTCACTCACTCACTCACTCACTCACTCACTCACTCACTCACTCACTCACTCACTCACTCACTCACTCACTCACTCACTCACTCACTCACTCACTCACTCACTCACTCACTCACTCACTCACTCACTCACTCACTCACTCACTCACTCACTCACTCACTCACTCACTCACTCACTCACTCATTTATCCCAATAAAGCCATCCGGACAAATGCAATTACACATTAATCAATGTAACACAGACCAATCATTTATTAGAAATATGAACGCACGCGCAAATCACACGCTCACGCACTCGCACACGCACACACGCACACACGCACACACGCACACACGCACACGCATTACTGTACTTTTTATCGATCCATCATTATCATCATTTATGCACACAAATTGGGGATATTCATTAATAGACAGTCACACATAAAACGTATTTAAAACAGTTTATCGGTCGATTAAAAAACATATAATATTATGTAGTTAACTATACGTAACTCGTTAATATGTATAAAACAGAATTTACAAACAAAAAACTCATTCTTATTTCAGCTCTGTTGCAACTGAAATAAATCATTTCTTACAAGTTGTTAGAATTAGTATGTTTACCTCCAAAAAAATTCAAACTGCAGAAGGCACGTATGTGTTTCTTGTATCGTTTTGTTTGCCCCAAATGAGCGATATCTTGTCTTAAAGATTAAAAGTGAGCTAACACGATTACAGACTTTTTGTAAACGTGTACATGAGACATAAAAATGCGTAACGAGTCCGTTTATTAAACGTCAAAGTAAAACATAGTTTAAATACTTCGTGGATATGCATCGCAAGCTTTAACAATTTGATGTATGTCGTTCAAATACTAAATTAAATGTTTTAAAGACTTATTTCTAAAATTATATATTTATAAGAATAGTTTAAGAATTTCGTTAAAAACTTATTCAAATGCTATGATATTTCCATCCGGATAGGGAAATAAACTGTCTGCATTCGGATTATAGGATTTGTTTTGATCATGCAATTATACATTGGGTATGTATTCATTCTCATTCATCAGTGGTTTTATAATGATATTTCTAACGCATAGAATCATCACTCGAGTGGAGAGATAAGGTTGGTTTAAGCCGATTAAGAATAGTTCGTTCTCAAGAGGTTTAACACGTTCTCAAAGGCAGATAAACAAATATCTGCTATTGATATCTACTGTATAAACATACACTTGGTCGTATCCTTTCAATCTTTAAGATGCTGGTACAGATAGGTAGACACATTTAGCAGTTAGTTTCCTGCTTCGAGAGTTATTGCAAATATCGGGATAATTATATTGTATTAATTTTGATTTACTGTTATAGTATTATTGATGGCATTTTTAAATAAACCAAACTGACAATACTATTATCATATGCTATATAAAAGGAGTTATTTTTTGTCTATAATAACAAAGTGTTTTTCCTTAAATAAGAAAATGTCTGTATAATAATGCTTTGGGTGAAATCTTTAACAATAACGCATTAAATTTCATTGAACTAGTCGCAACTTCTTGCATCAACCAAGCCTGGTCTGGCCTGGCATTTAAAAATGAATGGTTAAAGGATACAAGCGCCACATGTAACAAGTTTCTTCGAAATCCTCAAGACAACTAAAGCAGTAATTCAAACTAAATTCATGATGCACGTACATAACGTATCTGCAATAAACTAAGTCGACAAGACATAAGAATCAATTATTACTAATATCTTCTTTAAATCAACTTGAGTGTTTCGTTGCTTGTTCCAAAATCATATTTCCATTTAAGTTTTATAATTACTTAGCATCGCATGAAAGTGAGTATCTGAAGATTTTTTTAAAAATGCAGCCAACTAGTTAATCAAAGTATCTGAGGTACCCTCCAAGTGTGAACGACATCAACCTTAAATTGGCTCTATTTTAATCAAGTGAGAAAACTGCTAAAATGTAAAAGATATTTACCGCAACCAGAAGCCAATAACTAGAATGGATAAGCCGAAATACAAAGTATAACCACGGTATTAGCAAGTAATATCCCCGTAGCAGCTAATCAGAAAAAAATGCACTTAGACTGTTTAATGGTGAAATGCTAAATAACATTTAAAATATTAGATATCTCTGCTTAATTTGTTTACGCCCATGTCATTTTTCAGGAATAGCGATACGGGTAACGGTGTAAGTTCATGTTTTACATAATTAAACGAAAAAGGTCTTTATGTGCAAAGTTTAAGATTAAAACTACTAGATGAAGGTGATGTGACGCACAAAGACCAGGTTCTGGTACAAAGGGGACATTTAGGGCTACAATCTGATACTAGCCAAGCTATTATGCAAGTTTGTGGACTCTGTGGGGGGAGCGGATTAAGTAATACTCGGGTAAATGATACTATAAGTCAGAAAGTAAGTAAGTAAGTTTGACATTGACATGTGCACAACACAAATGATATTCACAAAACAATAAGTCACTTTAATGTTAACATTTCTCAAGCATTGGTACATATATTAACTTATATAAGTATGTCAGTAGCGGTCCTGTTTCTCTTAAGCAAATAGTGTGTTCTATTAAAAATTAAAAGTACTCATAATGATTTCCAGAATACCGAACAGTTAATGTGTTAATCTAACATCCTTCAGTAAATGAGGATACTTGGTCGGTTATACAATGTTGAAACATATACATGTTTAATACAAAATTAAATGACACAAGACATATTAATACAAGTATAAATGCTATGCATACAGTGTACTTTTTCTTAGAGCATAAGCTTTCACATTATTTCGCTAACTACCTCATTTTTTAATTCATTAAAAACGCTAATTTTTCGATGTCAGTAAGATAAATGAAATGATCTTCAGAAAGCACAGGACCGATGCATGAAATTATTGTATTAGTATACAATGAGCACTTTAATACAGAATGACACTCATTCTCAACCTCTTGGGCTTCGCATAGTCTACAAAATCTTGCATCCACAGGTTCACCTAGATACCGCCCAGTTTCTATTCTTAAAGGTAATATACCTGTACGTGTTTGGGCCAGCAAAGAACGTTCATTTTTGGTCAGGCCTAAGTCCAAATAGCTTTCGTATTTAAAGTATCGCTTTAATACCGTATACGTTCTTAATTTCGACATAGATTAGACCCCTCTTGGCAAAATGTTTATATAGTGGTTTGTTATTGAAACTGTCTATATGCCCTATGTGTGTCACGATCTTCTGAAACTCGCTTTACCAATTACAAGTTCACCTGTTATAGTCCATTTAAAACACCTAGGCGCACAGTCCGTTAAGGTTTATGAGCACGAGCCTATTCCAGAGGCGCAGCATGTTAATCCAACGTCTATTACGGGTTGGGATATAAGCCAGTGTCGCCAATAAGCGCGGGAACAGGGGCGAATCTATGTACGCCAAAGGCGTATCTTATCAACGGTTTTGGACATTGTGTGAGGATTGGAACTGCTTGAATCTCAATACTGAGGTCCAGTAATATACAGGTACAACACAAGAATTATACAACTTCTCGTATGGCCTGAAACCAATGTGTTTTAGTTTATGCCCTTTGTTGATAACACTTCCTAGAGCTCTACCCATTGGATAAGTCATCGCTTGTGAAAGTAAAATCGCCTTTGTCATAACAAGTTCAAGTTCAATTTCGCCAATTCGAAATGAGTGTTGAATTCGCGGCCTTTCCGGAAGTTCATGTATTACGCCAACGTGTATATTAACTGTTGAGGGCGTCAAGCATGTTTTGCTACTTTTCTTTGGTGTCATTAACACTATATCGTCAGCTTACATGAGGATACAAATTTTACTGTCCCCGATAGCGATGCCACATCTTGGGAGGTTGATTTCCTTAACGAGAACATTGGCAAAAATTGCAAAAAGCGTCGGCGACAATGTGCAACCTTGTTTCACACCAGTGACACAATAAAACCAGTCCGTTTTCGAAGTGTTAAACCGGACACAAGATAGATAATTTGCGTTAACATTCTTTACTGAAATATAAAACTTCTCAAATATTTTGTTAAGTAGTAGTTTGTACAAGAGCATGTCCCTGTGAATGTTACCAAAACAGCGTCGCAAGTCGACGTACTTTGAAAATGCATTTTTGTTGTTCCATATAACACTTTTAGGCTTGTAAACATGATCTTCATTAGATGTATTGGTCCGGAATCCATTTTGCTCGTCCGCAAGGATATATTCATTTTCGAGGTTTTGTTAGTCGTTTGTTCAAAAATGCAGTGTACAGCTTACTGATGGGGATAATAAGCTAATCCCTCTATAATTCATTGGGATACAGGCAAGAGGGGACATATAGTTCTCAATCCTGACTCAAGCCAATGAGGGAGGATTGAGAAGGTTTACTCAAAATGACTATAAGTGTCAAGGACCGCAGATTTTTCTATCATACGCCAGTGTGTGGATATTTGTTGGTGTTAATACTTCTAGATTGTGTTGACCATTAAAGGCACCGTTTCCAGGCTTCCTCGAAGTATTGGTTAAACGTTTACCAGTGGTAAACTATCGGATTTGTACAAATATGAACGACAAGAAAAGCCTCAAGAACTAACTTGAAATTAACTAACTTGAAGATGGTTATTATTATTATGAAATATAGAGGAAACGACGTTATATTATATGATATCCTCCAGTATGCCTGGTGTGATTTTGACGTCCGTATAAACAGCGATCTCTTTTGAATAAGCTCGGCTAAATTTGGTTCCCAACTTTGTTTTAGATTGTGTTAACATTGTTATTCAGACGACATTTTGTATTTAAGGAGCATTTTTATAGCGCCTATAATGTGTTCATTTAAATTAAGCTTGGAACATTTGAATACAAATAGATTATAATATATTTGAAGCCTTCATACACTGAAATTTTTCTCATCGTAATGTTTCATCTTCAAGTAAAATGTATAAGACAAAACAATGAGGTAAACCATAATATTTTTTCACAAGTAAAAGCAAAAATAAATTTACCGTTTAAGTTATATTTCAAAATACTTCTATATTTATAAAGATGCAAAGTGCATGGCGTTTTTAAAATAACCAAATATAACACCAAATGAACTTTTATTAGAAAATGGAAAAATAAATTTGGAATGTAATAAAGCATAATAAATGTTCTTGCAGAAAACACTTTCATACTTATCACTTAGTCTAGTGCATTTTAATGGAATTGTGTAATGATTTATACCCCCATCTCCAGGATGTTTACACAGGGCACGTGTCCAGTCGACCATTTTACTGATTTCATCAGCAGAATATGCATACCGCTGTATCGGATACGATTGTTGATTAGTCAGTTCTGTTATCTCGACTCCGCCTTCCGTCTGGTGATCGGCATTTTCACAACTCAGCTGATTTTAATCATTTGTTACTCAAATGCTTCGCATAGTTTGTAATTTGAAGGCATATAATGATACTATGTCATGGCTGGCGGAATTTAAAATCTTTGTTAGTTCATTATTGATTCTGATCGTTTCTGATCGAATAAACTTTGAGAAGTCAAATTCATATGATTAATTGAAAATGCACTACGTCTTCTTAACACGTTGTCACGGAGAGCACTGCAATGCTGACTATAAAAAAAAAAAACACCAACAACAAAAAACATGACGGTATCAACAACCAGTCAAAAAGTCTTGCCCTAGAACAGAACATTACACAAACATTCAAAGAATTGGTTAATTCCAGGGCTCTTTTGTGAAGTCACATAAAACGTTCATTTAACTACGTCGCGGAGCAATAACAGAACAATGGAGGGGACGGTGTGTGTTTTCATATCTCATATTGAAATAATATGTCGTCAATAATATAATGAAATAAATGAATAAAAGTTCTGTGTGTTACAAGGCAGTATTATTACGTTACTTTAATGCAGAGTTTGCCTTGATGTATTTTCAGGCAACATGCAGAAACACTCCCAACGCAGGGAGTGTAGTGAGTGTCAAGTATGGCTCAAAAACATTTTCTGTATATTAATTTATGTGACATACCTAACTGTCTTTTTGTAGTGTTGATGCCATGTTTCTATGCAAATTAATGTATCTATGTATTAACCTTTTGTATTGTAAATACATTTAAGATAGTGTTCACTTGCTGATCAAAGCTATTGCATTGACAAAATACAATATATGATAAACTGATAATACTGACGAGTGTAACGAAACCGGGCGCATATATCCTCCATCCGTCTTAAGACGTTTTTTTCAGTACAGACTTTCACTTATTAAAACATAATGGCATGTATTTTCTGTTACTTTTTCATAATAAATAACTGCACTGACTTAGTAAGTTGTGTTTACATGAAAAAGTTAGAAAATGGTACTATAGAGTATGATTTTGGAAAGAGATCAATCAGAAGTGATCGAAAAGCTTAAACGTCAAAAGCCAGAACACAAGAAGAGACCACACAAAAAGGTGGAGAAAATTAACTTAAGACTATGTATGTATCGTTACCATAGCAAGATTTATGCTGTTTGAATCTTAAACAGACTAAACGCGTTATATCTATATCTTGCATGAATAGGTTTTTTGTCAAATTCTGTTCGTAACTATCCTTTTCTTCATACGCCATATCTATTGTTTTTAACATTTTAACATAATTCTAAAATCTATTGCTTTGCACATTATCTTATATTAATATTTGTTTTGTTTTTATATAGAAACTGCCAAATGAAAAAAAAATTAAAAAAATGAAGAGAAATAAAGACAAAATACGGACACATGGATCTATTATAAACAGTCTTAGCAGGCATTCTGTTGTAAGAATTCGCCATTAAATAAGCGAGTTTGTGCACTTAGTCTGATCATTTTGAAACATGCTTTCCAATAATGATGATGTATGATTCCAGCTAAAAAATAGCTTTGAAAAACTAGGAGTTGAATATCTGTGAGTGATAAGTAATAAAATTTATTTCAGCATTAATGTACGTGATAGGTATTAAAGTCATTTTACTTAATCAATCTACTATTATCTTTATTTGTTTTGTCATATAACGAAATTGTGTTAATGTGTTGAGATTTCTATTTCTAGTTCAACCAAAATAATTATCTTCGATATTTCAAGAAACTTTTATTTTAAAAGTTAAGACTATAATTTTGAAACTTGATATGATCATAAAACACTCCAGAATGATGATATCAGCAGTATCATGACAAGACATCTTATGTTAATAAATGCCTACCACTAGCCACCGCATAGGAACATTTTCGAAAAATTTGAGCCCTGGTGTAAAAAAGTAGGACTGGGCATGTTTTGATGTTTAAAAAGTATTTATGGGAAAAGATAAAACAAAATACCTTTTATACAGAAATGTTAGAATGTCAGAAGTTTGGTTAACAATTGTAAGTAGTTTATATTCCCGCAAATACTCAGTTTGCTTACTTCAGAAACGTTAACGCAAAGTTATGTCTTCCAAACATTCGATTATCTGTTTTTAAATGAGATTGAGATCGACTCCTACTCTTATTTGAAATTGGTTGATATCATAGACAAAATACTGGCTTACATATTTAAAGGGAAAGGTTGCTTTTGATCTGCATTCAAATGCTACCGTGGATTGTGATTAATCATGTTTTGTTCTCAAATATAGGTCGACAAAAAACGTAAAATAAAAGTAAACGACATTTGACCCACGTGGTCCATCATTGATCTTTAAGACGAAAATCTAACAAATATTAGATAAGATAAATAAAGATCGCAGTGACTGATAATGTCATTGTTTGAATACTGTGACAGAAGGATTTGATGTTCGGGAATAAAGTCTGCCATTGAGAACTGGATGTATGGCCTGTATATTATTTATGAGATGGAGCACCCTTGAATATTTTTCCTACCGTTTATGTAAAACCTACATCATATGTCGCATATTTTTCAAAATTTACTTAAGGGGTAAATTTCTTAATATCACAATATTTGCTCTTTTTTAAATATGTTTTAGATGTCGCAGTTGTCTATCGCATATGCCACATCAGTGGGCCCTTTTGTTTAAACCTAAATGTTGTTTATTTTTTAACGCCCTGTTATGCCCTTCGATGTGGGTTTAAGGTAGTTGGAACATATGATGAAGGTATTCTATTTACGGCTGATGATTGTTACATTTGATGTAAGTTGCGATAAATATGCCACAAAATGCTACAAGCGAGTAGCAAAACTTACCTTTCTTTACTGGAACGAACATTAGTTTCTATTTGAAAATCGATGTACTCAAGATACATCCTGGACAAGGTTCTGTCGGTATAAACGGACGCAAACACGACACGTTTATTCATCAATTTTGAACGTTCCGTGTGTATACTAGAGTATTGCATAGTTAAGATACTGCCCGGATAAGCTTTATTCCAGATTAATTCGTTCAACAGTACTCTGACAATTAACAACTGACCTTAACCTTTGAGTTACATAGTTTAGGGTACTGTGTGAGACACGCCTCCTGGTCATAGTGAGCTTCCATGCATGTTCAACTTAAGTCTTGACAAGCCGAACGGACACACTTACGAAGCACTGATGAACTTAAGCAAGCACGCATCTACACGGGACCACCATTGTGACAAGGTGTCATGTCTAGAAAGTTAAAAAAACAAAACAATCTCCATCAGAATCAAAACGCGTGTAGACACTTTATCGGAACATTGGTTCTAAAAGAATACAAAACTCACACATAATAATCAAATAACCACTGGGATAATATAACATGTCACATAAAAACGTAAGCAATAATAATGTATTATTAAACAATGACTATTGGCCGAAAAAATAAATGACCGGTTGGTGAAAATTTTCAATGTCTCCCAAAGGTCGCAACGATGTTACCCAAAGGTCGGATTTGTCCAAAGTTATCAATGTTGTGTTGTTTGACGTTGTGTCTGCAGACTATAAAATATCACAAACTAATAAAATCTGTATAATTAAGACATAAAGGCAACATATTATGATATATCCAATGAGCTTTATAGAATAATACCATGGCGACGCACTCATAATACATTGAATGCACAATATTAATTCAATAAGGCTGTTAATAAGCATGAAACTGTAAAAGGAATGTTATCGCTAAACATGTATTAGCATTGCATGATCCTTCTCTGACATTGTCTTTACCGTTATATGTATGCTTATGAAAGATTACTGTACATCATAACATAGTTTTTTTGATTTGCATCACTTATTATTCGCACAGTTTAAAAAGTCCAATGATAATTGCAAACGTTGTTTTTTGGAAAAAATGATTATTGTTTATAACAAGACATAGCTCAGAATTTAGTAGTACTGGTTATTGCATTCTATCGTGGAATATAAATGGACTTGGTAGAAAAACTTTGCGATTCTGATTTTTTTTAACATTTTAAGAGGATATGATATAGTAATTCTACAGAGATATGGCTATAAGAAAAACACACGCGTTGTGTGACAATATTTATAATACAAACATTCATAGCTTAGATAACTCATTTACTGACATATTTTGAAAAAAAATCACAATAGGTACAGGTATAAATACGGTAAATAATTCAATACGGAAAAAAATACTTAAAGTAATGATAAAACGTTTAATGATAGAAATTATAATGGTTATAATAATAATAATAATAAATACGAATAATGAAAATAATTCAATTTGCCTTATAAAGGCGGATGAATATGAGACCCAAAAGAAATTGCTTTCGGAAGTGACAAAATAATAAATATGATAGGTTTTCATGTCGGCAGATCGGCCAATGCTGACAAAGCATTGATATTTGATGACAGTCGAAGCTCCTTGGCTCGGTATCGCAAGGTTCGATATTCCGTTGGCTCGAACGAGATTTAAAGTATTTGAATTTACAATATGTTCGAACAGCATCCGGTTTAAATTTGCAAATCCGGTTTAATTGCAAACTTAGTTTTTTATTATCTTAGATATCAACTTCAAAAGTGACACATATAAAGTTTGGGCATTAAATAAGAAATATTTTAAGTAAAATTAAAAAATTTTTTTTAAGAAGTATGAAAATTCCAAAATTGATTTCTCCCGTTGGCCACCAATTGGATTTTAGGTCCCCCGCGGGGTTTTGGCAAACTCCAATTGGAGAATTTTCCATATGAGCCGAAACGGGGGAAAAATCAGCAATTGGAAAAAATCAAATATTACAATTTGGAACAGAAAATTACATTTCTATTCATGTTGGTATTACTAGATTAATAAACATAATTAAAATCTAATAAAGTATCAAAAAATTTGATCTTGTAAAAACGGCTCTCCAATTGGAGAAAATTCCAATTGGAGAATTCCACAGTCAATTTCTATTGATAAAAGCCACCAATTGGAGATCACAGAAGTTGGTGATCACAGAAGTTGGAGAAATCACCAGTTGGAGATTTCCACTGTATAACATCTGATGGGGAGAAATAAAGTTGGGATATATACACAAGTCATGATATTATTGCTCATTAATTTAATATTGTAGATTATTCAAGAAAATAACAATGCAAGATGTTACCTGATTTCGAGTATTACATCGGTGTTTTCACTTGTAACGTTGTGTGCAATCTAAAACAGTGATCTTATATACAACTGCGTCAGATTTGCGAATTATTTATCCTTTTCTGAAGCCTTATGGTCCTAGATGCTCGAAAATAGTTTAAAAAGAATAACTTACAAAATTTTCATTTCCTGGTGGGCTCTTTGAAAAGGAGCCATTTTCTCGAATCACTTATTGTCAGGGTTTAGGAGCTGTACTGTAGCTAAAAGCAGTGACGATATTCGTTTACACTCTTAAATTGTGCTCAGTTACATTGAACACCTGCCGTACTAACTGAATGATAGTTTAACATTAAAAATAAGAAGTAAATATATCCAAATACTATTGCAAGGGGTATATTTTTTGCAAAAGTGTATAGCCCTTCACACAATTCATGATAGTTTAAAAACTCATGTCTTGAATGTCATTATCTTTGATCAAGTATATGTTCTAAGCATTAGGAATGATATTGTTCATATTGTTTCGTCCTGCTTTCTGTTGCATGTTTTTGTTCGTTTATCAAATATACTGTACGCATGAACTTTGCTTATCATGTCTACGTGTTTGTGAATGGAGGATAGAAATACTGTAATAATATTTCAAAGATGAATGCTAGATCGTTAAACACGATGATTAAATATTAACATATTTTTAAATCACATTTACGATAGTTAGGTGAAGATTTTGTGATGGCTTTTATATTTGCTACTGTACAATAGGGGAGGTTACTGTGTAGGAGACGAACATTTTCTTAATCCGGTTCAGCAGTCAAACCATGTAGGACCTACTCCGGTGACCTCAGACGAGAACATTCGTGTAAAAAATGGATTGAAATGGACAATCATAAAACTTTGGGCTATGGACTTATTGAAGACAATTGTATGGTAAGTCTAAATGCCGTTTGTTTTCATGATGGTTTAAATGATAAGAATTGTTTGTTATTTTTGATCACGCACAGGTATGCGCCCCCAACATAGTGACATTACTCCGCAAGGCTTTGTCTTTGCTTTTTCCACGCAAAATTTCTCCGGGAATGGGCCTTACCTAGGTTCCCTTGGGTGCGAGGGCATTTTACCATCAGTTCATCCCTGCAGGGAAGGAATTTAAGCCGGGGTTAGTCCACCTAAATGGCCGTCAACAAGTCTTTTGAAGATTTTTAGACTATGGCAGACTCGAGACAGGGATACATAACAAATCATTTTTGTAAAAACTGTCGGAAACTGCTTCTCAACCAGTAAAAAAAAAAAAATCCATGGGATTTTTACCTCCCGTCGGGAGACCGCGTGATGGATCGAAATTCCGTTTTTTTTATCCCCCGCCGGGGGATATGGCATGTATGCAAATGTCAAAATAATAAACAAGTATCCCTGATCGCTAATTATTGTAGCTAAAGCCGGGGTTGGCTGGACCGAAAATGAAAGTCCCCACTATTCCATGGACCTGCTTTTATTGCTTATTAGGCCAGTGTTTTTATTTTTCGTTTTACGGGAAAATTTTCAAAAAATAGCGCCAGGAGGAGGGAATAAAATTAAGAAAAAGATGTCGAAAAATGAGCGTCGAAAAAAAATAAATAAAAATAAGACGGATTTTCCGTATACTTTTCTTTTTTTCGCAAACTTTTATAGAATGTATGTTTTGAAGTTATGCACACTTGTTTTGTACTCCATACTGCCTGTTGTATAATAGATCTGTAAAATAAAGTCAAAACAAGATGTCATTTTCACAAGAAGCCACAATAATGCACCATTCAATTGTAACCATGCCCGACCCAGGTCCGGCCAATTCTTGGTAAAACCTGCCCTGTGGGGACAAACTACTGGTCAAATCCCACTTTATTCCCCCCACCCCAAGGTGAGACCCATTCCCCATTTTTTTTGGCGAAAAAACAAAACCACCACATTCACTCGGCACTGTGGGGCGACCTGGAAGATAAAATCACGGCCCATTTCTCTCGTTATCCCCTATATAACCCCGGACCTGGAGGGCCGTGGTACAATTGACTGGTGCATAATCTGGTGCATAATGCATGTTTAAGGAACTTTTTTTAACATTTGGATATTTATTTTACTCCTTAAACGCCACATTATAAGTCAACTGATTTACACCAATGTAAATATATTCTTCAACTATGACTCCAAAGTATTAAACACTGCACTGTTAAATAAAAATACACATAAATTAGTATATATATTTTTTATTACTTTTGTAGTGCTTCTAATTGTCACTGAAACTGGCAAAACATACGGCATCTGGCACATTGTTTGTGTCTCAAATGTTGAATCATTTTGGTTACATATATTGAGATAAACAACACATCTGAAGAAATTTAATGTCTATGATGTACAAGAAAAGAAACAAGGTATGTAACTCAAACTTACCAGATTTCAATGTAGATTCCATTTTGTTTAGTTTCTTAATCAACATACAAACAATCCATTTCAAAATGGATGACATGAAAAGAGGAGTCAATGCCCATTAAAATAGTATGCAATATGTTGGTATAAATTCATTGTCTTTAGACAAACAAGCCAAATCCAATGTCACATTCTCGTCCTTTTCTGTAGTCAGAAACTGTACAGCAAATTCTAATTCTCAGTGTATCCCCATGTAAACAGGTCTACACACAAAAAATATTTAAGTGATTTTATGCTTTGGTATAAAGAAAATATAACTCCGTTCCGAAATATCAAAATGCCTGATTTTAATTTTTATGAACAACAGTATTAGTCTTCAAACTCAATTCCCTTTAAAATTTCGTAAAAGGCAGCCATTTTCCTTACAAGCGCTTAGATGATGATAATAAGCAAGTTTCAAGTTTTATTTTCATCATTGCATATAATATGCATGTGATATCACAAAACAATTAAACATATTTCAGTTGACATCATAAGCAAAAGCGCAGGCTTCCGCCATCTTGAAAATTGTGCGCGATATTTTTTGTTGTTATGAAATTAGCATTAGGTTAAATAGGTTAAATAACACTAATTTTTATTTTCTTTCTGAGATCGAAGAAACGGGCGGCGGAAAAAATAAAAATAAAGTTAGGAATTTGAATCTTTTTCTTATTTGGGTTTTGCAATATTTAGGTACGGCGCTCCCGTAAAACGAAATATACAAAACTTTGGCCTTAGTGTTGGGAATCGGACAGAAAAATTGCTATGGATAATCGGTTAATGCAAACAATCAATGATCGATTATTAATCGATTTAATCATTATTTAACGATCTTTGGTCATCATATATAAGGCATATAGATACACTACGTGAACCAGTTTAGGAACAAAATTTAATGTTCCCTTACAATATCATTTGTACATTTATTTGTATAAATTACATTATTTGTTCAGAACGCAACTATATTTAAGTGTTTACAAGTTACTATTACAGATCATGAGACCACAGGCTCTAAATGTTGTGTACGGTATTGAATACATGTATAAAGTTAACACAAAGAAAAATATCAATTTCGTTTTGATAACCAGTCAGTAACAAGTAAAACAAGCAGTTGAATATTCTGTGTGCTTTACAAGAACATTTTCTTTCAGAAAACTGAGAAAACTAAATTCTGACATGATATAAGAAGTAAACAATAACATATTTTAAAACCACAAAAATGAGATGTTGAGAACCAATCCTTTTGCAGTTAAATTACAAAGAAAATTTGTAATAAGGTGTTAATCTTTAATCCAGATATTATACACCAACACCATTGGATAGTTTACACTTTATTCAGACTTCACAATAAGTAGTCACGCAGATATATTTCACACTGATGTTGCTTAGCAAGTTCATGACGTCATGACGTCACAATGACGTCACCTAATGTTGTTTCTAAAGGAAGAGTATTCTAACTTAAAACAGAGTTGTAGAACATGAAATTAACATTCATTATATTTTCTTTTCTTCTTTCTGATTTGTATCTATTTAATTATCAGAAATAAATATTTTAGAAATAATTCAAATTTAAATTAATATGATAAAATTAATATTAACACAGTCTATATAAATTCTTCTGAAAATCGCCCTCCATGGAACACTTCTAGCAGATTGAAACCGGAAGCTCCTCGTTTGGTCATGCAGTCTGCAAGGTGGTATTTACCCGGACACCAACGTATCTCCTTTACTTCATTCCTGGACAGAGATTCACTGATGGCTGCTATGTCGACACGCAGGCGCTTGTCATCAACTAACATGGTGGAATGCACAGCATCAATGACACTCTTGTTGTCGACATGAGCAATTATTGGTATAGTGTTTCTTTGAAGCTTCATAATGTCCTCTAGCATCTGTCTATAGTAATAGCCACATTCAAGACCTTCTTGTAGACTGAGTGCCTCAGCAGCAATTGTTGACCGAACAACCTTTTAATTTTGTTTGTACGCCAATCAAGTGGGCAACATTTTCCCTGGTTGTCAGCTAACCACACAACAAAGGCTGCAGTACTTCCAGTCCCGTTGTTGATGTTACACAGAGAAGCATCTGTGAATACCACGATTCTCCAGTCACCGATATTTCTGCTTCGTCTTGGGAATGAAATAATCGATCTTACATTTTTCAATCTGTTGACTGTTTTTACAGCCCTTGACAAATCACCTACAGTTGCTTGTTTTAACTTGGTACTCAAATCTATGAGTTCAAATGCCATGTCCGGTCTAGTTCCCTGTACAGCCCAGTTGATCTGACCAATAATTTGTCTGTAACTAGTTTGTTCTTCAGCTGTAAGAAAATCTTCTTTCTGCTGCACCGCTTTGTATCTAAAGTTTGGCTCTTTATATTTCCTACATACCTTGATTGGTCAAGAAAAAATTCTCTGGACTGTTGCATGACTTTAAATCCAATATAATTAAAACTTCCTTCCTCTATTTTTCCCGCTACAAATCTTTTTCGCAGACTTGTCATAATTCTTTCAAGGCATTCATCTCCAGCATGCAAAAAATCGTCAACGTGGCAACATATGATTCCGCTCAACTTTCCATTTGTATGCAAAAGGAACATTGCAGGATCCATTTTAGAAATTTTGCATCCGAGTTTCAGTAGGTATTAAAGTCATTTTACTTAATCAATCTACTATTATCTTTATTTGTTTTGTCATATAACGAAATTGTGTTAATGTGTTGAGATTTCTATTTCTAGTTCAACCAAAATAATTATCTTCGATATTTCAAGAAACTTTTATTTTAAAAGTTAAGACTATAATTTTGAAACTTGATATGATCATAAAACACTCCAGAATGATGATATCAGCAGTATCATGACAAGATATCTTATGTTAATAAATGCCTACCACTAGCCACCGCATAGGAACATTTTCGAAAAATTTGAGCCCTGGTGTAAAAAAGTAGGACTGGGCATGTTTTGATGTTTAAAAAGTATTTATGGGAAAAGATAAAACAAAATACCTTTTATACAGAAATGTTAGAATGTCAGAAGTTTGGTTAACAATTGTAAGTAGTTTATATTCCCGCAAATACTCAGTTTGCTTACTTCAGAAACGTTAACGCAAAGTTATGTCTTCCAAACATTCGATTATCTGTTTTTAAATGAGATTGAGATCGACTCTACTCTTATTTGAAATTGGTTGATATCATAGACAAAATACTGGCTTACATATTTAAAGGGAAAGGTTGCTTTTGATCTGCATTCAAATGCTACCGTGGATTGTGATTAATCATGTTTTGTTCTCAAATATAGGTCGACAAAAAACGTAAAATAAAAGTAAACGACATTTGACCCACGTGGTCCATCATTGATCTTTAAGACGAAAATCTAACAAATATTAGATAAGATAAATAAAGATCGCAGTGACTGATAATGTCATTGTTTGAATACTGTGACAGAAGGATTTGATGTTCGGGAATAAAGTCTGCCATTGAGAACTGGATGTATGGCCTGTATATTATTTATGAGATGGAGCACCCTTGAATATTTTTCCTACCGTTTATGTAAAACCTACATCATATGTCGCATATTTTTCAAAATTTACTTAAGGGGTAAATTTCTTAATATCACAATATTTGCTCTTTTTTAAATATGTTTTAGATGTCGCAGTTGTCTATCGCATATGCCACATCAGTGGGCCCTTTTGTTTAAACCTAAATGTTGTTTATTTTTTAACGCCCTGTTATGCCCTTCGATGTGGGTTTAAGGTAGTTGGAACATATGATGAAGGTATTCTATTTACGGCTGATGATTGTTACATTTGATGTAAGTTGCGATAAATATGCCACAAAATGCTACAAGCGAGTAGCAAAACTTACCTTTCTTTACTGGAACGAACATTAGTTTCTATTTGAAAATCGATGTACTCAAGATACATCCTGGACAAGGTTCTGTCGGTATAAACGGACGCAAACACGACACGTTTATTCATCAATTTTGAACGTTCCGTGTGTATACTAGAGTATTGCATAGTTAAGATACTGCCCGGATAAGCTTTATTCCAGATTAATTCGTTCAACAGTACTCTGACAATTAACAACTGACCTTAACCTTTGAGTTACATAGTTTAGGGTACTGTGTGAGACACGCCTCCTGGTCATAGTGAGCTTCCATGCATGTTCAACTTAAGTCTTGACAAGCCGAACGGACACACTTACGAAGCACTGATGAACTTAAGCAAGCACGCATCTACACGGGACCACCATTGTGACAAGGTGTCATGTCTAGAAAGTTAAAAAAACAAAACAATCTCCATCAGAATCAAAACGCGTGTAGACACTTTATCGGAACATTGGTTCTAAAAGAATACAAAACTCACACATAATAATCAAATAACCACTGGGATAATATAACATGTCACATAAAAACGTAAGCAATAATAATGTATTATTAAACAATGACTATTGGCCGAAAAAATAAATGACCGGTTGGTGAAAATTTTCAATGTCTCCCAAAGGTCGCAACGATGTTACCCAAAGGTCGGATTTGTCCAAAGTTATCAATGTTGTGTTGTTTGACGTTGTGTCTGCAGACTATAAAATATCACAAACTAATAAAATCTGTATAATTAAGACATAAAGGCAACATATTATGATATATCCAATGAGCTTTATAGAATAATACCATGGCGACGCACTCATAATACATTGAATGCACAATATTAATTCAATAAGGCTGTTAATAAGCATGAAACTGTAAAAGGAATGTTATCGTTAAACATGTATTAGCATTGCATGATCCTTCTCTGACATTGTCTTTACCGTTATATGTATGCTTATGAAAGATTACTGTACATCATAACATAGTTTTTTTGATTTGCATCACTTATTATTCGCACAGTTTAAAAAGTCCAATGATAATTGCAAACGTTGTTTTTTGGAAAAAATGATTATTGTTTATAACAAGACATAGCTCAGAATTTAGTAGTACTGGTTATTGCATTCTATCGTGGAATATAAATGGACTTGGTAGAAAAACTTTGCGATTCTGATTTTTTTTAACATTTTAAGAGGATATGATATAGTAATTCTACAGAGATATGGCTATAAGAAAAACACACGCGTTGTGTGACAATATTTATAATACAAACATTCATAGCTTAGATAACTCATTTACTGACATATTTTGAAAAAAAATCACAATAGGTACAGGTATAAATACGGTAAATAATTCAATACGGAAAAAAATACTTAAAGTAATGATAAAACGTTTAATGATAGAAATTATAATGGTTATAATAATAATAATAATAAATACGAATAATGAAAATAATTCAATTTGCCTTATAAAGGCGGATGAATATGAGACCCAAAAGAAATTGCTTTCGGAAGTGACAAAATAATAAATATGATAGGTTTTCATGTCGGCAGATCGGCCAATGCTGACAAAGCATTGATATTTGATGACAGTCGAAGCTCCTTGGCTCGGTATCGCAAGGTTCGATATTCCGTTGGCTCGAACGAGATTTAAAGTATTTGAATTTACAATATGTTCGAACAGCATCCGGTTTAAATTTGCAAATCCGGTTTAATTGCAAACTTAGTTTTTTATTATCTTAGATATCAACTTCAAAAGTGACACATATAAAGTTTGGGCATTAAATAAGAAATATTTTAAGTAAAATTAAAAAATTTTTTTTAAGAAGTATGAAAATTCCAAAATTGATTTCTCCCGTTGGCCACCAATTGGATTTTAGGTCCCCCGCGGGGTTTTGGCAAACTCCAATTGGAGAATTTTCCATATGAGCCGAAACGGGGGAAAAATCAGCAATTGGAAAAAATCAAATATTACAATTTGGAACAGAAAATTACATTTCTATTCATGTTGGTATTACTAGATTAATAAACATAATTAAAATCTAATAAAGTATCAAAAAATTTGATCTTGTAAAAACGGCTCTCCAATTGGAGAAAATTCCAATTGGAGAATTCCACAGTCAATTTCTATTGATAAAAGCCACCAATTGGAGATCACAGAAGTTGGTGATCACAGAAGTTGGAGAAATCACCAGTTGGAGATTTCCACTGTATAACATCTGATGGGGAGAAATAAAGTTGGGATATATACACAAGTCATGATATTATTGCTCATTAATTTAATATTGTAGATTATTCAAGAAAATAACAATGCAAGATGTTACCTGATTTCGAGTATTACATCGGTGTTTTCACTTGTAACGTTGTGTGCAATCTAAAACAGTGATCTTATATACAACTGCGTCAGATTTGCGAATTATTTATCCTTTTCTGAAGCCTTATGGTCCTAGATGCTCGAAAATAGTAAATTCTTTTAAAAAGAATAACTTACAAAATTTTCATTTCCTGGTGGGCTCTTTGAAAAGGAGCCATTTTCTCGAATCACTTATTGTCAGGGTTTAGGAGCTGTACTGTAGCTAAAAGCAGTGACGATATTCGTTTACACTCTTAAATTGTGCTCAGTTACATTGAACACCTGCCGTACTAACTGAATGATAGTTTAACATTAAAAATAAGAAGTAAATATATCCAAATACTATTGCAAGGGGTATATTTTTTGCAAAAGTGTATAGCCCTTCACACAATTCATGATAGTTTAAAAACTCATGTCTTGAATGTCATTATCTTTGATCAAGTATATGTTCTAAGCATTAGGAATGATATTGTTCATATTGTTTCGTCCTGCTTTCTGTTGCATGTTTTTGTTCGTTTATCAAATATACTGTACGCATGAACTTTGCTTATCATGTCTACGTGTTTGTGAATGGAGGATAGAAATACTGTAATAATATTTCAAAGATGAATGCTAGATCGTTAAACACGATGATTAAATATTAACATATTTTTAAATCACATTTACGATAGTTAGGTGAAGATTTTGTGATGGCTTTTATATTTGCTACTGTACAATAGGGGAGGTTACTGTGTAGGAGACGAACATTTTCTTAATCCGGTTCAGCAGTCAAACCATGTAGGACCTACTCCGGTGACCTCAGACGAGAACATTCGTGTAAAAAATGGATTGAAATGGACAATCATAAAACTTTGGGCTATGGACTTATTGAAGACAATTGTATGGTAAGTCTAAATGCCGTTTGTTTTCATGATGGTTTAAATGATAAGAATTGTTTGTTATTTTTGATCACGCACAGGTATGCGCCCCCAACATAGTGACATTACTCCGCAAGGCTTTGTCTTTGCTTTTTCCACGCAAAATTTCTCCGGGAATGGGCCTTACCTAGGTTCCCTTGGGTGCGAGGGCATTTTACCATCAGTTCATCCCTGCAGGGAAGGAATTTAAGCCGGGGTTAGTCCACCTAAATGGCCGTCAACAAGTCTTTTGAAGATTTTTAGACTATGGCAGACTCGAGACAGGGATACATAACAAATCATTTTTGTAAAAACTGTCGGAAACTGCTTCTCAACCAGTAAAAAAAAAAAATCCATGGGATTTTTACCTCCCGTCGGGAGACCGCGTGATGGATCGAAATTCCGTTTTTTTTATCCCCCGCCGGGGGATATGGCATGTATGCAAATGTCAAAATAATAAACAAGTATCCCTGATCGCTAATTATTGTAGCTAAAGCCGGGGTTGGCTGGACCGAAAATGAAAGTCCCCACTATTCCATGGACCTGCTTTTATTGCTTATTAGGCCAGTGTTTTTATTTTTCGTTTTACGGGAAAATTTTCAAAAAATAGCGCCAGGAGGAGGGAATAAAATTAAGAAAAAGATGTCGAAAAATGAGCGTCGAGAAAAAATAAATAAAAATAAGATGGATTTTCCGTATACTTTTCTTTTTTTCGCAAACTTTTATAGAATGTATGTTTTGAAGTTATGCACACTTGTTTTGTACTCCATACTGCCTGTTGTATAATAGATCTGTAAAATAAAGTCAAAACAAGATGTCATTTTCACAAGAAGCCACAATAATGCACCATTCAATTGTAACCATGCCCGACCCAGGTCCGGCCAATTCTTGGTAAAACCTGCCCTGTGGGGACAAACTACTGGTCAAATCCCCACTTTATTCCCCCCACCCCAAGGTGAGACCCATTCCCCATTTTTTTTGGCGAAAAAACAAAACCACCACATTCACTCGGCACTGTGGGGCGACCTGGAAGATAAAATCACGGCCCATTTCTCTCGTTATCCCCTATATAACCCCGGACCTGGAGGGCCGTGGTACAATTGACTGGTGCATAATCTGGTGCATAATGCATGTTTAAGGAACTTTTTTTAACATTTGGATATTTATTTTACTCCTTAAACGCCACATTATAAGTCAACTGATTTACACCAATGTAAATATATTCTTCAACTATGACTCCAAAGTATTAAACACTGCACTGTTAAATAAAAATACACATAAATTAGTATATATATTTTTTATTACTTTTGTAGTGCTTCTAATTGTCACTGAAACTGGCAAAACATACGGCATCTGGCACATTGTTTGTGTCTCAAATGTTGAATCATTTTGGTTACATATATTGAGATAAACAACACATCTGAAGAAATTTAATGTCTATGATGTACAAGAAAAGAAACAAGGTATGTAACTCAAACTTACCAGATTTCAATGTAGATTCCATTTTGTTTAGTTTCTTAATCAACATACAAACAATCCATTTCAAAATGGATGACATGAAAAGAGGAGTCAATGCCCATTAAAATAGTATGCAATATGTTGGTATAAATTCATTGTCTTTAGACAAACAAGCCAAATCCAATGTCACATTCTCGTCCTTTTCTGTAGTCAGAAACTGTACAGCAAATTCTAATTCTCAGGGTATCCCCATGTAAACAGGTCTACACACAAAAAATATTTAAGTGATTTTATGCTTTGGTATAAAGAAAATATAACTCCGTTCCGAAATATCAAAATGCCTGATTTTAATTTTTATGAACAACAGTATTAGTCTTCAAACTCAATTCCCTTTAAAATTTCGTAAAAGGCAGCCATTTTCCTTACAAGCGCTTAGATGATGATAATAAGCAAGTTTCAAGTTTTATTTTCATCATTGCATATAATATGCATGTGATATCACAAAACAATTAAACATATTTCAGTTGACATCATAAGCAAAAGCGCAGGCTTCCGCCATCTTGAAAATTGTGCGCGATATTTTTTGTTGTTATGAAATTAGCATTAGGTTAAATAGGTTAAATAACACTAATTTTTATTTTCTTTCTGAGATCGAAGAAACGGGCGGCGGAAAAAATAAAAATAAAGTTAGGAATTTGAATCTTTTTCTTATTTGGGTTTTGCAATATTTAGGTACGGCGCTCCCGTAAAACGAAATATACAAAACTTTGGCCTTAGTGTTGGGAATCGGACAGAAAAATTGCTATGGATAATCGGTTAATGCAAACAATCAATGATCGATTATTAATCGATTTAATCATTATTTAACGATCTTTGGTCATCATATATAAGGCATATAGATACACTACGTGAACCAGTTTAGGAACAAAATTTAATGTTCCCTTACAATATCATTTGTACATTTATTTGTATAAATTACATTATTTGTTCAGAACGCAACTATATTTAAGTGTTTACAAGTTACTATTACAGATCATGAGACCACAGGCTCTAAATGTTGTGTACGGTATTGAATACATGTATAAAGTTAACACAAAGAAAAATATCAATTTCGTTTTGATAACCAGTCAGTAACAAGTAAAACAAGCAGTTGAATATTCTGTGTGCTTTACAAGAACATTTTCTTTCAGAAAACTGAGAAAACTAAATTCTGACATGATATAAGAAGTAAACAATAACATATTTTAAAACCACAAAAATGAGATGTTGAGAACCAATCCTTTTGCAGTTAAATTACAAAGAAAATTTGTAATAAGGTGTTAATCTTTAATCCAGATATTATACACCAACACCATTGGATAGTTTACACTTTATTCAGACTTCACAATAAGTAGTCACGCAGATATATTTCACACTGATGTTGCTTAGCAAGTTCATGACGTCATGACGTCACAATGACGTCACCTAATGTTGTTTCTAAAGGAAGAGTATTCTAACTTAAAACAGAGTTGTAGAACATGAAATTAACATTCATTATATTTTCTTTTCTTCTTTCTGATTTGTATCTATTTAATTATCAGAAATAAATATTTTAGAAATAATTCAAATTTAAATTAATATGATAAAATTAATATTAACACAGTCTATATAAATTCTTCTGAAAATCGCCCTCCATGGAACACTTCTAGCAGATTGAAACCGGAAGCTCCTCGTTTGGTCATGCAGTCTGCAAGGTGGTATTTACCCGGACACCAACGTATCTCCTTTACTTCATTCCTGGACAGAGATTCACTGATGGCTGCTATGTCGACACGCAGGCGCTTGTCATCAACTAACATGGTGGAATGCACAGCATCAATGACACTCTTGTTGTCGACATGAGCAATTATTGGTATAGTGTTTCTTTGAAGCTTCATAATGTCCTCTAGCATCTGTCTATAGTAATAGCCACATTCAAGACCTTCTTGTAGACTGAGTGCCTCAGCAGCAATTGTTGACCGAACAACCCTTTTAATTTTGTTTGTACGCCAATCAAGTGGGCAACATTTTCCCTGGTTGTCAGCTAACCACACAACAAAGGCTGCAGTACTTCCAGTCCCGTTGTTGATGTTACACAGAGAAGCATCTGTGAATACCACGATTCTCCAGTCACCGACATTTCTGCTTCGTCTTGGGAATGAAATAATCGATCTTACATTTTTCAATCTGTTGACTGTTTTTACAGCCCTTGACAAATCACCTACAGTTGCTTGTTTTAACTTGGTACTCAAATCTATGAGTTCAAATGCCATGTCCGGTCTAGTTCCCTGTACAGCCCAGTTGATCTGACCAATAATTTGTCTGTAACTAGTTTGTTCTTCAGCTGTAAGAAAATCTTCTTTCTGCTGCACCGCTTTGTATCTAAAGTTTGGCTCTTTATATTTCCTACATACCTTGATTGGTCAGAAAAAATTCTCTGGACTGTTGCATGACTTTAAATCCAATATAATTAAAACTTCCTTCCTCTATTTTTCCCGCTACAAATCTTTTTCGCAGACTTGTCATAATTCTTTCAAGGCATTCATCTCCAGCATGCAAAAAATCGTCAACGTGGCAACATATGATTCCGCTCAACTTTCCATTTGTATGCAAAAGGAACATTGCAGGATCCATTTTAGAAATTTTGCATCCGAGTTTCAGTAGGTATTAAAGTCATTTTACTTAATCAATCTACTATTATCTTTATTTGTTTTGTCATATAACGAAATTGTGTTAATGTGTTGAGATTTCTATTTCTAGTTCAACCAAAATAATTATCTTCGATATTTCAAGAAACTTTTATTTTAAAAGTTAAGACTATAATTTTGAAACTTGATATGATCATAAAACACTCCAGAATGATGATATCAGCAGTATCATGACAAGACATCTTATGTTAATAAATGCCTACCACTAGCCACCGCATAGGAACATTTTCGAAAAATTTGAGCCCTGGTGTAAAAAAGTAGGACTGGGCATTTTGATGTTTAAAAAGTATTTATGGGAAAAGATAAAACAAAATACCTTTTATACAGAAATGTTAGAATGTCAGAAGTTTGGTTAACAATTGTAAGTAGTTTATATTCCCGCAAATACTCAGTTTGCTTACTTCAGAAACGTTAACGCAAAGTTATGTCTTCCAAACATTCGATTATCTGTTTTAAATGAGATTGAGATCGACTCCTACTCTTATTTGAAATTGGTTGATATCATAGACAAAATACTGGCTTACATATTTAAAGGGAAAGGTTGCTTTTGATCTGCATTCAAATGCTACCGTGGATTGTGATTAATCATGTTTTGTTCTCAAATATAGGTCGACAAAAAACGTAAAATAAAAGTAAACGACATTTGACCCACGTGGTCCATCATTGATCTTTAAGACGAAAATCTAACAAATATTAGATAAGATAAATAAAGATCGCAGTGACTGATAATGTCATTGTTTGAATACTGTGACAGAAGGATTTGATGTTCGGGAATAAAGTCTGCCATTGAGAACTGGATGTATGGCCTGTATATTTTATGAGATGGAGCACCCTTGAATATTTTCCTACCGTTTATGTAAAACCTACATCATATGTCGCATATTTTTCAAAATTTACTAAGGGGTAAATTTCTTAATATCACAATATTTGCTCTTTTTTAAATATGTTTTAGATGTCGCAGTTGTCTATCGCATATGCCACATCAGTGGGCCCTTTTGTTTAAACCTAAATGTTGTTTATTTTTAACGCCCTGTTATGCCCTTCGATGTGGTTTAAGGTAGTTGGAACATATGATGAAGGTATTCTATTTACGGCTGATGATTGTTACATTTGATGTAAGTTGCGATAAATATGCCACAAAATGCTACAAGCGAGTAGCAAAACTTACCTTTCTTTACTGGAACGAACATTAGTTTCTATTTGAAAATCGATGTACTCAAGATACATCCTGGACAAGGTTCTGTCGGTATAAACGGACGCAAACACGACACGTTTATTCATCAATTTTGAACGTTCCGTGTGTATACTAGAGTATTGCATAGTTAAGATACTGCCCGGATAAGCTTTATTCCAGATTAATTCGTTCAACAGTACTCTGACAATTAACAACTGACCTTAACCTTTGAGTTACATAGTTTAGGGTACTGTGTGAGACACGCCTCCTGGTCATAGTGAGCTTCCATGCATGTTCAACTTAAGTCTTGACAAGCCGAACGGACACACTTACGAAGCACTGATGAACTTAAGCAAGCACGCATCTACACGGGACCACCATTGTGACAAGGTGTCATGTCTAGAAAGTTAAAAAAACAAAACAATCTCCATCAGAATCAAAACGCGTGTAGACACTTTATCGGAACATTGGTTCTAAAAGAATACAAAACTCACACATAATAATCAAATAACCACTGGGATAATATAACATGTCACATAAAAACGTAAGCAATAATAATGTATTATTAAACAATGACTATTGGCCGAAAAAATAAATGACGGTTGGTGAAAATTTTCAATGTCTCCCAAAGGTCGCAACGATGTTACCCAAAGGTCGGATTTGTCCAAAGTTATCAATGTTGTGTTGTTTGACGTTGTGTCTGCAGACTATAAAATATCACAAACTAATAAAATCTGTATAATTAAGACATAAAGGCAACATATTATGATATATCCAATGAGCTTTATAGAATAATACCATGGCGACGCACTCATAATACATTGAATGCACAATATTAATTCAATAAGGCTGTTAATAAGCATGAAACTGTAAAAGGAATGTTATCGTTAAACATGTATTAGCATTGCATGATCCTTCTCTGACATTGTCTTTACCGTTATATGTATGCTTATGAAAGATTACTGTACATCATAACATAGTTTTTTGATTTGCATCACTTATTATTCGCACAGTTTAAAAAGTCCAATGATAATTGCAAACGTTGTTTTTTGGAAAAAATGATATTGTTTATAACAAGACATAGCTCAGAATTTAGTAGTACTGGTTATTGCATTCTATCGTGGAATATAAATGGACTTTAGAAAAACTTTGCGATTCTGATTTTTTTAACATTTTAAGAGGATATGATATAGTAATTCTACAGAGATATGGCTATAAGAAAAACACACGCGTTGTGTGACAATATTTATAATACAAACATTCATAGCTTAGATAACTCATTTACTGACATATTTTGAAAAAAAATCACAATAGGTACAGGTATAAATACGGTAAATAATTCACGGAAAAAAATACTTAAAGTAATGATAAAACGTTTAATGATAGAAATTATAATGGTTATAATAATAATAATAATAAATACGAATAATGAAAATAATTCAATTTGCCTTATAAAGGCGGATGAATATGAGACCCAAAAGAAATTGCTTTCGGAAGTGACAAATAATAAATATGATAGGTTTTCATGTCGGCAGATCGGCCAATGCTGACAAAGCATTGATATTTGATGACAGTCGAAGCTCCTTGGCTCGGTATCGCAAGGTTCGATATTCCGTTGGCTCGAACGAGATTTAAAGTATTTGAATTTACAATATGTTCGAACAGCATCCGGTTTAAATTTGCAAATCCGGTTTAATTGCAAACTTAGTTTTTTATTATCTTAGATATCAACTTCAAAAGTGACACATATAAAGTTTGGGCATTAAATAAGAAATATTTTAAGTAAAATTAAAAATTTTTTTTAAGAAGTATGAAAATTCCAAAATTGATTTCTCCCGTTGGCCACCAATTGGATTTTAGGTCCCCCGCGGGGTTTTGGCAAACTCCAATTGGAGAATTTTCCATATGAGCCGAAACGGGGGAAAAATCAGCAATTGGAAAAAATCAAATATTACAATTTGGAACAGAAAATTACATTTCTATTCATGTTGGTATTACTAGATTAATAAACATAATTAAAATCTAATAAAGTATCAAAAAATTTGATCTTGTAAAAACGGCTCTCCAATTGGAGAAAATTCCAATTGGAGAATTCCACAGTCAATTTCTATTGATAAAAGCCACCAATTGGAGATCACAGAAGTTGGTGATCACAGAAGTTGGAGAAATCACCAGTTGGAGATTTCCACTGTATAACATCTGATGGGGAGAAATAAAGTTGGGATATATACACAAGTCATGATATTATTGCTCATTAATTTAATATTGTAGATTATTCAAGAAAATAACAATGCAAGATGTTACCTGATTTCGAGTATTACATCGGTGTTTTCACTTGTAACGTTGTGTGCAATCTAAAACAGTGATCTTATATACAACTGCGTCAGATTTGCGAATTATTTATCCTTTTCTGAAGCCTTATGGTCCTAGATGCTCGAAAATAGTAAATTCTTTTAAAAAGAATAACTTACAAAATTTTCATTTCCTGGTGGGCTCTTTGAAAAGGAGCCATTTTCTCGAATCACTTATTGTCAGGGTTTAGGAGCTGTACTGTAGCTAAAAGCAGTGACGATATTCGTTTACACTCTTAAATTGTGCTCAGTTACATTGAACACCTGCCGTACTACTGAATGATAGTTTAACATTAAAAATAAGAGTAAATATATCCAAATACTATTGCAAGGGGTATATTTTTTGCAAAAGTGTATAGCCCTTCACACAATTCATGATAGTTTAAAAACTCATGTCTTGAATGTCATTATCTTTGATCAAGTATATGTTCTAAGCATTAGGAATGATATTGTTCATATTGTTTCGTCCTGCTTTCTGTTGCATGTTTTTGTTCGTTTATCAAATATACTGTACGCATGAACTTTGCTTATCATGTCTACGTGTTTGTGAATGGAGGATAGAAATACTGTAATAATATTTCAAAGATGAATGCTAGATCGTTAAACACGATGATTAAATATTAACATATTTTTAAATCACATTTACGATAGTTAGGTGAAGATTTTGTGATGGCTTTTATATTTGCTACTGTACAATAGGGGAGGTTACTGTGTAGGAGACGAACATTTTCTTAATCCGGTTCAGCAGTCAAACCATGTAGGACCTACTCCGGTGACCTCAGACGAGAACATTCGTGTAAAAAATGGATTGAAATGGACAATCATAAAACTTTGGGCTATGGACTTATTGAAGACAATTGTATGGTAAGTCTAAATGCCGTTTGTTTTCATGATGGTTTAAATGATAAGAATTGTTTGTTATTTTTGATCACGCACAGGTATGCGCCCCCAACATAGTGACATTACTCCGCAAGGCTTTGTCTTTGCTTTTTCCACGCAAAATTTCTCCGGGAATGGGCCTTACCTAGGTTCCCTTGGGTGCGAGGGCATTTTACCATCAGTTCATCCCTGCAGGGAAGGAATTTAAGCCGGGGTTAGTCCACCTAAATGGCCGTCAACAAGTCTTTTGAAGATTTTAGACTATGGCAGACTCGAGACAGGGATACATAACAAATCATTTTTGTAAAAACTGTCGGAAACTGCTTCTCAACCAGTAAAAAAAAAAAATCCATGGGATTTTACCTCCCGTCGGGAGACCGCGTGATGGATCGAAATTCCGTTTTTTTTATCCCCCGCCGGGGGATATGGCATGTATGCAAATGTCAAAATAATAAACAAGTATCCTGATCGCTAATTATTGTAGCTAAAGCCGGGGTTGGCTGGACCGAAAATGAAAGTCCCACTATTCCATGGACCTGCTTTTATTGTTATTAGGCCATGTTTTATTTTTCGTTTTACGGGAAAATTTTCAAAAAATAGCGCCAGGAGGAGGGAATAAAATTAAGAAAAAGATGTCGAAAAATGAGCGTCGAGAAAAAATAAATAAAAATAAGATGGATTTTCCGTATACTTTTCTTTTTTCGCAAACTTTTATAGAATGTATGTTTTGAAGTTATGCACACTTGTTTTGTACTCCATACTGCCTGTTGTATAATAGATCTGTAAAATAAAGTCAAAACAAGATGTCATTTTCACAAGAAGCCACAATAATGCACCATTCAATTGTAACCATGCCCGACCCAGGTCCGGCCAATTCTTGGTAAAACCTGCCCTGTGGGGACAAACTACTGGTCAAATCCCACTTTATTCCCCCCACCCCAAGGTGAGACCCATTCCCCATTTTTTTTGGCGAAAAAAACAAAACCACCACATTCACTCGGCACTGTGGGGCGACTGGAAGATAAAATCACGGCCCATTTCTCTCGTTATCCCCTATATAACCCCGGACCTGGAGGGCCGTGGTACAATTGACTGGTGCATAATCTGGTGCATAATGCATGTTTAAGGAACTTTTTTTAACATTTGGATATTTTATTTTACTCCTTAAACGCCACATTATAAGTCAACTGATTTACACCAATGTAAATATATTCTTCAACTATGACTCCAAAGTATTAAACACTGCACTGTTAAATAAAAATACACATAAATTAGTATATAATTTTTTATTACTTTTGTAGTGCTTCTAATTGTCACTGAAACTGGCAAAACATACGGCATCTGGCACATTGTTTGTGTCTCAAATGTTGAATCATTTTGGTTACATATATTGAGATAAACAACACATCTGAAGAAATTTAATGTCTATGATGTACAAGAAAAGAAACAAGGTATGTAACTCAAACTTACCAGATTTCAATGTAGATTCCATTTTGTTTAGTTTCTTAATCAACATACAAACAATCCATTTCAAAATGGATGACATGAAAAGAGGAGTCAATGCCCATTAAAATAGTATGCAATATGTTGGTATAAATTCATTGTCTTTAGACAAACAAGCCAAATCCAATGTCACATTCTCGTCCTTTTCTGTAGTCAGAAACTGTACAGCAAATTCTAATTCTCAGGGTATCCCCATGTAAACAGGTCTACACAAAAAATATTTAAGTGATTTTATGCTTTGGTATAAAGAAAATATAACTCCGTTCCGAAATATCAAAATGCCTGATTTTAATTTTTATGAACAACAGTATTAGTCTTCAAACTCAATTCCCTTTAAAATTTCGTAAAAGGCAGCCATTTTCCTTACAAGCGCTTAGATGATGATAATAAGCAAGTTTCAAGTTTTATTTTCATCATTGCATATAATATGCATGTGATATCACAAAACAATTAAACATATTTCAGTTGACATCATAAGCAAAAGCGCAGGCTTCCGCCATCTTGAAAATTGTGCGCGATATTTTTTGTTGTTATGAAATTAGCATTAGGTTAAATAGGTTAAATAACACTAATTTTTATTTTCTTTCTGAGATCGAAGAAACGGGGCGGAAAAATAAAAATAAAGTTAGGAATTTGAATCTTTTTCTTATTTGGGTTTTGCAATATTTAGGTACGGCGCTCCCGTAAAACGAAATATACAAAACTTTGGCCTTAGTGTTGGGAATCGGACAGAAAAATTGCTATGGATAATCGGTTAATGCAAACAATCAATGATCGATTATTAATCGATTTAATCATTATTTAACGATCTTTGGTCATCATATATAAGGCATATAGATACACTACGTGAACCAGTTTAGGACAAAATTTAATGTTCCCTTACAATATCATTTGTACATTTATTTGTATAAATTACATTATTTGTTCAGAACGCAACTATATTTAAGTGTTTACAAGTTACTATTACAGATCATGAGACCACAGGCTCTAAATGTTGTGTACGGTATTGAATACATGTATAAAGTTAACACAAAGAAAAATATCAATTTCGTTTTGATAACCAGTCAGTAACAAGTAAAACAAGCAGTTGAATATTCTGTGTGCTTTACAAGAACATTTTCTTTCAGAAAACTGAGAAAACTAAATTCTGACATGATATAAGAAGTAAACAATAACATATTTTAAAACCACAAAAATGAGATGTTGAGAACCAATCCTTTTGCAGTTAAATTACAAAGAAAATTTGTAATAAGGTGTTAATCTTTAATCCAGATATTATACACAACACCATTGGATAGTTTACACTTTATTCAGACTTCACAATAAGTAGTCACGCAGATATATTTCACACTGATGTTGCTTAGCAAGTTCATGACGTCATGACGTCACAATGACGTCACCTAATGTTGTTTCTAAAGGAAGAGTATTCTAACTTAAAACAGAGTTGTAGAACATGAAATTAACATTCATTATATTTTCTTTCTTCTTTCTGATTTGTATCTATTTAATTATCAGAAATAAATATTTTAGAAATAATTCAAATTTAAATTAATATGATAAAATTAATATTAACACAGTCTATAAATTCTTCTGAAAATCGCCCTCCATGGAACACTTCTAGCAGATTGAAACCGGAAGCTCCTCGTTTGGTCATGCAGTCTGCAAGGTGGTATTTACCGGACACCAACGTATCTCCTTTACTTCATTCCTGGACAGAGATTCACTGATGGCTGCTATGTCGACACGCAGGCGCTTGTCATCAACTAACATGGTGGAATGCACAGCATCAATGACACTCTTGTTGTCGACATGAGCAATTATTGGTATAGTGTTTCTTTGAAGCTTCATAATGTCCTCTAGCATCTGTCTATAGTAATAGCCACATTCAAGACCTTCTTGTAGACTGAGTGCCTCAGCAGCAATTGTTGACCGAACAACCCTTTTAATTTTGTTTGTACGCCAATCAAGTGGGCAACATTTTCCTGGTTGTCAGCTAACCACACAACAAAGGCTGCAGTACTTCCAGTCCCGTTGTTGATGTTACACAGAGAAGCATCTGTGAATACCACGATTCTCCAGTCACCGACATTTCTGCTTCGTCTTGGGAATGAAATAATCGATCTTACATTTTTCAATCTGTTGACTGTTTTTACAGCCCTTGACAAATCACCTACAGTTGCTTGTTTTAACTTGGTACTCAAATCTATGAGTTCAAATGCCATGTCCGGTCTAGTTCCCTGTACAGCCCAGTTGATCTGACCAATAATTTGTCTGTAACTAGTTTGTTCTTCAGCTGTAAGAAAATCTTCTTTCTGCTGCACCGCTTTGTATCTAAAGTTTGGCTCTTTATATTTCCTACATACCTTGATTGGTCAAGAAAAATTCTCTGGACTGTTGCATGACTTTAAATCCAATATAATTAAAACTTCCTTCCTCTATTTTTCCCGCTACAAATCTTTTTCGCAGACTTGTCATAATTCTTTCAAGGCATTCATCTCCAGCATGCAAAAATCGTCAACGTGGCAACATATGATTCCGCTCAACTTTCCATTGTATGCAAAAGGAACATTGCAGGATCCATTTTAGAAATTTGCATCCGAGTTTCAGTAGGTATTAAAGTCATTTTACTTAATCAATCTACTATTATCTTTATTTGTTTTGTCATATAACGAAATTGTTAATGTGTTGAGATTTCTATAGTTCAACCAAAATAATTATCTTCGATATTTCAAGAAACTTTTATTTAAAAGTTAAGACTATAATTTTGAAACTTGATATGATCATAAAACACTCCAGAATGATGATATCAGCAGTATCATGACAAGACATCTTATGTTAATAAATGCCTACCACTAGCCACCGCATAGGAACATTTTCGAAAAATTTGAGCCCTGGTGTAAAAAAGTAGGACTGGGCATGTTTTGATGTTTAAAAAGTATTTATGGGAAAAGATAAAACAAAATACCTTTTATACAGAAATGTTAGAATGTCAGAAGTTTGGTTAACAATTGTAAGTAGTTTATATTCCCGCAAATACTCAGTTTGCTTACTTCAGAAACGTTAACGCAAAGTTATGTCTTCCAAACATTCGATTATCTGTTTTTAAATGAGATTGAGATCGACTCCTACTCTTATTTGAAAATTGGTTGATATCATAGACAAAATACTGGCTTACATATTTAAAGGGAAAGGTTGCTTTTGATCTGCATTCAAATGCTACCGTGGATTGTGATTAATCATGTTTTGTTCTCAAATATAGGTCGACAAAAAACGTAAAATAAAAGTAAACGACATTTGACCCACGTGGTCCATCATTGATCTTTAAGACGAAAATCTAACAAATATTAGATAAGATAAATAAAGATCGCAGTGACTGATAATGTCATTGTTTGAATACTGTGACAGAAGGATTTGATGTTCGGGAATAAAGTCTGCCATTGAGAACTGGATGTATGGCCTGTATATTATTTATGAGATGGAGCACCCTGAATATTTTTCCTACCGTTTATGTAAAACCTACATCATATGTCGCATATTTTTCAAAATTTACTTAAGGGGTAAATTTCTTAATATCACAATATTTGCTCTTTTTTAAATATGTTTAGATGTCGCAGTTGTCTATCGCATATGCCACATCAGTGGCCCTTTTGTTTAAACCTAAATGTTGTTTATTTTTTAACGCCCTGTTATGCCCTTCGATGTGGGTTTAAGGTAGTTGGAACATATGATGAAGGTATTCTATTTACGGCTGATGATTGTTACATTTGATGTAAGTTGCGATAAATATGCCACAAAATGCTACAAGCGAGTAGCAAAACTTACCTTTCTTTACTGGAACGAACATTAGTTTCTATTTGAAAATCGATGTACTCAAGATACATCCTGGACAAGGTTCTGTCGGTATAAACGGACGCAAACACGACACGTTTATTCATCAATTTTGAACGTTCCGTGTGTATACTAGAGTATTGCATAGTTAAGATACTGCCCGGATAAGCTTTATTCCAGATTAATTCGTTCAACAGTACTCTGACAATTAACAACTGACCTTAACCTTTGAGTTACATAGTTTAGGGTACTGTGTGAGACACGCCTCCTGGTCATAGTGAGCTTCCATGCATGTTCAACTTAAGTCTTGACAAGCCGAACGGACACACTTACGAAGCACTGATGAACTTAAGCAAGCACGCATCTACACGGGACCACCATTGTGACAAGGTGTCATGTCTAGAAAGTAAAAAAACAAAACAATCTCCATCAGAATCAAAACGCGTGTAGACACTTTATCGGAACATTGGTTCTAAAAGAATACAAAACTCACACATAATAATCAAATAACCACTGGGATAATATAACATGTCACATAAAAACGTAAGCAATAATAATGTATTATTAAACAATGACTATTGGCCGAAAAAATAAATGACCGGTTGGTGAAAATTTTCAATGTCTCCCAAAGGTCGCAACGATGTTACCCAAAGGTCGGATTTGTCCAAAGTTATCAATGTTGTGTTGTTTGACGTTGTGTCTGCAGACTATAAAATATCACAAACTAATAAAATCTGTATAATTAAGACATAAAGGCAACATATTATGATATATCCAATGAGCTTTATAGAATAATACCATGGCGACGCACTCATAATACATTGAATGCACAATATTAATTCAATAAGGCTGTTAATAAGCATGAAACTGTAAAAGGAATGTTATCGTTAAACATGTATTAGCATTGCATGATCCTTTCTGACATTGTCTTTACCGTTATATGTATGCTTATGAAAGATTACTGTACATCATAACATAGTTTTTTGATTTGCATCACTTATTATTCGCACAGTTTAAAAAGTCCAATGATAATTGCAAACGTTGTTTTTTGGAAAAAATGATTATTGTTTATAACAAGACATAGCTCAGAATTTAGTAGTACTGGTTATTGCATTCTATCGTGGAATATAAATGGACTTGGTAGAAAAACTTTGCGATTCTGATTTTTTTTAACATTTTAAGAGGATATGATATAGTAATTCTACAGAGATATGGCTATAAGAAAAACACACGCGTTGTGTGACAATATTTATAATACAAACATTCATAGCTTAGATAACTCATTTACTGACATATTTTGAAAAAAAATCACAATAGGTACAGGTATAAATACGGTAAATAATTCAATACGGAAAAAAATACTTAAAGTAATGATAAAACGTTTAATGATAGAAATTATAATGGTTATAATAATAATAATAATAAATACGAATAATGAAAATAATTCAATTTGCCTTATAAAGGCGGATGAATATGAGACCCAAAAGAAATTGCTTTCGGAAGTGACAAAATAATAAATATGATAGGTTTTCATGTCGGCAGATCGGCCAATGCTGACAAAGCATTGATATTTGATGACAGTCGAAGCTCCTTGGCTCGGTATCGCAAGGTTCGATATTCCGTTGGCTCGAACGAGATTTAAAGTATTTGAATTTACAATATGTTCGAACAGCATCCGGTTTAAATTTGCAAATCCGGTTTAATTGCAAACTTAGTTTTTTATTATCTTAGATATCAACTTCAAAAGTGACACATATAAAGTTTGGGCATTAAATAAGAAATATTTTAAGTAAAATTAAAATTTTTTTTAAGAAGTATGAAAATTCCAAAATTGATTTCTCCCGTTGGCCACCAATTGGATTTTAGGTCCCCCGCGGGGTTTTGGCAAACTCCAATTGGAGAATTTTCCATATGAGCCGAAACGGGGGAAAAATCAGCAATTGGAAAAAATCAAATATTACAATTTGGAACAGAAAATTACATTTCTATTCATGTTGGTATTACTAGATTAATAAACATAATTAAAATCTAATAAAGTATCAAAAAATTTGATCTTGTAAAAACGGCTCTCCAATTGGAGAAAATTCCAATTGGAGAATTCCACAGTCAATTTCTATTGATAAAAGCCACCAATTGGAGATCACAGAAGTTGGTGATCACAGAAGTTGGAGAAATCACCAGTTGGAGATTTCCACTGTATAACATCTGATGGGGAGAAAGAAATTGGGATATATACACAAGTCATGATATTATTGCTCATTAATTTAATATTGTAGATTATTCAAGAAAATAACAATGCAAGATGTTACCTGATTTCGAGTATTACATCGGTGTTTTCACTTGTAACGTTGTGTGCAATCTAAAACAGTGATCTTATATACAACTGCGTCAGATTTGCGAATTATTTATCCTTTTCTGAAGCCTTATGGTCCTAGATGCTCGAAAATAGTAAATTCTTTTAAAAAGAATAACTTACAAAATTTTCATTTCCTGGTGGGCTCTTTGAAAAGGAGCCATTTTCTCGAATCACTTATTGTCAGGGTTTAGGAGCTGTACTGTAGCTAAAAGCAGTGACGATATTCGTTTACACTCTTAAATTGTGCTCAGTTACATTGAACACCTGCCGTACTAACTGAATGATAGTTTAACATTAAAAATAAGAAGTAAATATATCCAAATACTATTGCAAGGGTATATTTTTGCAAAAGTGTATAGCCCTTCACACAATTCATGATAGTTTAAAAACTCATGTCTTGAATGTCATTATCTTTGATCAAGTATATGTTCTAAGCATTAGGAATGATATTGTTCATATTGTTTCGTCCTGCTTTCTGTTGCATGTTTTTGTTCGTTTATCAAATATACTGTACGCATGAACTTTGCTTATCATGTCTACGTGTTTGTGAATGGAGGATAGAAATACTGTAATAATATTTCAAAGATGAATGCTAGATCGTTAAACACGATGATTAAATATTAACATATTTTTAAATCACATTTACGATAGTTAGGTGAAGATTTTGTGATGGCTTTTATATTGCTACTGTACAATAGGGGAGGTTACTGTGTAGGAGACGAACATTTTCTTAATCCGGTTCAGCAGTCAAACCATGTAGGACCTACTCCGGTGACCTCAGACGAGAACATTCGTGTAAAAAATGGATTGAAATGGACAATCATAAAACTTTGGGCTATGGACTTATTGAAGACAATTGTATGGTAAGTCTAAATGCCGTTTGTTTTCATGATGGTTTAAATGATAAGAATTGTTTGTTATTTTTGATCACGCACAGGTATGCGCCCCCAACATAGTGACATTACTCCGCAAGGCTTTGTCTTTGCTTTTTCCACGCAAAATTTCTCCGGGAATGGGCCTTACCTAGGTTCCCTTGGGTGCGAGGGCATTTTACCATCAGTTCATCCCTGCAGGGAAGGAATTTAAGCCGGGGTTAGTCCACCTAAATGGCCGTCAACAAGTCTTTTGAAGATTTTTAGACTATGGCAGACTCGAGACAGGGATACATAACAAATCATTTTTGTAAAAACTGTCGGAAACTGCTTCTCAACCAGTAAAAAAAAAAAAATCCATGGGATTTTTACCTCCCGTCGGGAGACCGCGTGATGGATCGAAATTCCGTTTTTTTTATCCCCCGCCGGGGATATGGCATGTATGCAAATGTCAAAATAATAAACAAGTATCCCTGATCGCTAATTATTGTAGCTAAAGCCGGGTTGGCTGGACCGAAAATGAAAGTCCCCACTATTCCATGGACCTGCTTTTATTGCTTATTAGGCCAGTGTTTTTATTTTTCGTTTTACGGGAAAATTTTCAAAAAATAGCGCCAGGAGGAGGGAATAAAATTAAGAAAAAGATGTCGAAAAATGAGCGTCGAAAAAAATAAATAAAATAAGATGGATTTTCCGTATACTTTTCTTTTTTTCGCAAACTTTTATAGAATGTATGTTTTGAAGTTATGCACACTTGTTTGTACTCCATACTGCCTGTTGTATAATAGATCTGT
Organism: Mya arenaria; assembly: GCF_026914265.1. Lineage (NCBI taxonomy): Eukaryota > Metazoa > Mollusca > Bivalvia > Myida > Myidae > Mya > Mya arenaria. The sequence continues at coordinate 59,040,447 of NC_069130.1, read as the reverse complement.
AAAATAAAGTCAAAACAAGATGTCATTTTCACAAGAAGCCACAATAATGCACCATTCAATTGTAACCATGCCCGACCCAGGTCCGGCCAATTCTTGGTAAAACCTGCCCTGTGGGGACAAACTACTGGTCAAATCCCCACTTTATTCCCCCCACCCCAAGGTGAGACCCATTCCCCATTTTTTTTGGCGAAAAAACAAAACCACCACATTCACTCGGCACTGTGGGGCGACCTGGAAGATAAAATCACGGCCCATTTCTCTCGTTATCCCCTATATAACCCCGGACCTGGAGGGCCGTGGTACAATTGACTGGTGCATAATCTGGTGCATAATGCATGTTTAAGGAACTTTTTTTAACATTTGGATATTTATTTTACTCCTTAAACGCCACATTATAAGTCAACTGATTTACACCAATGTAAATATATTCTTCAACTATGACTCCAAAGTATTAAACACTGCACTGTTAAATAAAAATACACATAAATTAGTATATATATTTTTATTACTTTTGTAGTGCTTCTAATTGTCACTGAAACTGGCAAAACATACGGCATCTGGCACATTGTTTGTGTCTCAAATGTTGAATCATTTTGGTTACATATATTGAGATAAACAACACATCTGAAGAAATTTAATGTCTATGATGTACAAGAAAAGAAACAAGGTATGTAACTCAAACTTACCAGATTTCAATGTAGATTCCATTTTGTTTAGTTTCTTAATCAACATACAAACAATCCATTTCAAAATGGATGACATGAAAAGAGGAGTCAATGCCCATTAAAATAGTATGCAATATGTTGGTATAAATTCATTGTCTTTAGACAAACAAGCCAAATCCAATGTCACATTCTCGTCCTTTTCTGTAGTCAGAAACTGTACAGCAAATTCTAATTCTCAGGGTATCCCCATGTAAACAGGTCTACACACAAAAAATATTTAAGTGATTTTATGCTTTGGTATAAAGAAAATATAACTCCGTTCCGAAATATCAAAATGCCTGATTTTAATTTTTATGAACAACAGTATTAGTCTTCAAACTCAATTCCCTTTAAAATTTCGTAAAAGGCAGCCATTTTCCTTACAAGCGCTTAGATGATGATAATAAGCAAGTTTCAAGTTTTATTTTCATCATTGCATATAATATGCATGTGATATCACAAAACAATTAAACATATTTCAGTTGACATCATAAGCAAAAGCGCAGGCTTCCGCCATCTTGAAAATTGTGCGCGATATTTTTTGTTGTTATGAAATTAGCATTAGGTTAAATAGGTTAAATAACACTAATTTTTATTTCTTTCTGAGATCGAAGAAACGGGCGGCGGAAAAAATAAAAATAAAGTTAGGAATTTGAATCTTTTTCTTATTTGGGTTTTGCAATATTTAGGTACGGCGCTCCCGTAAAACGAAATATACAAAACTTTGGCCTTAGTGTTGGGAATCGGACAGAAAAATTGCTATGGATAATCGGTTAATGCAAACAATCAATGATCGATTATTAATCGATTTAATCATTATTTAACGATCTTTGGTCATCATATATAAGGCATATAGATACACTACGTGAACCAGTTTAGGAACAAAATTTAATGTTCCCTTACAATATCATTTGTACATTTATTTGTATAAATTACATTATTTGTTCAGAACGCAACTATATTTAAGTGTTTACAAGTTACTATTACAGATCATGAGACCACAGGCTCTAAATGTTGTGTACGGTATTGAATACATGTATAAAGTTAACACAAAGAAAAATATCAATTTCGTTTTGATAACCAGTCAGTAACAAGTAAAACAAGCAGTTGAATATTCTGTGTGCTTTACAAGAACATTTTCTTTCAGAAAACTGAGAAAACTAAATTCTGACATGATATAAGAAGTAAACAATAACATATTTTAAAACCACAAAAATGAGATGTTGAGAACCAATCCTTTTGCAGTTAAATTACAAAGAAAATTTGTAATAAGGTGTTAATCTTTAATCCAGATATTATACACCAACACCATTGGATAGTTTACACTTTATTCAGACTTCACAATAAGTAGTCACGCAGATATATTTCACACTGATGTTGCTTAGCAAGTTCATGACGTCATGACGTCACAATGACGTCACCTAATTGTTTCTAAAGGAAGAGTATTCTAACTTAAAACAGAGTTGTAGAACATGAAATTAACATTCATTATATTTTCTTTTCTTCTTTCTGATTTGTATCTATTTAATTATCAGAAATAAATATTTTAGAAATAATTCAAATTTAAATTAATATGATAAAATTAATATTAACACAGTCTATATAAATTCTTCTGAAAATCGCCCTCCATGGAACACTTCTAGCAGATTGAAACCGGAAGCTCCTCGTTTGGTCATGCAGTCTGCAAGGTGGTATTTACCCGGACACCAACGTATCTCCTTTACTTCATTCCTGGACAGAGATTCACTGATGGCTGCTATGTCGACACGCAGGCGCTTGTCATCAACTAACATGGTGGAATGCACAGCATCAATGACACTCTTGTTGTCGACATGAGCAATTATTGGTATAGTGTTTCTTTGAAGCTTCATAATGTCCTCTAGCATCTGTCTATAGTAATAGCCACATTCAAGACCTTCTTGTAGACTGAGTGCCTCAGCAGCAATTGTTGACCGAACAACCCTTTTAATTTTGTTTGTACGCCAATCAAGTGGGCAACATTTTCCCTGGTTGTCAGCTAACCACACAACAAAGGCTGCAGTACTTCCAGTCCCGTTGTTGATGTTACACAGAGAAGCATCTGTGAATACCACGATTCTCCAGTCACCGACATTTCTGCTTCGTCTTGGGAATGAAATAATCGATCTTACATTTTTCAATCTGTTGACTGTTTTTACAGCCCTTGACAAATCACCTACAGTTGCTTGTTTTAACTTGGTACTCAAATCTATGAGTTCAAATGCCATGTCCGGTCTAGTTCCCTGTACAGCCCAGTTGATCTGACCAATAATTTGTCTGTAACTAGTTTGTTCTTCAGCTGTAAGAAAATCTTCTTTCTGCTGCACCGCTTTGTATCTAAAGTTTGGCTCTTTATATTTCCTACATACCTTGATTGGTCAAGAAAAATTCTCTGGACTGTTGCATGACTTTAAATCCAATATAATTAAAACTTCCTTCCTCTATTTTTCCCGCTACAAATCTTTTTCGCAGACTTGTCATAATTCTTTCAAGGCATTCATCTCCAGCATGCAAAAAATCGTCAACGTGGCAACATATGATTCCGCTCAACTTTCCATTTGTATGCAAAAGGAACATTGCAGGATCCATTTTAGAAATTTTGCATCCGAGTTTCAGTAGGTATTAAAGTCATTTTACTTAATCAATCTACTATTATCTTTATTTGTTTTGTCATATAACGAAATTGTGTTAATGTGTTGAGATTTCTATTTCTAGTTCAACCAAAATAATTATCTTCGATATTTCAAGAAACTTTTATTTTAAAAGTTAAGACTATAATTTTGAAACTTGATATGATCATAAAACACTCCAGAATGATGATATCAGCAGTATCATGACAAGACATCTTATGTTAATAAATGCCTACCACTAGCCACCGCATAGGAACATTTTCGAAAAATTTGAGCCCTGGTGTAAAAAAGTAGGACTGGGCATGTTTTGATGTTTAAAAAGTATTTATGGGAAAAGATAAAACAAAATACCTTTTATACAGAAATGTTAGAATGTCAGAAGTTTGGTTAACAATTGTAAGTAGTTTATATTCCCGCAAATACTCAGTTTGCTTACTTCAGAAACGTTAACGCAAAGTTATGTCTTCCAAACATTCGATTATCTGTTTTTAAATGAGATTGAGATCGACTCCTACTCTTATTTGAAATTGGTTGATATCATAGACAAAATACTGGCTTACATATTTAAAGGGAAAGGTTGCTTTTGATCTGCATTCAAATGCTACCGTGGATTGTGATTAATCATGTTTTGTTCTCAAATATAGGTCGACAAAAAACGTAAAATAAAAGTAAACGACATTTGACCCACGTGGTCCATCATTGATCTTTAAGACGAAAATCTAACAAATATTAGATAAGATAAATAAAGATCGCAGTGACTGATAATGTCATTGTTTGAATACTGTGACAGAAGGATTTGATGTTCGGGAATAAAGTCTGCCATTGAGAACTGGATGTATGGCCTGTATATTATTTATGAGATGGAGCACCCTTGAATATTTTTCCTACCGTTTATGTAAAACCTACATCATATGTCGCATATTTTTCAAAATTTACTTAAGGGGTAAATTTCTTAATATCACAATATTTGCTCTTTTTTAAATATGTTTTAGATGTCGCAGTTGTCTATCGCATATGCCACATCAGTGGGCCCTTTTGTTTAAACCTAAATGTTGTTTATTTTTTAACGCCCTGTTATGCCCTTCGATGTGGGTTTAAGGTAGTTGGAACATATGATGAAGGTATTCTATTTACGGCTGATGATTGTTACATTTGATGTAAGTTGCGATAAATATGCCACAAAATGCTACAAGCGAGTAGCAAAACTTACCTTTCTTTACTGGAACGAACATTAGTTTCTATTTGAAAATCGATGTACTCAAGATACATCCTGGACAAGGTTCTGTCGGTATAAACGGACGCAAACACGACACGTTTATTCATCAATTTTGAACGTTCCGTGTGTATACTAGAGTATTGCATAGTTAAGATACTGCCCGGATAAGCTTTATTCCAGATTAATTCGTTCAACAGTACTCTGACAATTAACAACTGACCTTAACCTTTGAGTTACATAGTTTAGGGTACTGTGTGAGACACGCCTCCTGGTCATAGTGAGCTTCCATGCATGTTCAACTTAAGTCTTGACAAGCCGAACGGACACACTTACGAAGCACTGATGAACTTAAGCAAGCACGCATCTACACGGGACCACCATTGTGACAAGGTGTCATGTCTAGAAAGTTAAAAAACAAAACAATCTCCATCAGAATCAAAACGCGTGTAGACACTTTATCGGAACATTGGTTCTAAAAGAATACAAAACTCACACATAATAATCAAATAACCACTGGGATAATATAACATGTCACATAAAAACGTAAGCAATAATAATGTATTATTAAACAATGACTATTGGCCGAAAAAATAAATGACCGGTTGGTGAAAATTTTCAATGTCTCCCAAAGGTCGCAACGATGTTACCCAAAGGTCGGATTTGTCCAAAGTTATCAATGTTGTGTTGTTTGACGTTGTGTCTGCAGACTATAAAATATCACAAACTAATAAAATCTGTATAATTAAGACATAAAGGCAACATATTATGATATATCCAATGAGCTTTATAGAATAATACCATGGCGACGCACTCATAATACATTGAATGCACAATATTAATTCAATAAGGCTGTTAATAAGCATGAAACTGTAAAAGGAATGTTATCGTTAAACATGTATTAGCATTGCATGATCCTTCTCTGACATTGTCTTTACCGTTATATGTATGCTTATGAAAGATTACTGTACATCATAACATAGTTTTTTGATTTGCATCACTTATTATTCGCACAGTTTAAAAAGTCCAATGATAATTGCAAACGTTGTTTTTTGGAAAAAATGATTATTGTTTATAACAAGACATAGCTCAGAATTTAGTAGTACTGGTTATTGCATTCTATCGTGGAATATAAATGGACTTGGTAGAAAAACTTTGCGATTCTGATTTTTTTTAACATTTTAAGAGGATATGATATAGTAATTCTACAGAGATATGGCTATAAGAAAAACACACGCGTTGTGTGACAATATTTATAATACAAACATTCATAGCTTAGATAACTCATTTACTGACATATTTTGAAAAAAAATCACAATAGGTACAGGTATAAATACGGTAAATAATTCAATACGGAAAAAAATACTTAAAGTAATGATAAAACGTTTAATGATAGAAATTATAATGGTTATAATAATAATAATAATAAATACGAATAATGAAAATAATTCAATTTGCCTTATAAAGGCGGATGAATATGAGACCCAAAAGAAATTGCTTTCGGAAGTGACAAAATAATAAATATGATAGGTTTTCATGTCGGCAGATCGGCCAATGCTGACAAAGCATTGATATTTGATGACAGTCGAAGCTCCTTGGCTCGGTATCGCAAGGTTCGATATTCCGTTGGCTCGAACGAGATTTAAAGTATTTGAATTTACAATATGTTCGAACAGCATCCGGTTTAAATTTGCAAATCCGGTTTAATTGCAAACTTAGTTTTTTATTATCTTAGATATCAACTTCAAAAGTGACACATATAAAGTTTGGGCATTAAATAAGAAATATTTTAAGTAAAATTAAAAAAATTTTTTTTAAGAAGTATGAAAATTCCAAAATTGATTTCTCCCGTTGGCCACCAATTGGATTTTAGGTCCCCCGCGGGGTTTTGGCAAACTCCAATTGGAGAATTTTCCATATGAGCCGAAACGGGGGAAAAATCAGCAATTGGAAAAAATCAAATATTACAATTTGGAACAGAAAATTACATTTCTATTCATGTTGGTATTACTAGATTAATAAACATAATTAAAATCTAATAAAGTATCAAAAAATTTGATCTTGTAAAAACGGCTCTCCAATTGGAGAAAATTCCAATTGGAGAATTCCACAGTCAATTTCTATTGATAAAAGCCACCAATTGGAGATCACAGAAGTTGGTGATCACAGAAGTTGGAGAAATCACCAGTTGGAGATTTCCACTGTATAACATCTGATGGGGAGAAATAAAGTTGGGATATATACACAAGTCATGATATTATTGCTCATTAATTTAATATTGTAGATTATTCAAGAAAATAACAATGCAAGATGTTACCTGATTTCGAGTATTACATCGGTGTTTTCACTTGTAACGTTGTGTGCAATCTAAAACAGTGATCTTATATACAACTGCGTCAGATTTGCGAATTATTTATCCTTTTCTGAAGCCTTATGGTCCTAGATGCTCGAAAATAGTAAATTCTTTTAAAAAGAATAACTTACAAAATTTTCATTTCCTGGTGGGCTCTTTGAAAAGGAGCCATTTTCTCGAATCACTTATTGTCAGGGTTTAGGAGCTGTACTGTAGCTAAAAGCAGTGACGATATTCGTTTACACTCTTAAATTGTGCTCAGTTACATTGAACACCTGCCGTACTAACTGAATGATAGTTTAACATTAAAAATAAGAAGTAAATATATCCAAATACTATTGCAAGGGGTATATTTTTTGCAAAAGTGTATAGCCCTTCACACAATTCATGATAGTTTAAAAACTCATGTCTTGAATGTCATTATCTTTGATCAAGTATATGTTCTAAGCATTAGGAATGATATTGTTCATATTGTTTCGTCCTGCTTTCTGTTGCATGTTTTTGTTCGTTTATCAAATATACTGTACGCATGAACTTTGCTTATCATGTCTACGTGTTTGTGAATGGAGGATAGAAATACTGTAATAATATTTCAAAGATGAATGCTAGATCGTTAAACACGATGATTAAATATTAACATATTTTTAAATCACATTTACGATAGTTAGGTGAAGATTTTGTGATGGCTTTTATATTTGCTACTGTACAATAGGGGAGGTTACTGTGTAGGAGACGAACATTTTCTTAATCCGGTTCAGCAGTCAAACCATGTAGGACCTACTCCGGTGACCTCAGACGAGAACATTCGTGTAAAAAATGGATTGAAATGGACAATCATAAAACTTTGGGCTATGGACTTATTGAAGACAATTGTATGGTAAGTCTAAATGCCGTTTGTTTTCATGATGGTTTAAATGATAAGAATTGTTTGTTATTTTTGATCACGCACAGGTATGCGCCCCCAACATAGTGACATTACTCCGCAAGGCTTTGTCTTTGCTTTTTCCCCGCAAAATTTACCCGGGATTGGGCCTTACCTAGGTTCCCTTGGGTGCGAGGGCATTTTACCATCAGTTCATCCCTGCAGGGAAGGAATTTAAGCCGGGGTTAGTCCACCTAAATGGCCGTCAACAAGTCTTTTGAAGATTTTTAGACTATGGCAGACTCGAGACAGGGATACATAACAAATCATTTTTGTAAAAACTGTCGGAAACTGCTTCTCAACCAGTAAAAAAAAAAAATCCATGGGATTTTTACCTCCCGTCGGGAGACCGCGTGATGGATCGAAATTCCGTTTTTTTTATCCCCCGCCGGGGGATATGGCATGTATGCAAATGTCAAAATAATAAACAAGTATCCCTGATCGCTAATTATTGTAGCTAAAGGGGTTGGCTGGACCGAAAATGAAAGTCCCCACTATTCCATGGACCTGCTTTTATTGCTTATTAGGCCAGTGTTTTTATTTTTCGTTTTACGGGAAAATTTTCAAAAAATAGCGCCAGGAGGAGGGAATAAAATTAAGAAAAAGATGTCGAAAAATGAGCGTCGAGAAAAAATAAATAAAAATAAGATGGATTTTCCGTATACTTTTCTTTTTTTCGCAAACTTTTATAGAATGTATGTTTTGAAGTTATGCACACTTGTTTTGTACTCCATACTGCCTGTTGTATAATAGATCTGTAAAATAAAGTCAAAACAAGATGTCATTTTCACAAGAAGCCACAATAATGCACCATTCAATTGTAACCATGCCCGACCCAGGTCCGGCCAATTCTTGGTAAAACCTGCCCTGTGGGGACAAACTACTGGTCAAATCCCCACTTTATTCCCCCCACCCCAAGGTGAGACCCATTCCCCATTTTTTTTGGCGAAAAAACAAAACCACCACATTCACTCGGCACTGTGGGGCGACCTGGAAGATAAAATCACGGCCCATTTCTCTCGTTATCCCCTATATAACCCCGGACCTGGAGGGCCGTGGTACAATTGACTGGTGCATAATCTGGTGCATAATGCATGTTTAAGGAACTTTTTTTAACATTTGGATATTTATTTTACTCCTTAAACGCCACATTATAAGTCAACTGATTTACACCAATGTAAATATATTCTTCAACTATGACTCCAAAGTATTAAACACTGCACTGTTAAATAAAAATACACATAAATTAGTATATATATTTTTTATTACTTTTGTAGTGCTTCTAATTGTCACTGAAACTGGCAAAACATACGGCATCTGGCACATTGTTTGTGTCTCAAATGTTGAATCATTTTGGTTACATATATTGAGATAAACAACACATCTGAAGAAATTTAATGTCTATGATGTACAAGAAAAGAAACAAGGTATGTAACTCAAACTTACCAGATTTCAATGTAGATTCCATTTTGTTTAGTTTCTTAATCAACATACAAACAATCCATTTCAAAATGGATGACATGAAAAGAGGAGTCAATGCCCATTAAAATAGTATGCAATATGTTGGTATAAATTCATTGTCTTTAGACAAACAAGCCAAATCCAATGTCACATTCTCGTCCTTTTCTGTAGTCAGAAACTGTACAGCAAATTCTAATTCTCAGGGTATCCCCATGTAAACAGGTCTACACACAAAAAATATTTAAGTGATTTTATGCTTTGGTATAAAGAAAATATAACTCCGTTCCGAAATATCAAAATGCCTGATTTTAATTTTTATGAACAACAGTATTAGTCTTCAAACTCAATTCCCTTTAAAATTTCGTAAAAGGCAGCCATTTTCCTTACAAGCGCTTAGATGATGATAATAAGCAAGTTTCAAGTTTTATTTTCATCATTGCATATAATATGCATGTGATATCACAAAACAATTAAACATATTTCAGTTGACATCATAAGCAAAAGCGCAGGCTTCCGCCATCTTGAAAATTGTGCGCGATATTTTTTGTTGTTATGAAATTAGCATTAGGTTAAATAGGTTAAATAACACTAATTTTTATTTTCTTTCTGAGATCGAAGAAACGGGCGGCGGAAAAAATAAAAATAAAGTTAGGAATTTGAATCTTTTTCTTATTTGGGTTTTGCAATATTTAGGTACGGCGCTCCCGTAAAACGAAATATACAAAACTTTGGCCTTAGTGTTGGGAATCGGACAGAAAAATTGCTATGGATAATCGGTTAATGCAAACAATCAATGATCGATTATTAATCGATTTAATCATTATTTAACGATCTTTGGTCATCATATATAAGGCATATAGATACACTACGTGAACCAGTTTAGGAACAAAATTTAATGTTCCCTTACAATATCATTTGTACATTTATTTGTATAAATTACATTATTTGTTCAGAACGCAACTATATTTAAGTGTTTACAAGTTACTATTACAGATCATGAGACCACAGGCTCTAAATGTTGTGTACGGTATTGAATACATGTATAAAGTTAACACAAAGAAAAATATCAATTTCGTTTTGATAACCAGTCAGTAACAAGTAAAACAAGCAGTTGAATATTCTGTGTGCTTTACAAGAACATTTTCTTTCAGAAAACTGAGAAAACTAAATTCTGACATGATATAAGAAGTAAACAATAACATATTTTAAAACCACAAAAATGAGATGTTGAGAACCAATCCTTTTGCAGTTAAATTACAAAGAAAATTTGTAATAAGGTGTTAATCTTTAATCCAGATATTATACACCAACACCATTGGATAGTTTACACTTTATTCAGACTTCACAATAAGTAGTCACGCAGATATATTTCACACTGATGTTGCTTAGCAAGTTCATGACGTCATGACGTCACAATGACGTCACCTAATGTTGTTTCTAAAGGAAGAGTATTCTAACTTAAAACAGAGTTGTAGAACATGAAATTAACATTCATTATATTTTCTTTTTTTCTTTCTGATTTGTATCTATTTAATTATCAGAAATAAATATTTTAGAAATAATTCAAATTTAAATTAATATGATAAAATTAATATTAACACAGTCTATATAAATTCTTCTGAAAATCGCCCTCCATGGAACACTTCTAGCAGATTGAAACCGGAAGCTCCTCGTTTGGTCATGCAGTCTGCAAGGTGGTATTTACCCGGACACCAACGTATCTCCTTTACTTCATTCCTGGACAGAGATTCACTGATGGCTGCTATGTCGACACGCAGGCGCTTGTCATCAACTAACATGGTGGAATGCACAGCATCAATGACACTCTTGTTGTCGACATGAGCAATTATTGGTATAGTGTTTCTTTGAAGCTTCATAATGTCCTCTAGCATCTGTCTATAGTAATAGCCACATTCAAGACCTTCTTGTAGACTGAGTGCCTCAGCAGCAATTGTTGACCGAACAACCCTTTTAATTTTGTTTGTACGCCAATCAAGTGGGCAACATTTTCCCTGGTTGTCAGCTAACCACACAACAAAGGCTGCAGTACTTCCAGTCCCGTTGTTGATGTTACACAGAGAAGCATCTGTGAATACCACGATTCTCCAGTCACCGACATTTCTGCTTCGTCTTGGGAATGAAATAATCGATCTTACATTTTTCAATCTGTTGACTGTTTTTACAGCCCTTGACAAATCACCTACAGTTGCTTGTTTTAACTTGGTACTCAAATCTATGAGTTCAAATGCCATGTCCGGTCTAGTTCCCTGTACAGCCCAGTTGATCTGACCAATAATTTGTCTGTAACTAGTTTGTTCTTCAGCTGTAAGAAAATCTTCTTTCTGCTGCACCGCTTTGTATCTAAAGTTTGGCTCTTTATATTTCCTACATACCTTGATTGGTCAAGAAAAATTCTCTGGACTGTTGCATGACTTTAAATCCAATATAATTAAAACTTCCTTCCTCTATTTTTCCCGCTACAAATCTTTTTCGCAGACTTGTCATAATTCTTTCAAGGCATTCATCTCCAGCATGCAAAAAATCGTCAACGTGGCAACATATGATTCCGCTCAACTTTCCATTTGTATGCAAAAGGAACATTGCAGGATCCATTTTAGAAATTTTGCATCCGAGTTTCAGTACTTCTTCCTTTACACTCAGATAAAACTGTCTTGCACCATCCTTAAGTCCATACAATCCATGACGTAACTTCCAGATAATTCCCTCAGCATTTTCGCAGTCCTTTGGCGGCTTTATGTAAACATCTCTCTTTATCTCTTGACCTTGTAAAAATGCTGATTTAATGTCGGTGGTCTTAACAATCCATTTGTTGATGGACGCAAGAGCAAGAAATGTTCTCATGGCTCCTTTTCCCATTGTCGGACTGTCACATTGCATTGAAAATTCTTCTTCGAAACCCCTAACAACAAGGCGAGCTTTTGTCTGTTCATTCTTTGTAGTTATGACCCACCTAGTTGATAAAGTACTTTGGCCACAATCTTTTACCTCCTCATATGTGCTGAATTGTCTCAATTTCTGTAACTCTGCAATTTTTGCCTCTGAGACATTATCATTAACATTACTGTTCTTCAACACTAGATGCACATCATCAGTCAGATGTCCCCATTCAACTTGATCCAAAATGATACTCTTTTTCTCTTTACTATCATCTTCCATAATGTTGTACCAGTGTTTGTTATTCCCTGTTGCCTTTCCTGCCCTCCCAAGAACCTTTGCATGGATCCATACATCCGTGTCTGGTTCTTTATACTGAATATTATCATTGGGTTTCAGTATTTTTCTATCCTGTCTGGTATCTTGTGTCTGTCTTTCTCTGCCTAACACTATAGGTGTCTCCTCTAACCTTGTTTGTATGTCATCATTCAATTGTTCGGATGGTAATTCTTCAGAAATCATTTGTTGATCACTTGTGATCTTCATTTCTGGCTGAGCATTGTTTCGTCCTGCATCTAAACTCTGATTCTCACTGACATCATTGTCTCCTCCACTGTCCAAAAAATTGTTCACCTTTTGTAGTCTATTGGGAGATACACGTACAAACACTGCTCCATGTCGCACTTTCCCATCTTGGAAAACTACTTTTCCTGGTCCAAGCCAACGTTCTCGACCCTCTCTATTGTAAAATACACGGTCTCCATGTTCAAACAACTGTTCCGAAGCTCTTACCTTATTTCTGAGTGCTCTTCTTACTCTTTCATCAGCTTCAGACTGTATAAAAGCCCTTCGAGTTGCATGCAATACATTCAAATGCTTTGCAAACTCTTCACTGCTTGTGGATCCTTGTAATGCTGGCAAATTCTCACTCATGATGTTTGGAATGTTCTGGCCAAAGACAAGTTGATGGCTGCTGTAACCGTTCCACATTTGCAAAGAGTTCCTCGCCATGTTTGCCCATGATAGGAGTGTCTGCAAGTTTACCTTTGTGTTATCTGCATGAAGCTTGGTCAACATCATATCAGTAATTGCATGCACTCTTTCACAATCCATTTTGAAACGGACTATCAGCTGACGTGGTACATAACTGAATGTTCATTATGGATGTAATTTCCCTTAAGTCGTCCGAGTTGAATTCCCCCCCCCCCATTGTCTGTCATCAAAGATCCCATCACTCCAAATTTCCCAACCCATTCCTTCATTAATGCGTCTATGATATTACACGGCTTCTTTCTGTCTACAAAAATAGACAAAGTATATCTTGACCACATGTCTATGATGTGTAAAATCCACCGCCCATTCCATTGTTTTAGGTCCATTGCAACCTTTTCGTTGAACTTGGAGGCCGTTGGCATACCTACTACTGGCCTTGAAGGAGTCTTGGCATATACTTTGCAAAGTTCACATCTGTTTTCAATTTGGTCAAGATCTTCTTCATAATCGTTTTTCCATATCCCAGCATCCTTCAAAAGTGCTACCAACCTTTTCTTTGGAGGATGTGCAAATTGTCGATGCAGTTTCAGAAGAGTTTTGTATCTCTCCTGTGTGTTCAAATTATCGAGCTTGACTGCAAACACTTTTTCTACCAGAACTTCCACTGTTTTATCTATCGGAATGCAGTAATGACCTGATGTTGTTAAGTTCAGCGCTACCTCCTGCCCCATAATTGTTGCCGTATCATTTTCAAGATCCATTTTTATTGCTGCTGTCTTCATTGCAGTGCGGGAGAGTAGTAGAGGAATGTCTGACTCTACGATATCAATTTTTATGGTGACCGCCTTTCCAGCAACTACAGCAGGTATTCTAAACTCACCTTTTGATTTCAGGCAGGTCCCCCCTCCGAATTTAAACATTCTCTGACCTTCTGATTGCAACACTTTCTCTCTGTCTGTCTTGTCCAAAGATGCTATATAGTTGTCCATCCAACTGCTTCCACATACCGTACTGCTACAAGCACTATCTAGGACTGCACAATTTCGAGCATCAACCCCCAGGCGTCTGACCTCGTTTTTATCATACCCTGTAAATAGAACAGCGTGTTCTTCTTCAACCGCATGAACTCTCTTCATATTTTCCCAACTATCTGGGCATGCAGGTAATAAATGTCTAAAAGACCCACATGATTTGCATGTCAATGATCAATCCCTTCTTCCTATTTTCTGTGGCAAACTCTCCTCTCTGGTTCTCTCTCCCATTGGATTTTCCCAGTTTTCCTCGCTGCCAAATGCTTCCTCTCTCACTACTGTAATTACCCTGATAGCCTTTATAACCACTCTGAGTTTTTGAATACCCGGCTGCAAGCAGAGCCTCTTCGTTGGCTGCCAGAAATGCTGGTTCTAGCTTGATACTTGCGTGGCTGTTTAATGATTCATTTTCATTGTCCTTGAATTTTTTAAGAGACTTCTTGGCTTCCTCATAAAGTGTCTTCTTATTGTCATAGTTCATACCAGTTAGTACTAGCAACTTCTCCTCCTTTGAAATGTTAGCCTTCCTTAGTAGCTTGAAAGCCAGTATCTCAGTAGGCAGTGTCATATTCTTCTTTTCTATCTTTCGATACTTAGAGTCAAACATAGCCACAAATTCATTGATATATTGTCCTTCTAACCTTTTTAAGTCTTCAAAGTCCTCAAATTTCTCCAGACTGTCAGTTAGGTCATCCTTAGCAAGATGCTGATCCAGGAAATTGATTAGAACATTTAAACCGTCATACCCTTTTAATTCATCCAATCTAAGTTGGTCAGAAACTTTTTCCCGAATTTGTGATTCATCATTTTCAGGAAGTGTTAATGCCACAACAATGCCTTGTTTTTCTTTGCTTAAATCTGTGATTTCCTTCCATGCCATAAGCTCTAGCTTATATCTTTCATAGTTCTTTCCTTTTCCAAATACTGGGGGATTTATCCTAGTTGCCATGCTAAATTCCCTACTTGGAAGCTTAATTCTCTGCTGAAACTCCAAAATCACACCACACTACATTGATTTCCTCCATGGATTCTTTAATACGCCTCTGCTACCATTGTTAATCTTTAATCCAGATATTATACACCAACACCACTGGATAGTTTACACTTTATTCAGACTTCACAATAAGTAGTCACGCACATATATATTTCACACTGATGTTGCTTAGCAAGTTCATGACGTCATGACGTCACAATGACGTCACCTAATGTTGTTTCTAAAGGAAGAGTATTCTAACTTAAAACAGAGTTGTAGAACATGAAATTAACATAAGGTACTGTAGTGAGCTACTGACATGATAATATGACTAGATAAAACAACGTCAACATATTACCACATGAACATTTCAACATTAACAAGTATTGACCAGAAACAAAACATATTTTCATGACAATCTCAGTTTAGCATTAGCACTGTGCTAACTGGTAGTGGTAGTGGTTACGTCTCTTGTTTCTATAATCGATTGTTCAAATTTCACTATCGATTGTCGCCGATGTAGGCCTTTCCGATCAATTGTCGATTATAATCGATCATCGGCACAACACTATTGCTTATACTTCAGTGTTTTGAGTTTTCATTAAGTTTCAAGTAATATGTTTCATATACTATATCAATATAATTTCCATGTTCTGATGATCAATTATAATGAAAAAATAACTGGTAGTTCCTGAAATCAGTTTTTCTTCTTTCATCTTGTCAATTTTGTTTAGTTTTAATCATAAACAATATGGCTAAAGCAACAACAACATTAAAAGTGTTTTTTGGTGAAATTTACTGCCTAACTGCTTTCTTCCCTAGTGAAAACTTGTCCATTTTTCACCATATTTTATGCTTTCCAAATTTGATAAGTGGAGATTTCATAACATTAATGAATAAAAAATCTTGACAAGACTTACTATTTAACATAATAATGTATGCATAAAAATCTTTAAAACACGTAGTATATCGGTGGTCCAAATAAGAACAAGCACACAACCCTGCACTGGTGAAAATTATGTCATCCGGGCTTGCTCTAATTCTGAATTTGATATAGCATGGCTTGTTAAAAAAAATATGCCAAGCAATAGAGTAATAATTCAGGCTTGTTCAGCCCGAACTCTAATTTCGATGATATATTTTGCCATTAATATCTAAATTAGATATTTAAGCCCTGATTTTGTATTTTTCCCGATGTCAACTTTTTTTCCCAATTTGCATTGTACAGGTGGTAAAAATAATTCCATAAAATACACTGACTAGATATTTTCAATCCTTTACCTAACATAAGTAGAGTAAAGGATGATGAGTTTCTGTACAAGAATAAAATTACAAGTACGGTACCAGCCTCCAGGTAATGTCAAAAACATTTTTTCTTTTAATAAACAGCAATTTGAGTGGAACTGATTACCAATAGTCAAAGAGGAACTGATTCCCAACACTTTAGTTCTTTAAGCATTCTGTGTATCTCTCCAAACTTGCCCCAGGGTCTGAAGTAAAAAAAAAATGACCTAATAAATATTCTGCTTTGTGGCATGTTATTAAATGCTTGATGAACACATATCCACTGAATATTATATATCTTAAAATGTCTGACCTCATCAAAGTCAAAAGAATCAGTTACTACAAATCAAAAAAAGATTTTGGTATAAATTTTCTGTCACATAGCTTAGGCTTTAAATTTCTATTTAGCTCTTAAAACATGATTTAACGTAAGTCATATGACTTGCTACTAGACCATTACAAGTTAAAAGGCCATAAATCACTGATTGTGTAAATCACTGATGGTGCAATCAATTTGAAACAAATGGAAATATTACTAGATTTTGATTGGATACCTTCATTCAGAGTTTATTATATTGGTCAGGATTTTGATCCAATCAGATTGTTTGTTTTACCTAATCTGATGACAAAACAATTTGTAGGCGGAGCTAAATTAGTCCCAACCAATCAACAAAGGAACATTACTTTGAATTTGTGTCATTAAGAAACAAAATTATCTTCCATATTTTTGTATATTTTCTAAGCATTCTTGTCATTTAGAATGTCAAGTCTCATTTTTGATCCCATTTCTAAATGTGAATAAATTCCCATATTGCTGTTGGCATTTCTTATTACATCATCATATCATTTTAAATTTAAATAATTGCTTTGCTTA
Organism: Mya arenaria; assembly: GCF_026914265.1. NCBI lineage: Eukaryota > Metazoa > Mollusca > Bivalvia > Myida > Myidae > Mya > Mya arenaria. The sequence continues at coordinate 59,023,096 of NC_069130.1, read as the reverse complement.
TTTATTAGACTAGTTTAGTGAAACAGACAGTGTTTCTGTAATGAATATGGAATTCTTTATAATTGGAGATTTATTTAATCAAGCTATCATTGAAAGATTGGAAATGATTATTATTAAGGGGCTTGCTTTAAGAATAAAGGCAATGGCAAATAATAGATTTTACATAAAAACGTTTTTAAAATTCAAATCTAAATCAAACTCTTTACCTGAAAAAGATTTTTTTAAAGTTATTTTTATTATATTTTTTATTCTTGAAGTAGAGATATACATGTCATATTGTCCATTTTAGATTCTTTAAAGAAAGTTGAAGAACTTGAGAAAAAGACATTTTAGAAAGAAAATTTTCAGTCATATGATTAAGTGAATGTATCAGTTAGTCAGAGACCTAATGTTCTGCTTTGCTTTGCAAATGCTTTGTCTTTTTAATTGTAGTGCAGTTAAAGTTTTGTACTCTTTATGATAGGAGATTTTACTAAATCATACCCTCATTGAAAAATTGGTAATGATATGAGGGAATGGTTTTGGGAGGAAAAAATTAAAGAAATAGATTTTATAGTATCAAAAAGGCTATTGATTTAAAAATTGAATGATTCTAAAAAATATCGAGCTATTTGTAATAATTTAAACAAATTTGAAGAGCTTGAAAGAGCAGAAATCTTACAACTTTTAATATTTAGTGTAGCATCTTTTCTGTACTAGGTAGTGTCAAGGTTTTTCCTGCAGTCCTACTTTGGGGACATTTAAGTGTCTGACAAGTTTATGATATACACAGAATGGTGTCACTGTTTCGCACAAGGATCATAAAAACAATGAAAAGGACTTTTTTCAAAGAACAGGGTCATTCAATACATAGGAAAAGCAATAAATAAGGCCACTACATAGTAATTTAAATTTAGACTTAGAAAAAGAAAACTTACAAGTATGGTGGTGCCTAGAATTATGCTATTAATGACTTATTAGTATGTCGAAAATACAGCTATATTTCACCAACTTTAAGGTTTAAATGACAGTATATTAATTATAAATTTGTATTCACAAGTAGTTTTAAGGTCAATATGTTTTAAAGTTATTGGGACTTTCCTTAGGGGCGGTGGGGGACAATATTGTGCGATTGTTCTTCAGGGTTGGAGCTGTGGAGGATGGTATATTAATGTTGACACTCTTAATTGTTGACACTCACAAAGGATTATCAAATATATATTTTGATACTTAAAATATCCAATCAAGTTCCATTTCTTGAAATACATATATGATATGTAAACGTAAATTAATCGCCAAATTATAATAAATTAAAGCTGCACTCTCACAGATTTACCAATGTTACAACTTTTTTTATTTTTGTCTTGGAAAGAGCAATTGTTTTGTAAATATCTGCAAACCAATGATTAAAGATTGCTGACAAAAGCTAAGATCAAAGATTGGCATATTTCGTTCGAAAATTAATGATTAATGGCTTAAGCCTTACTAACGATTTAAGAAAACTGCATAAAACATTAATACATGTGTGGCATGTTAGTATTAATAGTTTAGCAACTAAAAAAGAACACAAGTCATGCATTCAGTGACATAAAACAATAAAATTGTATTGTTCAGAATTTAAGATATAAAGAAGAATATAGTAAAATTAATTTACATTTTTATTTATATTTAATTCAATAAACATAAATCACGGACCTATAAACCATACATGACATAATATATCATTGAAGGCTACTGACCCTGATCAAATTTTGATAAGAAATTTTTCAGTAGCAACTCTCTGACTGTTATCTTTGCCTTCATCTAAAAACACCAAGTATTGTCATGGTAACTGTCTTTACTGTGTATAATTAAGATCTTAGTTGGTCATTTTCCTACGGATATTTATTAAAGATAGTCAACAAAAGGGTGGTTATTGCCTGCTAATAGTTTAAATGATCTTATTGACAAAATAAATTGGAATGGTGGAAAAAGCATATCATTAAAATTTGCTGTGGGAATATTCTTTGGAATAAATAATAGAAATATATAGAGATATATAGTTAACTTAAATAAATATTGTTTTTAACTAAATTACATAAAAAATGAATTGAACTGTTGTTTTCACATAAAAAATATTTGTTCATTCCTGGATCTTTTGATGAAAACAATATGTTTTAGATCACCTGCCTCATTGATATATAACAAAACCAAATTCATTTGTCTCAGTATTTGCCAATTTTGGGCTTTCACTTCTTGAACATGTTTTGAGTTTTAGTGATCTGAATAGGCTAATGTTTTTTTTTTATGACAGTGTGTGTATACCACATGATATGTGCGGTCACAAATGCTGCAACAGTAGGCAATATTCCTTTGAATGACTTAAAAGTTAAAACAGAAGACAACTTTTATTTTTCTTCACCATTTTGAATTAACTAAGGCCACACCAAATTAATAACTTGTTCATCGGATTTCCCGCACCTATTTCTTCAGAAAAGCAAATTTTTATTTTTTACGAGTGCGCTTATTTGTTTAGTAGAATGTAGCCTCCCCCCCGCGTTTTTCGATCGTTACAATTATCAAAGCACCGGCTCAATCATGCAGCCGCTCTAATTAGACTCAATGAACGATATAGACCCGGATACAAGCGTCTAGATGATCAATACTTAATTGGCAACAGTTCACTTCCTGATTCTTGAAAATTACGTCAACAAATGAAAATTCTACCACCATTTAAAGTTTGATTAATTTTTGAACAAATGTGTTTGTTTGAATTTGGCTCCCGCTAAAAGTAAACGTATATATACTGGACAAGAAGTGCTGAATTTTATCGTGAATGACAGTGATTAATCAAAGTGAATTTGGTTCGGACATGTTTTCGGATGAACCTTACAGTGAAAAGACGTTTTCCAATCGGTCATCTATACCTACTACACCTGTCCAGGTAAAAACTTCAGGTGTGTATTTTAACTTCTTTGCTGTTAATATAGCAAATATGGTGTAGTTTTTGTATTATTCGATGCATATTTGTTTTTATTTTGCTACAGATCTGAGTATAGTCTTTATTTAATTCATATGCAATGCATGTAAGTAATAAAAAAATACAGTCAAGAAACGAGCTCCACCTTTCTTGTGTTATTATCAAACTGTTTCAGTAATGCATACTTCATTATACTACAATGAAAATTTATGTATAATATTGCTTATTAAAATTTCAGATTCCTCCGCACAGCGGATCATGAAATTCCTGTCCCCATGAGGCAACGACGGCATGCTTGTGGTGGAGGCCTTGGTCACCAATGAGTCACTGTTCGTCGACAGTACGATGATGCTAAAAATTAACCTGACTGAAATTCATATGTGCTTCATGCAATCCCATGAGTGTTACCATTCACACAAAAAAACATCAAACAAGCCAGATTGTGTATATTTTGTAAATATTAGTCAAAAAGGATAAAAAAAATAGTGTCAGACTTTGTGATTGGAAAAAGGTATTAATCACACTTTGTGTTGCGAATAAATGTTTGTAGATTTTTTAGATGTTTGTGTGTATATTTAAACTATATATGGAAATCGTTCAAGTGCTAAATATTTATGCTGATTGTTTTTTTTCTATGAAAAAAATATTGCATATTCTTGAAATATTTTTTGCTATATATGAAAATTGACAAAATCAGTATTTGCAGTACAACAGAAGTAAAAGTGTCTTTTAATTTTATATATATGTATGTGTTTTCTTAATTACTTGTCTAAATTTGAACAAGATATCTAAAAAAATAAGGAAAATCCGCAAGTTTAAAAAAGATAGGCGTTTAATTCTGAGAAAGCCTAAAATCAATCTGGCGCTGGCCGGAATTTTCTGTGACATATTTTCAGCTGAAATGGTTTACAATACAGTGTAGGTTTTTTGTAAATTCTCTTCCAGAACATAGATGGCTACAAGGCCAATCGTGTAGTCAAAGCAAGAGTGAAAATTGTAGTTTATATTTGATTGCAAATGCCTATATTCATTTTGTGAGTGACTTTTCAAGTCACCTATGTCTAGTCATTTCCATTGCATGAGATTTGACAATGTATTTTAATAGAGAATTATTTTTAACCAAGTTTTCCTAAGAAAAAGAAGTGGAAAACCTAGTAAATAGATTTGGATATGCCATTGGGCAGGCAGGCGGCTGTGACCATTGGTGTTTGTGTCCAGGCTTTAACTTAGCCATGCATAGGGTATTTTGAAACAAACTTCTCAAAAAGGTTTAAAAAACTGTAAAACCGGTTTTAAGTTCTCTCATTTATGAAATAGTTTAAAGAAATACATTTGCTTGATCTCAAATAGCATTTGTTTGATATCAAAACTAATATTTGTATAGAATTATCTTTTAGTGTTATCATTCTTTCACTGGATGTTATCCTTGTACTGTTTACAATATCATTGTTTAGTTAATAAGTGTATAAAATGTGAGCAAAAGTGAGTTAAATGACTATATATATTTGTTCGCTCTTCGCTCGCTCCTTTTTTGCAAAATGCAAAACAAATATTTTTATTATTATTTCGCTCGCTTGCCCATTATTTTTTGGAAAAAATCCGATAAAGAAGTTATCAATTTGGTGTGGCCTAAAGGACAGACTATACAGCTGCAAAGAGCCCTGTATTTGTTTTCTTACCGGTGTTGATAAGGTGATTACTTTTCTCAAACACTTTAAAGCTGCACTCTTACAGATTTACCATTTTGACAAATCTTTTATTTTTTGTCTTTGAATGAGCCAATTTTTGCCAAAATATAATATATATAATAATAATAAATATCAAAGAAGTGATATATGACTGCTGACATAAGATCTAAATAACCTAATTTTAATGGCATAAGGCGTTACTAACAGTTTAAGAAAAATGCACAAGTATCCATTTTTTAAATTAATAATTAAAATCTGTGATCTGATTTTTTGTCAGCACTCTTATATCACTGGTTTCCATGCATTTTCGCATAAATTGGCTCATTCCAAGATAAAAAAAATAAACTTTTTCAAAACGATCAATATGTGAGAGTGCAAACTTTAATAGACCTGTAAAGACTTGTCATGGTGTGCCAAGAAACTAAACTCTCAATCAAACTTTGGTAAAAGATCAAATGCGGGGCTCTGTGTGCAGCATAGACTGTGCTAATTGTTATTTAATATGATGAAGAGCTAGTTATGTTATCTTTGTTAAAAGTCTTTATGTGAAGCAAAAAAAATGTTTCAATACCTGCTGTAAGGTGCGGAGCTTCTTTTTGCTATATATCTAAATGGAAAAATCTTCTCCTCAGATCCTGCTGGCCTGTTTTAAAAATAATGTCACAGAAATGTTCCTAAGGTTACCATCTGTCAAATTCCTTTACCATATGGTTTTAGAAGGGGGGATTGGTGGGTGTGGTAGTGGATCTTCACCAAAAGTGTTCAAATGTCCCTAAAGTGAAAGCCCTAGGTTATTTACACCCCATAAAGTAGTAGTCTTACACATTAATTTTTTCATGTTCTGTCAACAACTATGCCGTGTTATTTCAATTGTTATACAACTTATATTTTATTATGAAATATCATTGATAATATAATTATGTAGGATTTGAAAAAACAACAACTGCATACTGTAATAAATAAAATATGTATATTTTACCAATATATTATCAATGTTGGCCTGAATTTGTATTTTTCCGAAAGTCAACTTTGTTCCCCAATGTGCAAGGCACAAGCAGTGAAAATAATTCCAATAAAAGTCACTAATTATTATTATTATTGTTATTATTATTAATAAACTATTACTGTTTCAGGAGACAAACAGAAACACAGAGGTGCTATACATTTTGATGGAAAAGACAACAAAAGCATCTCCCATCATTTTGGCGTGGCTCAGATCAAGAGGAGAAATTTAAAAAAGGTAATAACTGAGCAACTAAGAACATGCAAGTTGCACTGGTTAGAGTGTAAGACTCATCTCGCTTCATGAGAATTGATAATCATCAATATTAAATCAAGAAATTGGAATCTAAGTGTCTTGTCTTTTGCAGTGTTATATAAATAGAATATAATGAAAAAAAAAACAAATTATTTTTTAATACGATTGTGAATGTGTGATGATTTCCTCTGATCATTCTCTCTCAAAACCAGATATAGCAAACATATTTCAAGTTGTAGTTTTTTGTTTGTTTTACTTGTAAATATAGTTCTGAGGTTGTATTTTAGGCAAAGCCTTTTTATTCTGCTCAATACAATCGTATATTGTAAGAATTATGGCCCTTTGTAATTTTTAAACAAATACATTTTTTCATGTTTTTGTAAGCCCCTTATAAAGGGACATTTAATATTTTCACCAGCTGCATTATAAAGTCAGACCAAAAGTGTCCAGTAAGTGTTCAAACAATAACTAATTTAGAATCCTTTCTCAAATCAGGTGAGCAATATATAGGGCCATCTCTGTGTTTGTCTGACAAAAAAACAATAATCAATATTTGAGTTAAATTGACAAATATCGTTGTAAAATGTTTTGTGAAGACATATAATTGGATTGCTTTTGTGTTAATAGGATTAAGGTTTCTGCACATAAAAATATTTAGAATAGCATTTGGGTCAGTCAGTTAATAATCTATATTACTGATAGTATAAGTGGAAGCAGTGACTTAAAATAAATTACCAAACAGTTTATGCTCAATTGCTTTGAGTTAACATACAAGATATGAAACTTGGAATACTAGATCTTGGTGGCATAAATAAAAGACCTTGCTTTGTCACATTAACTTGTAATCAAGCACTAACTTCCTCTAAATTCTCTTCAGGTGATGGTTGGGCACACACAAGAAGACATAGATCACAGGCGTCTAGCCATATGAGTAGACAAGAGTTTCACACTCTGCCAGACTTACTTCATCAGACTAGCAGAAGGCTTCTCAAGATCCCGCATTGTACACTAAGACATTGTCTTTGACTACAACAAAGGGATGAAAGTACAGAGAGGTCCAATTGAAATCAATTCTGTGCTGTGTCATTTCTTCATTCTGGGGGTTGATGGACATGATTTATGGCATCAAGTGTGCAGATTGTCAACTAACTATCAACACAGAAGTATTGTTCACCAGCTGTGCATCTTGAGCTTTTAGCTTTACTTTATTGCTTGAAGCCACTGCATAAGAGGAGGGAAGGTGCAGGCTCATCAAAAAGTCTCAAAGTTGAAACTAGGAAAAGAAGTTTGTCAAGAGTGTGAATATTTGCTTTGAAAACAATTGTTACAATGATTTGGTTTCCTTTGAAACTTGATACATACTATGTGTATGTTGAATGAATTGAGATGCTTATATATAGAACCGCTATACAAATATCAGGAAACTGCATTTTTCATACTAAAGGGTAAATGATGTCGCCATTTCCTGTATGTATTTAAATAAGATATGTTTCCACAATTAATATTTTTAGGGACTATTTCTTAACCTAATGAATAAGATTAAATTTGTACAGCGTTATATGAGCTTAATATGTGTTTTCTGTTTCCTTAAAATTGATGAAAAATTGTCAGAAGGTAATTAGAGCAGTATTCATTACTGCAATCATACAATAAAAATACAGGGACAAGCCCACTGCTCATATAATATGATTAAACGCTGTTTAGGGGCATGAGGCAAACATAGTTACTTTCAAATGTTAAAGCTGCACTCTCACACTTTGGACGTTTTGACAACTTTTTTTCATGCGATGCTAATGTGTACGTAGTATGTGCGTCCGTGCGTCTGTAAACAATCCTCGTTAACATGATACAGCCTTCAGTTTTGATTGTATCTTGATGAAATCTGTATAGTATCTACATATCCATTAGAGCTCGGTTCCTTTCGAAAACCAGCCAGATCCGCCCATGCATGCCTAGATTATGGGCCTTGATGGTATAAAAAATTATAAGCAATTGCTCGTTAACACGATACAGCCTTCAGTTTTAATTGTATCTCGATGAAACTTGTACAGTATCTACATATCCATAAGAGCTCGGTTCCTTTCGAAAACCAGCCAGATCCGCTCATGCATGCCTAGATTATGGGCCTTGATATTAAAAAATTAGTGTGTCAGTAAACAATTGCTCGGTAACACGATACAGTCTTCAGTATCTTGATGAAACTTGTACAGTATTTGGATATCCATTAGAGCTCAGTTCCTTTCGAAAACCTGATCTGCCAATGTTTCCTGGATAATGGGCCTTGAAATTATTAGATGATGGGTCTTGATAGTATAAAAAAATGCTATTTTGTAATAAATGCTTGCGAATATGATACAGTTTCAGTTTTGAGTATTCAGATACCCATAAGGGGTTGGTTCTTTTTCGAAAACAGTGATGTTGACCACACAAAACCAACCTGTAGAGCATAGGCCCTTTTGGGCCTCTTGTTTGTTTTGGATTGGTACCATCCAATCTTTGCGAAAATGCATGGAAACCAGTGATATAAGACTACTGAAAAAACATTCAATCGCAGACTTTTCTATTATTATAAGATAAAACATTGGATGTTTTATGCACTTTTCTTAAATCGTTAGTAACATTAATTTCGAAGAAAATATGAAATCTGCGATCTAATGTTTTATCAGCAATCTTTTACCATTGGTTTGCAGATATTTACGCAAACATTTGCTCATTCCAAGACAAAATAAAAGTTGTTAAAACGGTATATCTGTGAGAATGCAGCTCTAAATGTTTTGGCAAACATGTTTTTGATTTTGCAGCACAATCAATCTTGAAAATTGCTTGATTTTACTGCTGTATTAGATATTACAGGGGTAATGGGGGATTTTTTTAGTGTTTTTATTGCTTTTTTTGTGATTCATACAGTCATACTTCATTCCTCAGGGCACAACTTACAAATAGACAGAACAGAAAAATGGTCATTTTAAAAGGTCAAGGACAATGCAAGTTGAACAATCATATTGTTCATGGCTTGTATGTTTGGTATATTTTGTTGCAAATGCTATAAAAAAAGTTGAAAGTGAAAAATAACTTCATAGTTGAAATGATGGCTTTGAATGGTACTGTCAGATGAGAAACAGCACTATTAAAAAATATGTTAATGGTACTTTATTATTTTAATCAGTTTTAGATATTGTATGAAAATTATTATCTTATTTTGTACATGAGACCTTTCTTTTAAACAGTTATTGACAATATAACAATGTGTTTATGAAGCCTTAGATCAAAACTAAAAGCTGCACTTTCACAGATTGTCATTTTAGACACTTTTAAAAATTTGTCTCAAAATCAGCTGATTGTTTATCATTCCCTTAATTCAGTCATATTAGATAATTCACAATAGAACCAATCAAAAGTGTTTGGTAAGACTGCCGAAAAGTTCATTTACATTGAATATTTCGTAATGCTATTACCCATAAAACATTATTTTAGCCAAAAATATGACAAAATGCAATCTGATCTTTTTTCAGCAGTCTTATATCACTTAAAATTGGGTCTAGATATTTCTGCAAAAAATGGTCTATTTATAGATCAACAATAAAAGAGTACCGGTAGTCAAAACGATCAATTAGTGAGATTGCAGCTTGAAATACACCTTTTTAAGACCGCTGTATAATTCCAATGGTTTGCCTCAATCTTTAAAGTTAGCATACTGTTTAATTGACAACCATACCTTTTGTTTAAAAATGTCGTGATATGTTTGTACAATGTGTTTATATAATTCATTAAAGAAGTCAAAACAAATTTGTTTATCTTGTAATTTGTTTTCTTAAATGACCCAGACAAAAATGGGAACGTCAGTGCTCGTTCTTTTACTTTTAACATCCAATGAAGTTTCTATTAGTGTAGCAACAAGTAACAAGGTGTTACATTAAGGATGCATCATTTAAACAAAATAATACAGACATATGCACAACATACAGGCGTGTAGTCGCCTATACGTGAATACGCGGTTGAAAAAACCTGGTTCTGAAAAAAAATCAAAGTTGCTGTATGCGAACTTGACTACATGATCCAAAAACTGGTTATTTTCCAGTACTAAATAATGCACATCGGAACGCCCAGAATGCACTAGATTGCACCATGGTTTTCAAAAATTTCTGAGGGGGGCATGGCCCCGAACCCCCCCTGCACATTTATGAATCCACATGAATAGAGGGGTAGCTACGCCCCTGACATTATTGAAACCACAGTGTGGCTAAACAACACTTGTATGTTTATCCTACGCAGTGATCTCCCATGGAAATGCAATCGTCAAAGAATCTGAAGGGGATGTTTATATGGACTAGATTTGAAATACACCAAGTGTTTAAAAAAGTTGATTTCAGTCACGAAGAGAATCAACCATACTCCTCACTTGTTGGAGTAAGATGAAAAGTCCACTTTCCGCGGGAAAGAAAGTACATTGAAAATGTTCATTTGATTCAATTGACTTTATCTTTTTATAAATATGTTGCAATACATAAAATACGTTATTTTTTATAATTGTTTACCCATGTTGAATTTTATGTGGCAAATTTATTGGAGATTTATATATTAAGAAACTCGGTTTTTTAGTATGTCGAAGTTTTTGAGTGAATATAAGCGAAGCGTTCAGGGTTTTGAAAATGCATCTTTTACTCGGATTTTATAGATTGTTATTACGAAATAAAGTATTGTGAATCAAACGAAGTGTTAAAGCTAAGCTATTGATGGCTGGAACCCTAAATGTTGATATTTGCTAAAATATATAGCCTTTGAAGTCCAAAATTTTGAAATGCGTTACTAACACGATTCAACAAAAGCTGTTGCACAATCAGTTGATTGACATAATCTACGAGTATGTGTTATCTGCACCGGCATGGGCTTGCTCCCATCTTTAACCAGATTTATTTTACTTTTACTTTAATCGTTTTTCAAAAATGCAATTGAAGTATAAAAGAAAATCAACCTGGTTACTATTATTTCTGCAATTTCAGTACCAAGGAGTAAAATAAATATAAGTGTTCAGATGCATTACGAGAAAAAATATGTCTGGTGCCAGAACATGAGAGAGTCTCTTTAAACAGAAAAGTTTTGGCAGATACTCTGTCAGTCAGATGATCATAATTGTATAAATAATAGCTTTTATACGTTGTCATTCCTGTTCATCAGAGGTCGGATGATAAATATAATGCATAGCATCATCGCTCTGGAGTACGAGAACGTTGTATACAGAGTATGTTTAAACTGAACATGCGTCTGTATATTTCGATGTCATAACACGTTTAAACTGTTTAAAGGAACTATAACATTATGAAACAACAATTCTGATTACTGAAACTCATTGGCTCAATCTTTCCACATCCGCCCCTCCGTCAAAACAGAAATATAATGGCTTAAAATGTTGGGCCGGGGTAGGTGTACTCCTCTAATTTATAGTCCGAAATAGTGCATTTTTATCTTAATATTGTATTTTTCCCGATATTGACTGAGAATGTATAAACGGACGATTCAAAGGGGTGGAGGGCGGCGCGCGCGCGCTGGGACCGCAACCCCCCCCCTCCTGAATCTGCAGTGAGTACATGCATTAATACCGTCTCCGTAGCCTATTGGTTAAGGCGTTTGCTTATGGAAGTCGTAGTCGTGTGTTTATTCCATGGTACATTTAGCTCGATCCTTTTGCCGCGTGATGCCTGCCTCTCGGTACTTTAAGGATGAAAGTGGTTTAGTGGTGTAGGTTTCTGCTTCTAACCCACGACGATATGGGGTCGATTCCCGCCAGGGGTACTATCTCATGGATGGCCTCTAAAAAATGACACACTAACAGTTTCTAGCCAGGAAACGAACTCGAGAGTGATTTTATCAGTTATTCACCTTTAGCAAAATCGAGCTTGTTTCTTTTAGTTAGATTTAACCAATGAAAGTTGTACCCGTTCATCGGTGCTTTGAAAAATAATTAAAGGACCCTGTTTGAAGCAAGTGCTTGCGCTTTCACGGGTAATCCTTGACCGAGTGGTCTAAAGGAATACATTAAGTGTTCTCTAACCTTTAAGTCGATTAAAAATTCAATATTATAACCAAGTACCACCAGGAAGTTTCTTTGGAAAATGCAAAATTAAGCAAACAGTTTGATTGTTTAGATTTATTAGTGAAATATGCAGTTGATAAAACAGTTTTCTGAAAAGGAATAATAAAACTACACATCTGACGCAGCTGTATATAATAAAACTGCTTTAGATTGCACACAAGTTGAAAATGCCGATGGTATACGCGAAATCAGGTAACAACTATATCTTGCATTGTTATAACATTGTTTTGTTATATGATAATGTTATTGAGAAAGTAAAGTTTATTGGTGCGTCCAGCGCTAGAGTATCATGGTTTCCCCCCCCCCCTCTTTTTTGCTGGGGTGCTGTGACCCTCATGCTTCACAAATAAAGGGTCTCTAGGGCCAAACCGATTATCTTCATCTTCACTTATGTTTTACTATCTAATATACATATTGGACGACTCCTCTAAATCAATATGGTACAACTTCATAGTGGTAAGACTTTGTGTGGTTATAATCTCTTGTAATTTGCAGGACTTACTCTGTAGACTTTACATGCTATGTCACCCATTGTCAAATTGCAGCTCATGGCCCTTTCCACAACCTGAAAAGCAGAACAAAAATGTAAAGCATACTTTGGAAATCAGCCCATTTATTTTTAAAGCAACCATATTATTTTTACAAAACAATCCAAAAAATACAGGTACATCAATACTCTTACTCATTTATATGTCGAAACAATCTGTTCTATCATAACATCTTTTCAAAACGCACGTTAAAATGTCGTTATTCTTTGTTCGTTGATATCAGTCACAAAACACGATTGTTCCGCCTTTTGCTGTATTTTCAGTGAATCACCGAGTGGGCTTATTTTTCACTTCATTGTGTAAGATACAGAAAATACAAAAACTGTACCATATTCAAGGAAGCAAATTTGAGTTTGATTATGCAAAGCGTAAAGCAATAGCTTCCATCAGTAAAAGGAATACAAAACTTAAGAGAATCACCTAAACTGTGATAAGGCAAGCATAAGAATTAATCAAGCATAATGCCTGTACAAATTGTGGACTTTATTATACCAGGATGGGTGGCAGTTGGTGGGGGTGTATGTTCATTCTATTTAAGGGTGTTATGGTAATTATCTTTTTAATATAATATGACATGAACATCTACTAAATAGAGATTGAGTACTAACTAGACATTAAGTATAAGGGTTTGTTCAAGAAGATCTTTATTTTTTAACTGAAATTACACTACAGAAATTATCACCAACATCTTAGCAGCAAAAGGAACATACACTTTTAACTTATATGGATATAGTGGTGCTGAATGGGACGACTGTAAGTTGAAGTGTATTTCTTATGTTGTCCATTCTTAAAACTGCGTCAGTAGCTTGCTTTCTCTGTTCATCTTGGTTCTGAAAGCAATATATATATTATGTGCACTGTATAATTCTTTACTACAGATTTGTAATACACAAAAAAAGTTAAAATTGCTATTTAAAACTGAAAGTATCTTTTTGTGTCAATTACGGGCCAAATTAAACCTTTTTTCTTAAGCTTCATATTGTAAAAATATGAACTTTTGGCATTAGGAATAGAGAAAATAATGGCTAATAACAGCTGAAAAAAGCCCTGATGAGTAACAAACAATACATGTTCATATACACCTACAAATAAATTATATCAAATATAAAATGGTTAAACATAGTTCTGTTTACTTAAGTAGCATGCCCTGCCTCATTGACTTCTTTTTGATCAAACCCCTACATTTGTGTGAGACACCAGAATTACAAAAAGCGACAATTTTAGTCATGGAAGCTTTAAAAACATCATACCTGGTGAATAAAACTAACATGAACACTACAAATCACGAAATTACATAAGGGCGTATAATAAAATTTACATAAAAAGTTATTTGAAGCTTGGATCTGATGTTTACCTGGTCTATTATCATAAATATAAGGGGTCACTTCGAGACAAGCAGTCCCCATAATAAAAATAAATGGGTTACACAAATCTATAGACAGAATACCTATCTGCAGCACCAATTCTTACACAGTTTGTTTATGAACAGGTTACTTATGGGGACTGCTGCCCAGTTGAACTGGAATCTACTCGAAATCCATTCAAAATAACACTCAAAAGTTCAATATTCCAAAAGGCTTAAAGGGCTTCTATTAATTTTGCAATCATTTTGACAGACAAATTTGGTGTATCCACACAAATGCGCGTTACAGGAACTTGGATAACATTTGGACATTCAACTGTTCAATGATTCATTAGTTTGCCTGTAGTCACCAAAACAAAGCAAAATCGTCAAGACTATGCAGCAGGTTGTATGGACTACGTTAGGTATAACCCACGAGCTGTACACAAGAAAGTAAGATTCAAAGGATTAGTATCAATCTTGATTTAGTTTTGTGTGCGCCGATGTTGCATGAATGAAGTTGTCAACAAGCCTTGTTATTCTATGGCATGACAATGTCGCTGACATGTACCACTCAGTTCACTGACAAGCCGGGTCATGTTGAAAAGAAATGATAAGGGCGGTATAACGGGAAACCGTTCAATTAAATGAAAAAGTGATTTACTGATTTTGTCCCGTCGATGCCATTGTCTATCTCAGATTGTTATACGACCTCTTATTGGGCATCACAATTATTAATATAATGTAAAATAGCTCGACTACCGTAAATTGGTCGTTTAAGGTGATTCAACATGGCGGCGACCATGCAAAAAAGTTTATTGGAGGCTCTGGATGCGATTCGAACACATGAAATTGAGACGACAACTCGTTTGGTGTCATGGTCTTCGCTTAAAGGATTTGGAAATCTTGGTAATGATTTTAATATTGCTCTAACTTCGAGTTTATAAACGAGAGTCAACAAAGGAGAAACACATTTTTGGTGTCTATCTTGAAAATAAATTATGAAAATTTCGTAGTTGAAGCATAAAATAGTGGTCTTATTTGTCATATTATCTATCATGATCAACGCTTTATAGATTTGTTCCTCTTGTCTATCGTAAAATATTATTCTTGAAATGTTGAACTTTAGCTGTTTATCCAGATTATTTCTTATTATCTATCGTAAAATATGTTGGGTTTTATGATAGACAATAAGAATTATTTATATTTTTCTTATTTGTCCTATAATTAAATGAAAACACAAGTAGTAAGTTTCTTACAGTCCATCATGTTTTTGCTTTACTGTAATTATGTATAAAAAATTCGTATTGTCTATCATAAATATATTTATTAAAATGTATGATAGACAGTAAGAAATATATTTCATGATAGATAATAATGAAAATACTATCAGATAGACAGTAAGAAAAAATTTCATGATAGACAATAAGAACTATTTTGAATTAAATATATGTATTAAAATTTATGATAGAGAGAAAAATATTTCATGACAGACAATAATAAAAACAATTCATGATAGACAATTTATAAGATATATTAAAAAAATTCTTATTGTCTATCATAAAATATGATAATATTTATGATACTAAGACAGTTAGAAAATATTTCATGATAGGCAATAATAAAAACAATTCTTGATAGACAGTACGAAATATTTTTCATGATAGACAATAAGAAATATATTTCTTGATAGACAATAAGAATATTTTTTCTTATGTTTCATTAACATAAAGAAATATTGTCTATCATAAAACATGGTTTTCTTAATTGTCTTTCCTAAACGTATATATTTTATATATTTTCTAATATAAAATGAATCTTTCATACTGGGATTAATCTTATCAATAAAAAAATAGAAATGAACATTACTGTTCATTTAACTTTAACCATTGTTTATCTGCCATCACATGGTTTCAAGATAAGTTTAATGAATTTTATTATAATAATAAGTTAATAAGTGATACTTGTTATGAAAGTTTATCTTAAAAGCAGGGGAGAGTTCAGGATTAGACGTGAGAGAGGGCATACCTAAGGGGCGTACTCCGCTCCCCAAGAGAGGGCATACCTAAGGGGCGTACTCCGCTCCCCAAGAGAGGACATACCAAAGGTGCGTACCCCTCCCCCAAAGGGTCCGCTAGACGTAAGCAATTTGTGAAGAAATCAGAAAGACATACAAGTGAACATAACACATCGGTGGCCTTCAAGTAGTGGTGATATTGACTTCATGGCACATATTCAAGGATAGCGTTCTGCTACAAGACTGGAGAAAATAATTATTTCTTAGTTTTATGGCATGTATGCTTTTCTTGTTTTCAACAAATATCACACGGATGATGGATACATTTTCACCAGTATTGGAAATTGTTGGAAGACGAGGAAACTGTTGTTTATTTACGGATGAAGAAACATCAAGAGGACATAATTAAAGGAAGTTGCGCTGTTTGAATTTGTTGTTTTCATGAGTTCATGTCGCCTGCACATGATGGCATTTGAAAGGTGTAGTTTATTAGTTACCACTCCTTTGAGATAGAATGCAAACTTTGACGACTTTAGTGATGGGGCATGTGCCGGGTGTGCCATCCCCCCTCCCACGGACCCGTTTGTGTTAACTGTTGGTCATTGCAATTGCTCATTGATCTGTGATAGACTGCAGACTGTGAGCAAAAATTATTGATTGGCAATTGAAGCCAATTCTATTTCTTTCTCACTTACACTTGTTTGATCAATGTACTTTTCTTTAAATTATCAAAGAACATATTTGATGCAAAAATTAAAATATATCAATTGATTTTGTTAATATTTACCTTCAAATGTCTATAAAAGAAATGGTATATGATAGGGTTATTTTTGTATGACATACATAAATATCAATTAAAATATTTCTTTGATAGACACTAACAACTTCGTAAAGGTACATATTATTGAGATGCGGACAACAGTTTGATAATCGTGATACTTTTAAGCCTAAAATCTGTTTGCTCAATAGCCTATTCGTCAAGCTAAATAATTTAATAATCTGTGATAGACAACAGTTTCAACGTATTTATAAACGTTGCATTAAAATAATTCATGACAGACTCCTTAAAAAGTATGGAATATACTATAATATAGTAATATTGCCATTCCTTTTATAACATAAAAGTAAAAAAAAATATCACGACAAAGATGAACGACATTAATAATTCTTATGGCCTCAAGCAGGTCCGATCATAATTAAGGATAGACAACTGGGTCGACCATTTTGTCCGAATTTGCCGCCTGTTTTTCTATTTTATTTAACCCAACGAAAAATAACCTAGAGCACCGTTAACACAAAAACGTCTAATATGCGTTTATAAGCGGTACCCCAAAACCCTCCGGCGGGGTTACCGTTCTTAACAGTTTACCCAATTTTTGCAAAATAAGCTCATTTTTATAAAGAGGCTGCAAGCCCTTTGGTTGTATCTCTGGTTAATTGAGTCCTTATATCGCTCATGGAGTATGTATCAGACGCGCAACGTGCTAAACTCTTTAAACCATGAAAAATGGAAAAATATGCACAAATATTAAAATTTATAACTATAAGCACGATAAGGATCCAATGACAAATTAACCTGGAATTAGGGCATCGGGAAAGCTGAGACGAAATCTTTGTAAAATTGGTTCCTTAGAGTTAGCTGGAAATCTCAACAATTGTGGGAGCGGGTGTCGAAAAGAACAGTTGTAATTTTCGACCACTCGGAAGCTTTGTGCCTCTGCTGCTCTGCCTTGGTCACGTTTCATGTAAGATTGCTTTCCAAGATTCAATGCAATAAAGCTCAAGATAATATATGTCTTATAAAGCTCTGGACAATATAATTTGTCTACGAGTATTTCTCTAATAAATTACTTGACCATTATGATTGCACTTCGTCATTTTTTGGCATTTTTCCGAGTTTTGTGATATCCGGTAAAGGCAAATTTGTTTTCAATGGCCCGCCATTTTGTTTTATTATTCTTATTTTCACCTTTGATAGTGGCTTGGACTTTCGCTATTTGTTTAAAATCCTCAGTAAGAAGTACTGTTGTCAGTTAAATCCGATTTAAGGCCGATTGTTACAAGCCTGTCAATATAAATCCACAGAATGGTTAAACAAAGCCTGAAGATAATGTCTCCGGCCTAATTCGCACCAAAATCTGTCCATAGTTGAAGCGACCCTCATGTCACTGCTGTTGTGACTCGGTTACGTGATAATAGGCACGAAACATTAATAAGATCCTTTCCAGAATCTATAATTTTTGATTGGGAGGGGAATTGAGGTGCAATTAGTTTAAAGTCCACTCGTTATGCTGAATATTCAGGTTGGACAGATGAAGAATGTTTGTGTGCTCTCTGTCGGTGCCTTTCAGGCAAAGCAGCTGATTATCAAGTTTTGAAAACCAATTTCGTACTCCAATTTGTGAGGGACGTTTTGGTATTACTGAACTAGCAGAAATTGAGTTATGACCCTTGGTTCTTCTTGCCTGTAAAGTTTATGCATTCCCAAATTACCAGGAGGGTTTGTCAGAGTATGCTGGATAAAGAAGCTGGGTTTTATTGTTTGCATGGATGAGTCCGGACTCCGGTTACACGTATATAGATAATGCAAGGTTGCCACGATGGGGAAGCAATGTTACCCGGTCGAAGGTGTTAATATTGCGCAGAGATTCAGGTAGTGGACGACATTGTTCTGTTAAAAGCCCGGTATGTATAGATTGTAACTGACAATTATCAGGACTGTTCGGGAGGTCTTCGGGACCTGGGCACGGCCGTCCATAGGGATGCACGCAGAAATGCAGTCAATTGCCTGTGTAACAGTGAGAACTAGGGTTACCCAGGTTTCATTGCATGTACAGTAAACGATTAGTTGAAGGCAAGTCACTGTGTAAAACGGGTAAATGAAGCCCGTGAAACCCAGTAGACATGGAAGACATGGCGAGGTGATATTCGATTATCCATAGCCATGGGAGAGTTATACTTATAAAAATAGTTCTGAAGCTCAGTAGAAACCAAGCCAGAATACTGTTTTCAGGTAGTGTAAGATTAGCCTTAAGGTAGTACTGTCCAAAACCTTAAAGTAGTTCCAAAACCTGTGTAGCGATGTCAGTTGTCCTACCAGCAGACTGTATTGTCTGGCAATGCAGTCACAACATTGATGCACTGTAAGATGGTTACCCATCTTCTTTCTATACTGTAGTCCCTACAAGTCTCACAACTTTGCGAGATATTCTGCCTCACACATAGGGAGAGAGAGTGGGTGCTGCCCTTGCTGTCGGTAGCCGTTGCTAGTCACTGTCATCTGACAGGAACTTCTTTGTGTTACCAATATGGTAGTTGTGTGGGCCTCTAAGAATGCCAAGACTGAGGCAATGCACGTATGGTGCTGGCCGTCTCTTGCTGAAGACGGTCTCTCCATTTTTTAGTCGTTGGTCGCGGGAGGTAATCTCGTGGCTACCTTGGAGTCACTGCGCAAAGCGTTGGTGAGGACTTCAGTTGATGGTTTTTTCGTGTTATTTTGAATAAATTGATAAATGCTTTTATCGTGACCGTTATGCTCTTGCTGGCCAGGATCCCGTTTCAATAAATATTGCAAGACTTAATATCATAAATTTCCTGACGTAACCTCGCTTTTGGCGCAATTTGCGTTTCTATTGTAATATCGTATGGGCATTTATCGCATAGACTCTTAGTCCTGAAGCAACGTAAGGTTTACGACAAAGATGTCTTATCGAAACGGGATCAAGGACATGTTTATCAGCTTTTTTTTCTTTTACTTGTAATTCGGTTTTAAAAGCTCACAAGTAGCCACAATCAAGAGTGTATTTTTATCCACTCATTCTTGTGTTTCTTTTTGTATCGTATATGTGTATCTTGTTAAAGTTGCTCTTCTTGTATAAGCTTGGTTTAAATACAATTAATTCTACCATATATGCTTGCATGATTGCAGTGCTTAATGCATTTGAACCGGTGCTTTTGCTTTCTTTCATTGCTAGTATGCCATATGCAAGTACCACATGTATTATACAAATAGTGTCATTCGTTCGCAGCTAGTCTTTGTTAAGGAACTTTTATTGTATTATTGATTTTATTTCAGAAACCAAGCGAAAAGACTCCTTTAATGTCTTTTAAAGGTTCAATATTTAGAAAACACAAGAAATGTGTTATTTTTAACATGTTTGGTGTTCAGAGAGGTAAGCACCTTTTTCCGAAATAATATTTTATCAGA